>NC_046657.1:60631925-60640099 GCF_010883055.1 Belonocnema kinseyi
TTTTTTTTTCAGAAAACATCACTGGCAACATAATTGCAACAAGGTTGAAAGAAAAAACGGTTTCTTTTCGCCTAAAAACGGCCAAAATGTGAATTTGTTTATATAATTTGTTTATAAAATATACAAATAACATTTAATGTTAAATTTAAATATTCACGTATCATCCTCACAATGAAAGCAAGCGATTTCAGAGCAGAAATATACGTTGAAGCCGAATAACGCTTAATGTCGAGTATTTGTTAATACAATTTGTTTATTACAATTAACTATGCAAGTTAAGAATTTTTTTATATTTCTTATACCCCTGTGCACTAAATTCAAGGGACGAGAAGTATAAGAAAAATTTTGTCTACAAGATAAAAAATGAAATTAGAAAAATCGACATTTTTTTCGATGTTTGCATTAAAATAAAAATTAAATAAACAAAAAAATAAAAAATCTACTCTCACCATTTTCTGCAAAATTTAGTTCTGAATTTTTCAAAAAAAAAAAAATCTAAAATCGGTGCATAATTTCGTTCTAAATGTCATTTTGAACCTCGTTTTCCGATTTCACCCCACTGTGCTACGTAGTGGTTTCGTCAAATCCCCATTACTATACTAATGGTGCAGATTAGTCCATTAGGCTGCGAAGAGGATAAGACAAACTTTCATCCCCAGACCATATTAATGGACTTAGATGCTGATGTTATTGAGGACTTTAAATTGATGACGAAATACTAGCGTGCGCGCAGGATGCAATGGTTCAATGTTGCAGTTTGTCGGCAAGTGTGCAGGCTGACAGAGCATGAATTCAAAGGTCAAAACATGAATTAGCGACTGTTGATATTAGTGCTGACAAATTTAATAGTGTTTCCATCTCATATTTAAAGATAATTACATGTGACTTCATTTGTGGCTAAAGATTTGCATTACTGACGGTCCCTGTTTCATCAGCCTATAGTGAAATGATAATATAAACATTTACCAGCCTGCCTACATTACCGACCAAAGGTAAAATTATAACATAAAGATTTGACTACTTCCCGACCTTCCTGTTTTACGGACTGATGGTAACATTGATCTCAACATTTCTGACATATAGCGATATGATAATATGAAAAGTTCCCAACCGACCTGTTTTACCGTCTGACGGTAACATTTCTCCTTACCTGGCCGACATATAGTGAAATAATTATATATATAGCCATTGAATTCCCTGTTTGACCGACCACTGGTAATAAGCGGTAATGCCAAAGGAAAGTTTACCATAGGAGCGCCAATTAGTCAGCATTTATTTTAGATTTTGATAATTATAGGAGCGCGTATGAATTATGACCATCGTACACCGTCGAGGTGGGGTTCAGGATGCGTAAATCGACAATTATAGGAGCGCTTAATAATTGTCGCTTCTGCGACATGGGTTGGTAACGCCAGGAGCGCCTGCTCATTGACGTTCGATGTGGAGTATGTCCTGGGGAATCGCAAGTGTAGAAGCATTTACTCTTTGCGATTTTTGCCGGTCCTTTGTCTAACATAGAAGCTCCTATCGGTAGGTAGAGGACATGAGTCTTCGCCGGGCGAGAGCTCACCAACCAATCGGCTCTCCGCACCCAGTTGTGCATAACGAACGCGTGTGTGACCGCAGTAGAAAAATCGGCTCATCGATCAAATGGTTATGAGGTACAGTCGCAACCCGTTTCTATTAACCTCTACGCAGGAATAAATAATGGCGGTTGATATGTTTTACTGCGCATCATGTGCGCAAACGTTAAAAACAATCATGGCGACAAGTGGTTCACAATATCGGTGATTAATAGATTTGAGGTCCAAATGTTTTTTAAAATTCGAAGTGAGCTAGTGAGATATATGCATGACAAAATTATCACAATTTTTCTGTTGTTTTAATTATTTACTTAAGCAAACATCTTCTTGGACTTTCCATCAAACGTTAATATCTAATTTAAAAAAATAATAAAGTCAGTGGAAGGTTACAAGTACATTTAGGAAGATTACAAGTATGAACAGTTTTAGGTTATGTTTGGGTTTTTTATCACATGGAAAAAATATGTTTGATAGCTCTTTCATACTTTATCTAGTAGTCCAGTGATTCTAACATACCACCAATTTTTCTACTGCACATACACCGAAATGTGCGGGTCTATTTAAATTACAAAGTATAAACAAGTAATATTATCTTATTATTAAATTATTCAAAGAAATTAGCTATTTCTTTAGTTTAAGTTAATTGATTTGTTTAAAATGAAAAATTGTTTTAAATATATATATCAGTATTATTATTGATAGTAGTTATTTCGTCGATACTGCGCCCAATTATCAAGTGGCTATTGTGGAGATACCTAAGAATAGCCATTAGGGAGAGATGTCGTTGTGCTCCCAATTTGGTTTCTTAACTGCACTGTGTATGCGTTGCATCTACACTATCATTGGTTATAAATGGTACGATTTTTTTAGAAACTATTAAATGTAGACATAATTTTTTTATGATAAATTAAAGCTGCCGAATTAATAAAATTAATTTGCGAACAACATACAAGGGAAGAAATACCTTTTTTCACTAACGTAAAATTTAAATAATTATTAAATTTCCTGTTGTACTTTTTCATTGCAATGTATGAAAAAAATGATTTTCGTGTTTAATTAGTTCAAATAAGCACTCGATAATAATCGAATGACGATGCTGGTATGATGCATCCGCAGTTTCTGCAGGGGACCATAATTGGGAGCATAGAAACGCTTTTCTTTCGAAACCTCATTCATTCATACATTACTCTGAAGTCGATGTAAAGATTGCTATTCGTCACAAACGCTATCATTTCTTTTCACTTTCATGATCCAATTTATAAGCTTGAAAGTGATCTTCGTAGTCAAGATGTTTAAATTTGCTCTGACTAAAAACCGCTCCTTCATTATTTTGTACAATATTTTTTGTCGTTCAACTTAATCAAAAAGACAAGATTTACAAAAAGTTACCAAATTTAAAATGACGGATCCAGTATAGAGCATATTTGTTTTGAAAATGCTGTAACTTAGTGCTACAGAAAGAATAGATTATACGACAAAAATCTTAAAAATGTAGTCTTTACAGGGTCAACCGTGTTTGCAGAAACTTAAAAAGACATAAGGAACTGATTCATGAAGTTACATGAAATAATAAAGCGCAAAATCAATATTTTATCAAACCTTTTCATGAGTTATTTTTGTTTGACTTTTTACGCATTATAAGTTTTAATAAAAAATTTCGGGAAATGATTTTATTTTCAATAAATATTTTTTTCAATTAAGGAAATATGTATTATCTGTTATAAGTTATTGCTATTTCATATTGTTTCAATTCTGAGTGTTTTAAATTTTAATTATAATCTTTAGGATATAAATTCTATTTGACAAAAATATAATTTTAAATCATTTATAATTCTTTCACCCTTCTTCACAGACTGGTTCAGTTTGAATTAATAAAGTAAAAATATATTTAGTTTATCGAAATGTTGTCATATAGCTTTGCATATAATAACTAACCCTATATTAAATTTTACAGCTCCAATAACACGAATTTTAAGGTTGCCATTAGATGAGCATGGTTATATTCGTAAGTATTTATTAATTTTTGTAACTAAGGAAACGAAATTTATAGGAATTTATTTGAAATTGTCAATATTTATGATAATTTATGGCAAAACGGTGAGCTCCTTCCATTCGATTTTATGTTTTTCCTTGGTTTCGAGGGGTGGACAACTCTCATTTTTCGTGTACCAAGAATATATTTCCTTAAGAATATTGAACAATATTGGCTATGTGACTGAATATATGGAAAAACATAGAATATGAGATATGAAAGTATGAAAGACAAGAAAGTGGATTTTGAAAATTTAAACCTTTTGTTAAAGAAATCATTATTTTCACGACCAATATTAGTTTTGCGAAAAAGACAAATCTGCGAGCAGCAAATGACGACATTTGAACAGTGAGAATGTTTCACAAATTTTTTTTTTAAGTTTTCATTAGAGAAAGTATTAGATTTATATAAAATTTGACCCCCCTCCCACCGGTATTTGTAAAATTTTCACGTTTTAAGAGGTCCTGTCTGAATGTATGTAGATTTATATATACATAATCTCATATGAAAGAAAATCAAGGAATGAAAAATGTCAATTTCTGAAAGCCTGACAAGATTATCATAACGCATGTTTGAATGTTCTTGAAAAATGGATAATTCAAATTTTGACATGAAAAAATAATGGAAAATCAAAAATTACATTTTCTCATTCAACAATGTCACAAAATTTCAAGTATTCTCCTATACAAACTCTGCAACTCTTCCGATCTTTGAATAAGCGTGTACTTGTTTCCTTATAATACGTCTGTTTTTAAGCCAGCTTTTCCAAATCTAATTTGGTTATTCTGCTATTTTTCCGTACTTTCGATACAAGGGCGCTATAAGTGGATTGACGTACTGAATTCTCTGTTAAACTTTAATTTTTCTGGGCTTTCTTCCGTCGTAGAATGTTTTGTTGAACGAAGATATTGGAACAAAAATTTAGGTAATGCTTGCTTAACACTGTTTCCCTCTCGAAGTAAGGCTTTCTTCTTGTTTAGAAAAGTTTGTAGGAAATTTTCGGCCGCCCCGTTTGTGGCTGTATGAGCAGGAGCTGTATACTATGTTCAATACATAATCTTACAAGGAATTCTGGAAATTTTTTGCTTGCTTACTGAGTGCCTGAATCGTTTACACTGTGGCAACCCATGAATCGAGAGCAGCCTCCTAAAAACTTCAACCCTAGCTTCCAACGTTATTCTCTTCATTATAAATATTTTGGGCCATTTGTAATGAGCATTAATAACAAACAAAATGTATGGCCCAAAAAGAGATTAGCGAAGTCTGTATGTATTCTGTTTCATGGTCTTCCAGGCCATTCTCATTGTATCATTGGCGTTTTTCCAGGTTTAATTTGATTTTCGCAGCAATGTTTACAATTTTTTGCTCTTTTTTTTGTAAGGCGCTTACAAATGATCTGGTAATGCTTTCTATTTTTACAATGATAAGATAGATAGCATAGCAGTTCCTAAATTACATATTTCTTCAATCTATTTGGTCCTACTACTCCACATCCTACATTAAGCAACCACGCTCAAAGGTAAAACTCATCTTTCCTGTGCGCAAAAAACTATAATTTCTCTTTGCCTTTTTTTATATTGTCCGACCAACTGTCTTCTACGAAACGCTTCAATATAGTCAGCTTCTTATCTTTGCTTGTTTCTCCTGTCACTGCTTTATAGTCTAAACACGCTATTTTGCTTTCCACTGCATGGAACAAATAAGTTATTCTTCAAAATAACTGGCAGAGTTTGTTCTTCTGATTTACTATGCGCTTACAGTATCTTGGAAAGGACATCAAGCCTACAATTTTGCGCTGAATGTACCCATTTAATTTCATAATTAAATTCTGTTAAAAAATGGGCCCACCTTTGAAGCTTACTTGCGGAAATTAGCAGAATTCCTTAACTTTGACTGATAATTCTTACTATCCTTTTGTTGTCTGTACGCAATATAAACTTTATACAATAAAAAAATCATTAAACTTTGATATCTATGAATGACCAATTGTGGATTTAGTGTTATTTTAAAATCGCCACATATTCAAATATCCCTTTTAGAATTAATTACCGGTACAATTGGTTTTTCCCATTCATCATTTCAAACAGGTATTAATACATTTTCTTGCATTCGCCGATCTATCTCACTTTCGATTTTCGTTTCCAAGGCGACAGGTGGTTTTCTAGCTGGAAAACATTTCGGCTTGCTACCTTATTTTAAAACTAGTTTTATTTCGCCTTTATTGAAGTTCCCTAAGGCCGATACAAAAATGGTTTTAAATTTCTACTCGACTTTTTTGTTAAAAATAATGTTTACTTTATTTTGATGAAATTCAAACATTGTAGGCATTGTAGGCTTTGATGTACAATGAACCTCAAAGTATACCCTAATGTTTCATTCTCTAGGAGTTACAAGTTTAAAGCAGGGGCTATACGTTTGAATAGCGTCAAAGCAGTTTCTAATAAGGAGCTGAGATTTAGATGCGAGCTGATAAAGACTGTGGATCTATCCTTAATCTGGCGTATATATAAACGGGATTAATTGACAATAATCGACAGTATTGCTTAATCCGAAAGAAAAGTGTCATTTTTGGGCCTGATGTGTCCATTTTAGAAAAGCGTATTATCCCATATTTTTTATGCTTATTCCAAATGTGTTTTTAGTTTTGCTGTTAATTGAACGGTTTCAGTCATAAGAAGAAAAACGATCCTAACCCACCGGCAGGTTCTCTCGCACAAGCTCTTGCCAAGGCAGGTTCAGAAGCTATTTGCGGCTACTGTTGTAAATGTAAAACGGGCTTAGGGCAGTAGGATGTTGTGTACATAGCATGGCAGTGATTTCGTATTTAGGGCATGCACAATATCAAGAAATAAGAAGATCACTCACTAAAAATCTATCGCTGTTACCAGTTTTGCAAGATTATTCTGATGACTACGAATGATAAAATATGAGGTGTTAACTACAGCATCTATAATTACATTATCACATCGTAATAAATGTAAGTATTCGATGAAATTAATCTTCATTCATCGTGTAAAAAATTCATAATAATAGAGATTAAATGCGGTCCACGCCCTGCGAATAAGCAAACTCAGTATTCATAATGTTTGAACTTTGCAACTTCAAAATCCAAGATCTTAGTCGGTCGCTGATATTTTATCTTTCCTGGGATACTTTGTAGATTCTTAATTCCTCTAATTTGTGGCAAACCGGGTTTCTCTCTACTGCGAAAGAATATTCATTTTTTCATTCGTGAGGATGTCCCACCCCAAATCCTGCTGAGAATTTCTCAACGGACTGGTTTAACTATACAATAGTCAATAATAGTCCACACATTTTTTAAATTAGTGCATAAGTCCCCACGTTTACCTTATTTGACAATTTAGCGCTGCCGATAGCTCATTACAAAATATTCTTCCAGTCGTATCGTAAAAATTTGCGAATCATCCGTTTTGAGATCCTCATCCAGTTTGTGTGATTATTCCATTTTAATTTTTACCAACGCCGTCTTAACTTGTACTTTACCTTAAATCACTTTTTGACCCTACGAACTTTCTTCTTTTCAAGTCGAATATTTTTATTCTAAGAAATTTTTAATTAATTCCGGGTTTTTAGATTATAAATTTCTGGAATTGGAAGAAGAAACTCTTTTCCCCGATTAGAGTTCCCCCCCGCCCCCCTCAGTGAGTCGATCGAACGAGATTTGACTCACCCTTCGTGCCAGCAAAATCGTTTAAAGCCAAATTCACATTTTCACGTGGGATTTGCTCGCGTACCTTCAAATGATACATTAGGTTCCAGAATCCAGAGAGGACAGGGCCATAGGTCTGATACGTATAATTCAAAACAAAGTGATACATACAAAAAAATTTGCGAAGACGGGAAAATAGATTTCGTGAAAATAAAACCGATTTTGAAAATAAAGCGAGAAAGAATAAAGATTTGGGTTCAAGTAGGGTTCAATGATGGCTTATCAGAGGAAGCTCTTGAGTTATGCGAGTTTCCAAAAACCGGAGCCAAATAAAAATAATCAAAAGCAGAGTACCGAATATGCTAATAGTTACTCAAATCAAGAGAGTGGGAGCGCACATTCAAGCGCGCAGAATGTAGCGAGTTCTAACTATATAGGTAAAGAGCAAAGGAAATCTGGGGATCGTCATAGAAAACTTTCATGTTATTTTTGCGGTAAATCAGGGCATCTAAACAAATTAATTGTGGCATTATCAAAACAAACGAAACAATCAGAGAGGATATTGAGGGCAAATATATCCTCAAATTCAAAAATAAAGCTCGAAAAATTAGAGTCAGATTTTGGTACCTCAGAAGAAACAAGATTCCATGTGATGATGGATTTTGAAGCACATTGGTGCAGATTATTCATCGGTACTGGTGCAACACACTTATTCGTAGACTCGCAAGTTTGAGCGCGCCTAGGGCGCGTAACTGTTGGTTCTCACACTTTGAGCTCGATAACATATATACGAGGGTAGTTCAATAAGTCCTTAGAATGAAGTATAAAAACAATTTTTTTTGGGTAAACTTTTTTTTATTTTTCAACATAATCTCCTTGGAGCTCTATA
>NC_046657.1:60640199-60647976 GCF_010883055.1 Belonocnema kinseyi
ATATAACTAGTCGGGAGTGGTGCTGACTGAAAACAGATGATTTGGAGCGATTCGCGCGCCATCTGTTGGTCATTCTAAGGACTTATTGAACTACCCTCGTATCTCGTGCTTCGCGCTCGATGATGGATCGATTTCACGCTACTCGCACGCTCTTTGAGTACAGAATTTATAAAAGTAAAAGTATCGACAACAGTAATTCGGTGATAGTGAATTCTCTTTTGATAAAGCTCCTTCGGATTTAACGACCACATTCTCATAACTTATCTCGTGCTTCGCACGTGAATGTTTGTCTCAAATTGTATATCATTTCCATAAATATATATTATTACAATTCATCCTAATGGCCAAAAAAATAAGGATGTCGTAGAGACGTCTTCCAGACATCCTTAAGACGTCTTTTGGATTTCTTGGAATCCCTTGGGATTTTCATAGTTTTGTGTCCACTGGGATAACATGGATTGAAATTACAATAGACGCAGTTTCAGCATCTCGTTTATAAAATGCGCATTCTTTGAACAAATTTTGTTAATAAACATTTCATTGCAATTTTTGCCCGATTTTCAAAAACTAAATTTGCTCATTTCCAATTTTATTTTTACGATTTAAATGTTGGACACACGGTGTACATACCAGCCTTACCTTTTTAAACTTCTAAATTACTCCCCTAACTTCAGTGACACGCGAAACTTCGATTAACGAGGGGTTGGGGCGAAGGGGGACGATTAGTTTTAACCAAGAGTGATAGCTGGTCAGTGCTTTATGCTAAGAAGGTCACCCACCTTTAGCAGCGTTGTGTTAGATGGGAACTCATATGATCTCATTTTCACATTCCCGGTTCTCCTTTAGATACCAAACAAAAAATATCATTAAAATGCTGACAAATTGTGGAAAAAAATATAAATTTTGGATTGTTCTTTATTTTTATGCTGTCAAAATTGGAATCTTAAATTCTTCCAAAATATTCAAAAAATTGTTATAAAAGCCTTATAGGGCATTCAAAAAGCATATTTTCTTTCTCTTGACTTTTTTTCATATCGTGCGTTATTTGACTTGAAATATTGATTTTCGAGTGTTTTTATAATTCTATAAATGCTATAACTCTGGTAAATTTTGGTTTTATAAAAAAAGTCATTAGGAGAAATTGTTCATCTCTTTGAATACTATGAATATCCGTACAGAAAATTTTGGAATCTTGTATAAAAGTAGTCTCAAAAATTTTCAAAACACGCTCATTTTTTGAATTTAATAGTGGCAAATGACAAGGAAGTTAGTATAAGTGGCAAAGCACTCATTCCTATTAAAATACGCCATGTCACTAAGGAATTGTTATTTAGAATAGTAACCAAGTTAAGATCAAAGAGTTTTATAAGCACAGAAATGTTTAAAAAATTAGGATGAAATATGGACTATGAACTCAAAAATTAGTGGCCTCCAGAATTGCCTAAAATTCGATATACGATCGCAGCTCATTCCAAAGAAAATCCGGAACCAATTCAATTCAAGATTAGTAGAAAAAAAGGACAGTCGAAAAGAGGTACGTAATATAGGAACAAAAACAGGTTGATCAAGTAAAGAAAGAGAAACGAGATCAAGTAGGAATAAAAAGAAAGAAAGCACGAATAAACATACAGGAATGAAAAAAAACGGATATTAAAATGTAACAGATCTGTCACCAGAACAGAGGAGTCGGTACGGCCCTACGCGAAAAGGGTGACGGACCGTACGCGAAAAGATACGGAAACCTCCGAGTGGTCCCAAAGCCTCGGACGACGGCGCGGTCCGCAGTTAGTCGCGCTTTATCGCTCGTGGAGTGCATAGTGTTCCAATCTTAACCTTTCTTATTAAAGCCTTTCATCCCCCTGAGGAGCGAGTAGCGAATACTCAATCCAAGTACGTATTCCACAAAAATAATTTAAACAGTAATTATACGAATAATGCTATGGAGAATAACATAAAATACAAGGATCCTCAACCGGTAGTAAAAAATATTAAAACTCATAATAAAATTATTTGGATCAATTTTTAAATTATTAGGCTGATGATGGGCGGGAGCTAATGCGTTAAAGGCCGCTACGCTTTTCTTTGTTCGAGCCTGAGCGTTCGACTGAGCGACAACCGCAAACTCCGCGCACCCCTTGTTACACCTATCTACTGCGCGGCGTCGATTCACAGAAGGGCTACAGAAGGCAGGGCTATTGAAGGGTTTCATTGTTTCATGGATGTATGCAAATGTTTTGACTCACTAAGAAAAATCGTTTTTCTTTTTTGTATTTACCGCTTTAATTATACCGCAGCTAAAAAAATGTCTCTTTAAAAGGTTAATTTTTTTCAAAATTCTGTTTAAAATAAGCCCAGGGTAGAGCTGATTTGTCTAGTTTTTAAGTAGATATTGCAAAAATAGTGTAAATATCAATGTTTTCTTAAATTTTCCATAACTTTCGAAATAGTCAACAATTTTCAATGTATTTGGCTCATTTTGAATCGTTTCTTCACCGTATCAGAACAGCTTACGAGTATGAATCGTCAAAAATTTCTTTTCGAATTGCAAGAACTTGAAGTTGTAATAAAAAAATTTGATAAATTTGAAAACATCTTATCTGAAGGAAAATCAGATTAAAAAAGTAAATATATATTTTGGGGAAATCACAACGGAAATTCATGATTATATTTTTCATATATTTCACAAAAATGCTTTTGTTACTAAAAATAGTTTAAAAAAAAAAAATAAAAAAATAAAATAAAAAAAAAATTACACAAATTTGCTTCACCCTGGGCTTATTTTAAGCAGAATCTCGAAAACAATCAACCATTTGAAGAGACATTTTTTTTAGCTCCGGTATAATTAAAGCGATTAATACAAAAAAACGATTTTTCCAAGTGTGTCTAAACTTTTGCAGGGCAGTGTACATTAAAATGTTTAATATATTATACAGTATTATATAATTTGGTTTTTATTATTTTACAATGACTTTCACGGATACTTGGATCTTCATGTCAGTTGTGCATCAGCGCGTAAAAAATACTTCCCTTATATGTAGAAAAATTTATTGAAAAAAATTTTGCCTGTATGAAGAAAGCGAATCAGACTCATTTCAATCATTTTATATTTTACTAGATAATATAGCACTATTGTGTCAACACGAACTGAGACAATATTGGCATTCTTCTTTTGGAAAATAGTTATGAAAATCAATGATATTAATTTTACGTATTGAGTACACTGTTAACTCAATAATGAAAGTATAAATTTCATCAAATTATTGCAAATTTTTTATTTATTAAACAGGTCTGGATGGTTAGAGCTGTTATTGAAATTAACATTAAGAATAAATAAATCAAAATAATTTTTGGTCATTGATAAAACTAGGTATCTTTTTTTCACATGTGTAGATTTTAGTTCTTAATTAAGACGTTACTCTCTGATTTGAAAAAATTAGAATTTGTGGAATTCGCGAGAATTTATTGAATTTTGTTTGGAATCACTTCAATTCATTGCGATCATCTGAATTCTTTGCATTATTTGTAATTGTTAGGTTTCGGACCAAACTCAAAATTTTATTTCTTGAACTTCAATCCATTCTTTTTGTATAATGTTGAAAATTACAAATTTAAATAGAGAAATTAATTTAATGTAATATATCGCCGATTTCAAAATTTTTGCGATTCCCTGAAAAAATTGTGAATGAAAATCCCTATATTATATCTTACAGGAGCAACTAGTCTGGAGATTCATCTACGACCCTTTGAGTCTGCTTGGAAACCTTATTCTGTTACGAACCCTGTTGGTAAGTAATTAAATTTTTTATTAAACCTATGTGACCTTAAATCAACTCTCCAGAAGGACATGCGCAACGTAAGCTTGATTAAAACTTAAGCCAGAATGAATGTTCCTTTACCCATCCTAAGAAGTTAGAGTAAGGTAGATAGATGTGAGAACCGAAGAAAAGGAAAGAGATCTAAGCGGTCTAAACCCGCTAACTGACATTTTAGAAACTTTACAGGGCAAAGAAAAATCGTATTTATTTTTGAAGTTCTTGATATTTTTTCAAACCGTAAAATGTTTTTTTTTTCATTCATTAAAGAAAAATAATTCACAAAGTACGTACTACATTTTACAGGAACTTCTGACCCCTTACCCGTTTATGACACTTTTTTCAGTATTAACATAGAGAATGATACTTGGGCAGAAAACACCGCCCCCTAAAAGTATCACGTATTTCGTGAATGACCCCATACGTGATGAGATTGTGTTCGTAAAAGCCGAAGAAGACAAAAAAACAAGAATTCGCAATCATATATATATACATATATAATTAAAAATTTGTCATAAGGACAACCGCAGGATTTCGCCGGGGACGGCTGCTAATCTGGAAAATTGCACCCGCTTCCAGCGAAATCGCGGTAAAATTTCAGCCGCAACCACGTCTCACGACCGTAAGATAGGTGGTTACAATCTGTACAGGAATCAATGCGACGATCCAGCAAAAGCCTCGTGCACCCTAAGAACACCGAGCGACCCAAGGACAGTCGCTTTCTGCATTTTCCCCGCAAGTGTTCTAGCATATCGTTGACACACAGGGATGCTTTTTAGGACATTAGCAAGTGCAAGCTTGGCACCTCCAAGAGCGCCGATGATAAAAACGACTAGTTTAACAGAATATTCCGGGTACAATCGTTTCAACTCCCTTATAAGGTCTCGATACCTCTGTTTCTTTTCATTCTCCAAGGTTATGATGTTTTTGTCAGCTGGTGCCGAAAATTCGATAACGAACATGTTTCGCTTCTCGAAGTCAAGAAGAACCACGTCAGGCCTCGAGTGAGCAACAGAAACAATTGTCGAGAATATAAAGTTCTAGTATATGCGGCACTTCCCAATCTCGACAATTGGCTCAATTTCCCTAGGAGCATTTAGAGGAGCGATATTAAGGTTAATGCCGTAGGAGTGACAGAGATGGTAATAAAGCAATCTCAGTTCCGCATTGTGCCTTTGAATGTAGGTCGTTTCCGCGTGAGTTGGACAACTAGATAGTATGTGAGCTAAATGCTCAGGGTGTGCATGGCACACCCTGCAGCGATCATCGGCAATGTCTTGACTCAAAATGTGGCGACAGTATGTTAAGGTGGAAATGGCACCGTCTTGGCATGAAAAAATAAAACCCTCCGTACCAGACTTCAATCCGGGCGATGTAAGGAAAGCAAACGTTAGCTCACGAGACATTGACTGATCCTTCACATTTCTGTGGAAGATACCGTGCATCCTCTTATCGAGGAGATGTTCACGAAAGTTTTTCTCTTGTGCTTTCTTAATCCGGGCTTTCAGGAGTGAGTACTCGAGATAGATAAGATTTGATGCATTTTGCTCGCACCTAATACTGATGTCAAGTCCGAGTGTTTCAGCAGCCTCCTCCGCTGCTTTGTACAGAAATGCTCCTTTGCCCACTTCTTCGTGATTCCTGACCATTTTAAGAAGAGGGTCTCTTCCATTTGCAACTCTATGTGCTGTACCCAGAATAATCCTGTTGTGAAGACATTCAAGATTAATATTCCGCGACCCCCTTGAAGGGGTGAGATGTACAGTCGCGGAACGGAAGACTTAAGATGCATGCTTTTGTTCATGCGTATAACCTTTCTTGTCCCGAAATCAAGGGATCTGAGCTTGTTCTTCGTCCATGGAACTACTCCAAATAAATATAGTAGTATCGGGACGGCAAGCATGTTCGTTGAAGATACTTTGTTCCTCGCCGACAGTTCGGAAGACCAAATCTGTCGGATGAGAGGTTTGTATCTGCTTCGAAGATTATCCTTTATAGATGTCACATCCTGAATGCGGCTGTGACACGCCCAGGTATGTATAAGTCTCTCCAGCGCAAAGGTATCCTATGGCGCTTCTATCAACGAGCTTACGATCTTCAGGGATGCAATTAAGTTTTCCTCGCTTCAAATAAACCTTGGCGCATTTGTCTAAACCCAAATTCTATTCCAATTTCCTTAGTATATCGTTCGACAATTCTCAGAGCTAGATGCAGTTGCTCTCTGTTTTTAGCATAGATCTTAAGATCGTCCATGTAAAATACATGAGTGACCTTATACTTTCGATCTAAAGGTTTGACGCACAAGTACCCGTCGGAATGGCGAAGTGCTAGAGATAGTGGCAATAATGTAAGGCAAAAGAGGAGTGGGCTCATGGTGTCGCCCTGAAAGACACCTCTCTGAAAGGTGACCTTCTTAGTTGTCACACGATTTTTTCTATGGGATTTTCGAATCGAAAACTTTCCGATAATCAATCCAGGCCATCGATAGGTCACGCTAGTAGAATGCTGCCTCTTTGCAGACACACCTATCGATGAGCAGGTTCTCCCGACATCCGGCTACGCCTTTCTTTGAGCCTCGTTGTTTATACATTTCTTGCCACACAGGTTCAATTGCACGAACAACCCTATCACTTAGAATAGCTGTGAATATCTTATAAAGTGTGTTCGGACAAGTTATTGGCCTGCAATTCTTCGAGTCAGCTAAGTTGCCTATTTTTGGCAGAAGTATTGTGCGCCCTTCCACCAACCACTCTGGAATCGGCTCTTCCGACTTCAAATATGAGGTGAAAATACGTGCCAAATGCTGATGGATTGAAGAAAACTTCTTCCACTAAAAGGTTTTGATACAATCTGGTCCCGGTGCGGAATAGTTCTTCATTCCTCTTAATACTTTTTTCACTTCCTCGGTAGTGATGGGTGGGCATCCTTTATCAGGTGTTATGAGGGCAACACATAACTCCTTGAAGCTATTAATATTTTCTGAGTCTTCGTCCAGTCTATGCTGAACTTCGTAGACTTTTCTCCAAAATACTTCGACCTCCTCTGGTTTGGGTGGGTGTTCGACAGTAACTGGAGGGTCTTGGAAGAGTCGAGATGGGTCAGAGAGAAACTGTCGATTTTCTCTGACACACTTCTCCCTCCGCTTTAGACTTCTCTTAGCATCAGATAGTATCCGTATTCTCTCAACAATATGCTGCCTGATGGTCAGCAGCTTTGATTTGTTATGTGTGTGATAACGGGTCCGGAGTTCGCGCGCGAACTTTCGAACCTTGGCGGTAAAATTCCTGCCAGATGTGATGCAGTCAATCACACACTGAATGCGGGACGCGTACTGTCTTGTCCAGCCTATCTTTATGGCAAGTTGATGCATTCGTCTTTTGGTCTTATGATCAGCTGTTGGTTTTGTTTTACGGTTCGCATCGGTCAAAGCTCTCGCTGCATTATACACACAATAATTGATTGCCCACAGGTCAGATTCTCCAGAAAAATGTCGACGAAGCTCGTCATCCATTTCAGCCAGATCTTGAGGCTTGAGAGAAACCTTGGCGTTGATGCTTCTCCGGGTTGTAAAGCATCGTTCTTCACCTATTGGATGCCTGCCCGCGGTTGGTCTTAGTGTCGCCACTCTTTCTCTGTTGCCGGCTTATTCTAACTGTTGTAGAGTAGGCGTTCTGCTTACATGGCAACACAAAGCATGCAGCCGTGCCATGTAACCCCGTTCAGGGGCAACACTCGCATCGGAACACTTTAGCTATTCGTGATTCAGTCGCTCCGTCCACCCAAAGGTCGCGAGATCCCGCCGATCAATTGCATTGAATCCATTTTCATTGGCCCTGCGCGTTCTGTTATTTTGAACTGCACTCACTACAACTATGTTTGGTGTTGTCATTGTTGTTCCCACGAGAAGCTAGGGAAAGGGCTTCGTCCATCCTTGTAGAGCCCCGCATGCAAGGATAAGGCTGCGT
>NC_046657.1:60648076-60652301 GCF_010883055.1 Belonocnema kinseyi
AAATTTTCATTTGAAAAATAGCTCTCGGCTTTCTGTTATTTCATATATATTATTTTTCACAGATGAACGAGTTGAACCAGCAACAATAGATCGTTATGAGGATATTCACAAGTGGAATCAGTTTGTCTTAGGTCAAATAATTTGGAGGAATAACCGTCTAATGAAGATCACACAGGATCGTCACGATTTTGAGCGAAGCACTTGTCTCCTGGATGACGATGAGTTGGTTCTTTACGAAAGGATGAGGGAACGAAACCCCACACGCCAAAGTATAAGTTCTAACAATAAATAATAGCTGCAATAATGAATTTTCTGAATAGCTGATTTTTATAAACAAACCGTATATGTAATGACACAAAACTCATATTATTAAACACAGCAAACTTTTATTTTCTACCATAATTTCTGTGATTCGACATTTGAGAGTTAAACCCCCGAAGGGTAGTATCAGGCCACTTATAAAGATGATTTATTCTAAATTATTCTTGACTCTAGAAGGTGATAGAGTGTCTAAAATATAGAGATGAAAATAATTTTTAAAAAACCGTTGAAAAGCTATTTAATTCGGCGTTACATGAGAAGTTGTGTGTATTAAAGCATGACGTAAAAATTTGTGAAGATCCGCGGAGTAGCGCGGTTACATTTATGTGTGTATGTGATGAGCGTGACTCTAATTATACTAATTTGATTTGTTTGCGGTCTGGCAAAATTGAGAAAGAATACTGAACGTTGGCAGAAGCAATAAAATTCACTCGCATATTATTCTGGTACCTGAAATTATAAATAAAAAAGAACGTTGTAAAGTATAAATGCGGAAATCGGCAATAATCGTTTTAAAAAATATCCGCGTCCTAAATCATCTTGTCTATGGTAGGTAAGGTAATTGAGGAGGAAGAGGTTGAGGCAAGGGACGGTATCGTGCGGAGCGATCGTTCTGTCAGTCAGAGTTCTTGAATTCCATTGAATTTATGTTCAGGTTATATAACAAAGATCATGACAGAATTTAGGAGAATTCAAAAGAATTTAAGAGAATTTAAAAATAATTGATTTGTAATAATATTTTAATGGTTCACTTTATGTCAAGGGTTACATATAAATTATTTTCTATCTGAGGAATATTCAGAAATTAAAAGCATCCGAAACAGTCGCTTATTAATTAATTAACACTTTCGGACTGCAACTCTTAATTTCAAAATTCAGTTGCCTTTAAATTCTAAATTTCAACTGTATGATTTTCTTTTAATCACATGCTCAAACGATGATGCACATTCTGTGGATATTTGAAAAGGATTTCAAGTAACTATTTTATGATGGAATATTTTGTGTACAACATCTCTTCTTGGAAAAGTTTTTTCAATTTCAAATACGCAATTTTTTGTCAATTAAAATAAATTCTCAGAGAATTTATTTCTCGGTCTTATTCTGGGTAATATTCTCATTCTCGTTATTGTCCTCAAAGCATGGACATAGGAAACACGGGACTAGGCTTGCCATCCTAACTTGGGCGAGCGGCGTTGAATCCACGGGAGGGGGGAGAATTCCATGAGTGGGGAGAGCCGCCATCTTACGATGTGCCATTTGATTATGCGCACGAGCATTTTTTCCGACAAACTGTGCATGAATATATAAACATGTGGGCGCTGCCATGTCTTTCGCGGACATCCGAAGGTGGCGGACCTCCCCCCTCATGGCATCACCCACGCAATGGCATGCGTAGTCCCTTGTTTCCTATGTCCGTGCCTCAAAGTAATATAACCGGCTCCGAACTCTAGTGTCGTTGACGTATTGTTGAGTCCATGATAAATGGTAAACATAGGTGCGCCTATAGGTTAGCGTTTATATCGGCTACAATGGCATCAACATTTGCTATTGCTGGGTGCGATTTTACGCCATTTGACTTTTGGTGATTTTAAACAGTAATTTGATAAATATCAGTAAAGTCGGACAAATAAACGAGACAGATAGGGTCTGGCGGACCCCCGGTAGGAAAAAAGTTCCATTCAGAGAAAGAGAGAGAGAGAAAGAGAGGGGGGAGCGGAGTGCGTATATGTTGCTCATAGAAAGAGAGAGGTAGACTCGTGGATAGACACTCTATCGACTGCTTCTTTCTCCTTTCTGTTCCGCTGTATAGTATAGGCCGTATATCCAATACCAGGTGTCGGCACGCTCTTGCCCAAGATAGGGTACAGTGCAGGGTACAGGACAAGAGATTTAAAAGTAATATATTTGGAATCGACGAATTTTTCCTATTCCAAAGACGTGAAATTTGTGTATGAAAGTTGAAAATTTCAGAAGTATTTTGTATTAAATGGACTATTATGCTGATGTTTCTTGATATTAAACTCCTTCAAATTTGCAGCTTTTTTCAGAAAATTTTTTTGTTTTTTGGTGTCTGTCTCTCTGTCATTTA
The DNA here is from genome assembly GCF_010883055.1 of Belonocnema kinseyi. NCBI lineage: Eukaryota > Metazoa > Arthropoda > Insecta > Hymenoptera > Cynipidae > Belonocnema > Belonocnema kinseyi. The sequence continues at coordinate 60,650,487 of NC_046657.1, forward strand.
TCTCCCAGTTCGCGCTCGATTATCTATTCACCTTGAGCTACGTGCTCGGTCTTTACATTTTCGCAGATTCTTGCGCAAACCTTTAAAAATTACGACTCAAAACATTCAACACATAATATAATAAAATATAACACATTTTTTATTCCATTATGCCTGGAAGTGCTTATTAAAAAATTGCAAAATAAAGAGCAAATTCCATTTATCATGATTATTTTTATAGTTGTTTCTTATTTGGCTAAAAAATTCAATATTTTCATTTTGAATGTTATTTTTTACAAATAAATCAAAAACTATGTGTCCTATCAAAAAGTATAGCTCTTTTTTGGATTAACAAGTTTGGTCTCATTTTTTTCGTAGCTTGTGTCGCTAGTCCAACAGTTTTTTATTTTTTTATTTTTAATGTTGTTTTTTACGACTAAAAACAAAAACTACGCGTCCTATCGAAAAGTGATTCATTATATATTTTCAGTTCTTTCCAGGGCGCGCAATTTTAGCTTGTTTATTCTTTTCGTATCTTGCATTGTTTGACCAAAAAATTGAATTTTTGGATTTTTCATTATTTTTGGTACGATCAAATTTGGAATTTTCAACATTTGGACCAAATTAAAAAAGCTGTTATCATAGTCCTGTAGGGCTTTTAAAAAGGAACTTTTATCTCATCCAGACTTTTTTTCGTATCATGCGTTGTTTGGCTTAAAATGCTAATTTTACTTTGTTTTTTTTGCATTTTGAAAATGCTCTAACTCTGATAATTTTCTTTTTATAAAAAAAAGTTATGAGGATAAATTGTTTGAGTTTCTGAGTACTATAAACAAGCGTACATAGAATTTCGAAATCTTAAAAAAATGTAGTTTCAAAAATTTTGAAAACGCGCTCACTTTTTTAATTTTGATCCAAAATAGCTGGTTTACGAATTTGTTCTTTCTTTTTAGGTTTCAAAAACGTGTGCCAAAGCAGAATCCAATCTGATCAATTTTTCGAAAGTTATTGTGCCTACAGAATACAAACTACAGATTACAGACAGACAGAAAAACACCTTCGTAAAAATCATTTTTTCTGACTCAGTGGGTCTCAAAACGTGGAGATATGTTGAAAACCGACAAAGTGAAATTTTACATAAAGCCAATACCTTCTATTTAGGATAAGAATGCAAAAAATAGTATGTTGATATGAAGCGTATGAAAAAAATAATAGAAAAAATGTACTCGCCCAAAAAGAATCTTCAAATTTGTTATAAATAATTTCGAAACGCTGTATCTAAATAAGTAATCCCAAGTCGAGCAACATTAATAAATGTTATATTTATTTGATAAAAAAGTATTTAACATAGCGTACATGATAATAATACGTTTGCTAAAGCCGAAACAACTTTTAGTCTGCTTTGTATTAAAAGATTAAACATTTTAAACTGCAAAATTATGCAGTTCTAATTTGGTTATTCAAATACTAGAAATTATACGATTTTTAAAGATTCGCTTTCAAATGATCCGCTTGTGAAGTTTTTCATATAATATTGCTCGAAGTTCAAGAATTTGTTTTGAAACTATTACGGATTTTGATTCGGGAAATAACACGAGACAACCTGCATGAATTCTATAAAATCATTTCTGATTTAAGGTATTTGGTATCGTTTATATAACTATTTACTAAATTTTTTGCAGATAGATATGCAATACCGGAATTATGGGTGATTGACGATTTCGTTCTTCGTATGGTAGATGAACGTTTGATAATAGTTGGAAAAATTAATGGGCGTGGTTGGATGGTGCTTATAGAAAAGCATAAGAAACGTAATTTAAAAACTTAAATAAATAA
>NC_046657.1:60652401-60655336 GCF_010883055.1 Belonocnema kinseyi
TTTTTGAATATATGAGCAGTAATAATGACTATACTTTCTTACATAATCAGATCACGTAGAGCCTCCCCAAGATAATGACATACTGGCGCATGAAACAGGAATTGACTCTCGCACGGGAAATTTGATACTTCAGCCTAAAGCAATGGCTTGGAGATATATGTGGATTGGACCGGAACTGTTTCCTCTCATAGATGGTAATGGCAAAACTAAATAACAATCCAAAACAAAGGTACTATCGATATGTGCCTAAAGTGTTCAGATTTTTGCAATAAGAATTATTTTGGATCTCTGAAAATCACTCTTTGTCATACTAGGTTACTAAAATATATAATTTTATATATAGACAAAATCGTGTTAATACTTAACTTTTTTTTATTATAATTAAATTTTTCGATTGCAGTGAAAGAATTGAAGATATGTAGTTTGCACCGCTACTGTACAATAATTTATTCTCTAGTTTTTAAGTACGTACCTGTTAGTGTTTAAATCATAAACTTTTATATTTTTTTGTTACAGGCAGACCATGAATCGAATATATTGTACATAATGTAGCTCCTCCTGGGGGTTTTCTTTTTAAGTGAGTTTTTCCAGCCAGGTTGTACCGGAACATAATCGCATGGAGGTGCAGGCGAATGCGGGAGCTTGTAAAAATAATGGTATTGAATAAATTTTGTTTTTTTGGACTTCTAAGGTGACTCATTTTTAATTCCTTCCGCTCGTATGGCTTCAAGTTCACTCGTCTAACGATAAAAAATTTTGTTGTTTGACCCCCCGTGAAAACGCACCATTGCATACACCTGAAGGAGCCGTAATGAGGCCACTTCCAGTCCAGTGGCTTTTGCATATGCGCACTTCGCCGCCGAGCCAACATGAAACCTTAAGCCCGCTACATGAAACCTTATGTCCGCACAGAGAAAACTTCGGTATAGCTTCTACATTTCCAGTATAGGGTGAGCTCTGAATCATGGTAGCGAGCGCTACACTCATAACCGGAGTAACAGCTACTCCGATCGGAGCGAGACACACCGGCACAGCTTAGACGCCACGCTAGTCAGTCAGTATAACCTATAGCTGCCTGTCTGTTTCTCTTTTCGAACGGCAAAAAGAGTAGCTACTACTCCAATTTGGTATCCTGCGTGCACTCACTGATAGGTGCTGCTGTCACTCGCATCCAAGTGCACCATAAACACCGAAGTTCTCTCAGTGCGCTATAAATGTACTGCACCGCGCAAGTGGGACGCTGCCAGAAGTGATAATATCATATAATGTAAATTAAAGAGGTTTTTCTTTGAACCCTTTCATCATAAAATATTTACGGAAGAGAAAAGGAGAAAAGGAGAAAACAGTAAAGGCTAAAGAGAAAAGGAAAGGTGGAAATGGGAACAAAAGCGGAAGGGTGAATGGAACGGACAAGGTGTAAAGGGGAAAGGTTAAAATTGGATGGGGAAATGGAAAAGCCAAACAACAAAAGGGAATGGGGAAAAGACAAAGGAAAGGATAAAACGAGAAGCCGGGAAGGGTAGAAAGAAAAGGGGAAGGAGAAAGAAAATGGCGGGAATGGCAAAAGAAAAAGAGAAAAAAGGATGAAGGGGAGAAGAGGAAAAATAAAAAAGGTGATCGGAACGGGGAAACAGAGAAAGGGGCAAGGGAAAAATGCTGAAAGGGACAAGTAATAAAGATACAGAAAGATTTCTCGATCAAGACCTTGTCTAGTCGTGCGCACCAAACTTCCGCCATCTGCTTCACATGCTTCTTTTCGAGGAGGGTAGGTCAACGAGTTCAGTGAGTATCAAGGACATAATGCTATTTTGACGAGTGCCAATCCCACCCTCGCTTCGCGCGCGCGGCAAGTACGGACTTTTTAAAATATCCTTCCCTACACCCTTGATACACAATTAACTCTTTTGACTTAGGTTCTTCTTCCAGACAATACAGCCTAGTTCGGCCTCATAAGTCAGATTTTATTACGTTATGTACTTAAAGGGTTGTATTATAAGCTGCTAAAACATATCACTTCATTTCTTCGTGCAGATCGTCGTGTATTTCGGTAGAAAATTCTTCGTATTTTTCACGTATCTTTCCGGTACGATTTTCACAAGAAATAAAAAAAACGAACCAAGTTGCCAAGCACATCACTTAAATTCCGCTTGGGAATCCTCGTGTTTTTCCGCGAGGAATAAATGCACGACAAACAGAGAGCTCTTGATTTCCGCGAGGAATCCCTCGTGTTTTTCACATACTTACGCAAGGAATAAATGCACCACAAACAAATATCACCACTCGATTTTCGCGTGGAATTCATCGTGTTTATTTACGTATCTTTTTATAAGGCTTTTCGTGAGGAATAACAAAAAGAACCAAGATTTTAAGCACACCACTTGATTTTCGCGTGGAGCTTTTCCGCGAGGAATGAATGCATCACAAACGAAGATCCATAGATTTCCTCTTTTTTTTCACGTACTTTTCCGCGAGGGTTTCAGCCAGAAATAGAGCGACGAACTAGGCTGCCAAGCACGTCACTGAATTTCCGTGTGAACATCTGCATGTATTTCCGCGAGGAATTTCTTGTGTTTTTCCACGTATATTTCCACGAGGGTTTTCGCAAAAAAAGGAACAACGTACTAAGCCACCAAGCACATCAATCGATTTTCGCGTGGAAATCCTTATTTATTTCCGCGAAGCATCCAACGTGCTTTTCTACGTATTTCCGCGAGTAATGAGTGCACCACAAACGAAGATCATTACTCGACAAAATAAAAGCAAATGTGATAACTTTCCGACTGTTAAGACGAGTTTAAATAAGATCGGCGATCTTCCTGGAATGGATATTGGGTTGGCTGAATCTTCCTTAGGATTTACATAACGATTTGCCAACTTATTCAGTCCCCAGATGGCCGTTGCCAAATTTTTAACAAATTTCGAATCATCATTTTGT
>NC_046657.1:60655436-60670941 GCF_010883055.1 Belonocnema kinseyi
CCTTATTTTTGCTTGTCTTGCTTCTGCGTTTGAAAACCTCATATTTGCCACGGTTTCTCAATTCATCAATATTATCTTCAAGTTCCGCGTCATCTGAAAAAAGTTAACCATGTTGTCCGCCAGTTCCTTATCGCTTATAACGTTTTTGAGGCACTAGGCGAAAAGAGAAGAAGGTGAAACGAAAGAGTAGGTAATAGAAATGGGTGACAGGATTTGGAAGAAACTGATTTCTAAAATAACTTTTCATTTAAAAATTGCATATCTGATCACTCGTATAATTGGTGATATATGTAGCAAAATATCTAGCGGTTTTGATAGATGCTAAGTTAACTTATATTGAACACGTTAAACTTTCGAGAGCAAGAACATTTATGACTGTAAAGATGTTATTCTCGATGTTACATCCAAAAAGTAAAATGAGCGTCCAATACACAATGACTACTTATAAAATGATTACTACGCCATTAATGTTGTATGCTACTCCCATATGGGGTAACACTTATAATTCAAATATTTTTAGGCTCCAAAAAATCCAAACTCAATGTTCTCGAATGACTCTCAATCAAAAACCTGCGACCAAAACTTAAGTCTTACACAATAAACGCAATATTACATTGATTGACGAACATGTATTAAAACTCATTAAGGATTTCTTTGGCAACCAATGGTCCAAACTTACCATTCTGCAAAATACTGGTGAGTTACGCTACCCAAAATCCACCGTTTAAGATTAAATATAACTTACTGCAATAGTTGATGCAGTAATGATGATTCAAAACCCGAGTCAGAGCACTAGGAGTCAGTTTGTAAGATTGTACATATTGTGAATAATTTAAGTAGTCCCTAATATTTAAAAACTCTGATAAAAATTTTTTACGCAATTTTTCCCTGAGCATAGAACTTATAGTTTATGTTACAAAATGACCAAAGAGAATAACTAACGCAATAAGACTTAATTGGCTTATCGAAAAATAATGAATATACATCGTTATTATAAGATAGGAGTCCCAAAATAAATTTTATAACGAACTTTTGTACCTTCTATAATAATTTATGAACGATGAAGGGAACTCTACATTAAAAGCTGTAAGCGACATGAGTTTCCGCGATGGTTTGCTGTAAATAACCCTATACGTGTTTCTGTACAGGAGCCCGCGCCTTAATTTACTTCGCAAAGGAACTTGTACAGAACACCGTACATGATCATCCAAAGCTACCTATGCCACTACAGGTTTCTTTACAGAATCATGTACAGGTTCCTTCGCCAAATTCCTACACAGAAACTGTTAATATTACCTGTACAGGTTCACGTGCAGTTTCGTGTATAGAAACATGTACGGGATCCTCCGAGGCACATGTACATGAATTTGCAGCGACGCAGCAGTTCGATAAAGTAATGTTGCCTCATGTGCGCAAGCGCAGCAGTTAGAAAAAGTGAGCTTGCTCAAACTGCACAAGTGCAGAAATTACAAAAAGTCTTTTCGCAAATTTTTTTTGAAAAAGGCTCAGAATTGGTTAATTTCCGCTATGCATGCCCCGAAAACTGAACATTCCATGCATGTGTTATAAGAAACTAATTTTTCTTCTATTCAGAAAAACAAGTTGACTTTAAATGGTTCATAAAAATCGTACCTTGCTTTCTGCCTTCAGACATTGACGTGCCTCTTGAGTATCCTGAGATTTTGTTGGAATTTCTAGATCTTCCATTACTCCAAGTGAAGTAAATTCGTGTCGACAATTTCTAATTTCTTTCTCTGATTTCTTTTGCTCAATATTTTCTAAGCTTTCTACCAAAAAGTAATTCCAATAGATAAAAGTATTTCACAGACAATCAAAAAAAGACATAAACTCATATATCATAAAAAAGTACAATTTAATATAAATAAACAAAATTAAAAAGGTTCACTTCTATAAAATTAAAGTTTCCATTTTCGTATCCTCCTATTATTTGATATTTCGTGGTGATATTATGTTCCTTCGGTAAACTTAAAGAGACGTAAATTTGATTGACATTTGACATCCCTGTAACTTTTAAAGTTTTGTGTATACCGCTCGAAAAATTTAAATCAATAAATAAAATCAATTTTTTTTAACAAATTGCAAATCAATTCTTATGAAAATCAAGATAAGTAATCAGATTTTAATGTTTTTTAATCGAACGAATTAAAGGCTTTACATTTTGGATTTTTAAAACTGCTCCGAAATTTGTATTCAGAGTCAACGAATTTTAATAATGAGTTTTTTAAATCTGTTATTAAAAGTTTGATACATAAAAAATATTACAATTATTATTAACTAATCCAAACACGGAATTATACTTTTTCCATTTTAGTCCTGAGAGCGCGGACGAAAACTATTTTCATATATTTATTATACTTTATTCTCGAACCCTAAAAAATAGGTGGAGTCTACACTGCCGACGCCAGAAAAAACAACTTGCCGGCGCCTTCAAGGAAGCTGTTTGCTGGCTGTTTTTTTACGAAAAGCCAGACACGAAATAAAAGAGAATTACATATATATTCAGGCATATACCTCAAAACATAATTTTCAAGTTAAAAAATGATAAAAATCATGTTTTTAAGAAGAAAAATAATCTCCGATGTGTCTAGTATTATTATTTGACTCTTCGGTATCGGGAATCTTGCCAATTAACCCATTAATGGCTATTAAGCCATTAATGGCTGCATAACAAAAAATTGTTTAGCAATATAGTACGTTGGGATCGTTTTAAAATCCCTCAAAATCATTGACCTCGGATATTTAAAAATATCAAAAAAAAATACCTCGAGAATTCAAACGTGCGTGTGCCAAAATCAACGATATATGATCATAGGAAAAGAATAAGGGCTTCTTCCTCCTCCGAAGAAATTGTAAGTACTTAATCATATAAACATATTTCAAGCAGTTAAAAAAAATTTTTATTTAACCCGTTTAGCGGGTGCAGAAACAGTGCTATTTCCTAACCTCAGATTCATAAAGCATTTGTCAAACTTTTTTCTAAGCTCCGAAAATATTTTCAATGAAGCGGAAATTGATTGAAAAATCCTTAATTTCCTAGATATTAATATAATAGTTTTCGAATAATTTGGTGTTATGGAATTTAATTTCTAATTGTGTAAATGTTTATACATTTATTTATATTTCAGAATGTTCTTCATTTAAAAATATCAAATTGTGAATATTTACTCTTAAAGTCGGCGCATCAGCATCTCACTTTTTTACTTTTGAAAGAATTTGAAATAAACGCTTATAACCTCAAATTTCACAAATTTAAATCAGTATATATTTTCGAGTAAAATAGCAAAATCACTAAATACAATAAATTTTGAGAGAAAAATGTGAATACACTTCAGACTTTTGACATAGGATTAGGAGCTGTTTTAACACAAACAATAAACGGCGAAAATTATGTGATAGCGTTTGCAAGAAGAGGTCTGAATGGAATTGAACGTAAATATTCAGCTTCAGATCATATTGCATTAAAATGGTAACATAACTTAAAAAATCCAACAGTTCGATTAGCAAGATGGGCTTTAGATTTATTAGAATACGATTATGAAATTGTATATAGAAAAGGAAAATTAAATCAGGTATCAGATGCTCTATCAAGGTCAAATGAAAATCACATAAAAGTCTGAAGTATTTTAGCCAGCACAATAGAATGTATTCTGAAACGTTAAAATATGTGAAAGAATGCTATATTTGTCAGAGAATAAAACCAAAAGTAAACAATCAGATAGGTTTGATGGGAAAGCGAATAATTGAAGAACCATGGATGGTAGTAGCATCTGACATGATGGGTTAATTACCAATGACAAAATCGAGAAATTGATACATTTTAGTTTTTGTTGATGTGTTTACAAAATGGATAGAAATAATCCCAGTAAAAAATAAATTATCGTCAATCGTTGAAATAGAATTTCATAAGAGTATAATTTCCAAATGTGGAACACCTAGAATTTTGTTTACAGATAATGGAAAAGAATATGTAAATAAGTCAATAATTAATTTGACAAAAACTTTTGGTATTAGACACTCGAAAACTCGTAAATATCACGCACAATCAAATACAACAGAAAGATGTAATAGGTCATTTAAAACAGCTATCAAAGCGTATTTAGAAAAAGACCATAAAACATGAGATGAAAATTGAGATGATCTGCAATTTGCGTTAAATACTAGTAAACATTCGTCTGCAGGTTTTACACCAGCTTTTTTAAATTTAGGTAAAGAACTTCAACCTATACAAGCTTTGAATAAATATTTAGACGGAAAAAATGAAATAGAATTCCAAGAGTCAGAAATATGGGCACATAGAATGAAAACGTTGAAAATAATTAGAGAAGAGGTAATTAGAAATTTCGATATTGCAAGCGATACGCAATCTTGGTATTATAATCTAAGACGTAGATCTATAACTTTTGTAATTGGCGAGCGAGTACTAAAAAGCAATAAAACATTGTCAAATAAAGGGGAAGGAATAGCTTAGAAACTGATCAAAAATTTTGAAGGACCATTTTTTTCAAAGCAAAAATTTCACCAAAAATTTACGAATTAAAAACGAGAAATGAAAAATCACTAGTTAATTGGAACGTAAAAGATATCAAAAGATTTATTAGTAAAGACTACGATATATTTTAATTTGAATTTTTCTTTGAAGTGGCATGCATTTGCATGATTTAATTGACACCACGGATAACGACAAAAAATAACATAAACACATACGTTTACAAAGGACAACGTAAAGAGAGAAAAATATTTATTTTCAGAAGAATAGACCCACGTTTGATTCTCAAGTGTAAGGATTGCCTTCTGAGTCTGGTTTGAAAATACCCATTCATGTAAAAAAAGGGTTGAGCTTCTTCAACCACCATCAACAGAAAGATTGGAGAAGAAAATAATCAGAATGTAGGAGATAGAAGGAGAAGGGCTGAAGTCGAAAGGGAAATGAAGAAGGCGATAAAAAATATTAGAGAAAAAAAATTGTTGGAAGAAAGAAGCAAAATGTTTGACGAATATGGGTCAAAAAGAGGGGATCCACGAATTAAAAATCTGGCAGAGGAAAAACGCAAGTTTTATGGATTACCAACTATGGAGAAGAGGAGAAAAGAATTAAAGGAAAAAAAAGAAGAAGAGGAAATGCGGGCACAAAAAGAAGAAGAAGAGAAGAAATTAGAAGAAATATTTAAAAAAAATTAGAATCGAACAAGAAACAGAAGAAATGAGAAAACTATTAAAACTAAGGCAGGAGAAATAAATTTAGGAAGCGACAAGGAAAAGGAAAGAAGAAAAGCTAGAGAACGAGAGATTAAGAAGAAAGGAAGAATGGGAGGAGAAAGCAATAAGAAGAAAGGAAATAAAATAAGCTCTGAAGAAGGCCGAGGAGAACAAAAAAGACCTACACCCTATCCAAGAAGAGTAGGAAAGCTCATCGACGGACTGGGACACGCACATGTAGACTAAAATAAAAAACATACTTTACTTCCCCACATACACCACAGAAAAATTTATTTTTACCCTTTACAAACACAACAGAAAAGATAATTTTACGTTTTTCATACACCACAGATATAGATATTTTTTGAAATTTAATTTAATAATTCAATTTAAATTTGATTTAAAGAAACGAATTTTACAATGAAAATTTATTAGTTGCAAATAAAAATAAATACAGCCATAAGACGCCAAGTTCGATTTCTACTTAAAAATAAACGTCGACTTTAGAGATAAGTTAATTTTCAGGAAAGAAGAATCACGGAATGCGGAACTTCAAAAGGATACTCACCTGAATTAATAACATAGAAAAAATTTTATTTTTCATTTTTTAAAAGTAAAGAATCTAGATTTTACATGTTTTTAAAAGAAATGATCAGGAAAAGAATAAGTTTTTTATTTTTTTTTCAAAAAGTAGGATTGTTAAGATTTTATTTCAGTTAAAACAAAAAAGATGGAAGACCTAAAGATGTGGCAGTGTAGGCATTGCGAGAGGTTGGTTCCTAATGAGATCTAAGTTTTTCATGACACTTATTGCGGCGAAATATCGAACCGGATTAAAAACTACTACTCTGTGCAGGATTCTATCAGAACCAGATATATAAAAAGAGGTTGAATCGAGATAAATCAGAAATTCAAAGAAATTATTAAAATCGCTTTCAGGATGGAAGAAGGTACAAGTATAGAAAATAATATGAAAGACGAGGAAAAACGAAGCAATGGGGAAAAAGAAGATGATTTCTATTTACAAATAGATGTTTCCAATGAAGAAGACAGTTTCACATTTGACCTGGAATTGGAAAAGTGCGATGTAATCCATAAGGAGTAAACCTTGTCCCGGACAGGGGTGAGAGGTTGTTACAAAGTTACAAGTACCCCGCTATCTTACGGCCCTGCGTGTCCATGATTCGGAGTGGGGAACTACAACCCCAATCCATATAAGCGTAAAATTGCCACGAAGGTAAGCTGTCTGGTGCTCCCTGTCCTAACTTGGTAACTTCGGTTCACAAGTTCCCAACCCCTTGGTATCAACCATGACGCCATTCGCCCAGAAAGATCTCCAGCAATCCGACCCGTCGCCAAAGCATCATCTCCGAGGAGGATCCCCGACGGCTCCGGAACCTTGGCTTCGCTGCCCGGGTTCGATTAACAACGATCGCCCGCCCTTGGCTTCGTTGCCCAGTTCTGGCTATCGTCGTTTGCCAGTTCCTAAACTTTGAGATTCAAGTCATTTCTGACGTATCGCTAGTACCAGGTGTGCTGATTATTCAATGGATTTGAAATTCTGTTGATTATTCGCGATTATTTTTACTAGTTCAGGATTTTGTAAAGTACAGGGCATAAATATAAATGGTGCAGGGCAGAAATATAAATGGTACAAGGCATAAATATAAATGGTACAGCGTATAAATACAGGTGTGATAAATTTAGATATAAATAGTATGAGTAAAATTCTTAAAATTAACAGTTATTTTCATTCCGTTAAGTTCCATGTGCTCTTTTGTGTTTTATTTTCAAGAAAATATTTAAAAGATAAATAAAATTTTTCCAATTTAAATAAAAATGCTGACAAATTATTAATATTTAGTTTTAAAATACTGGGAAAAAAATTGGTTGATACAATTTTTAAGTTAAAAAAATTTGGTAATTATCTCTGTTATCGGTAGTATTCAGTTTGAGCGGACGATTCACAAAATTAATAACGAGGTATGTTAGTGGACAATGTGTCCTGAAAGGAAGGAACTTACCTTGTTAAAAATAATTATTTAAAAGGTTTCTCGTTCTCAAACGAAATCTAGGATTTCGAAACAGGGATGAGAATAACTTTCGGAGGTCAAGATAAGTACACACTATTCTACAAATAACTTGAAATGCAACTAAATATACAATATTAAAAAGTTTATTAAATTTAGGAAATTACAAGTTTAAAGAGAGGTAGATGGTTTGAAAAATATCAAAAAGGATCATGTTAGTATTTGATTTAATTTTTTAATTTAATGGTATTTTGATTTTAAAGTTTATTTGCACTGGAGACTCACAGGTAGCAAAAACTCCTCATTTCAGATCTCCAACTTAAAATAAAGGTAGATCTTGATGATTAAGTTTTAAATTATATGTTAAATATTTTGAGTTCTGAACTCCTTGATTTAAACTTACCAATTTTTATATTCCAAATTGCACTGGTAAAACTGGACACCAATCAAATATTTCAAGATCCCTTTAAAACTGATATTTTTCCTACTCAGTCAGATTTGTTGTCGTTGGCTCGGAACGATTCAGGTAGTCGTGCTGGTGTTAACTGGTTAACAGGTGGGGCTGATCGTCCTTCTGGTTATAGACCGTAACGATGGTTGACAATGAGTATTGTCAATAAAGTTTTTAACTATGCAGGTAGGCTCGGCTTTCCTGATGGTACTCAGGGGTAATTATGATTGACAATGGTATTGTCAAACGGGATCTTCTGAGTGAAGTTTCACTTATTTAAATTTATTTGAAATTCTAGTCGACTTCAGTTCGATTGAATTTCCCAAGCACAACACTGATTCCACTTTCATGTTGAAAATCGTATTTCGATCATTTAGAAATAGTTTCCAAATAACCGAAGTCTTCTAATCAATATGATATTTAGAGATTTATTTCGTTGTACTCTAGAGCAGTGCTTGCGCCCGTTTAGAAATTTGGAGATTAACTGACTTTTTGATGTTCTTTTGAGTAGAGCTTCCGTCCGATTACAAATTTTTAGATAGACTTATTTTTCTATGTACTTTTCATCAGAGCTTCCAGCCGATTCCAAATTTGGTGATAGATTTAATTTCCGATGTACTTTCGAGCAGAGCTTTCACCCGATTTGCAATTTGGTGATAAGACTTATTTTGCGATGCACTTTTGAGCAGAGATTCCGCCCGATTTGAAATTTGGTGGTATACTTATTTTTCGATGCACTTTTGAGCTGAGCCTTAGTCCGGTTCAAATTTGGTGATAGAATGACTTTTTATTCAGATCCTGGGTTTATATATGTGACCGGCCGCGAAAAAAGGGAGCTCACGCGCCAAAGCTGAATTTTACAGTACGGGCGATCATAGCCGAGTGCGCAAGCATGCATTTGAGTAGTGGGGGAGGCGTCAACGAAAATCACCACCAGCACTTACTACTACATGTTTAGACGTTCATATCCGTAAGCCAGTGGAGCTCACGGACACAGCGCATAACAGCTGTAGTGGTAAGTAGTGGGGCTGGATTTCGTAAGCCTCTCGTTTGGTCTCCGACTACGTTTATCATGCTTATGTTTGCAGCTTAATACCAAAAAAAGTAATCAATTTAAAAAATTTCCGATTTTTGCGACGGAAAGAGCAACTCAACAACTATCAATTGGTGTAAAATACTTAAAATCAATTTTAGGCTCGTAAGGTCCCTTTCTTGGCGGACGCTCACATATGTTAGATTCCCTATTGCGATTAGGACAAAAAACTTGACAGTCAAAAAGTTGACGTCGAGGGGACGAAACAATATATGTAAAGTGATTTCTATGTAAAAGCAGGTGTCTAGTCTGAATGCGTAGAATCGGGGGTGCAGTACCTTGAGTCCTAAGAACTGGTCATTGTGCCACCCTCTTTAATGTTTCGTGGCTGACTTTTATGAGCAGCGGCCGAAGATTTGTAGATGAAAAATCATTGTATTTTGGCGGTGTATTGAATGTCAAGAAGCACAAATTGCGTGGTTTTTACAACGATGTTCAAAATATTGATTTGAACATACTGGGTAATAATAAATATGCACGAGTTTGTACGTTTATATAAGAACATAATGCTTTCCTTTTATGATTATTCCTGCAAATGAAAAGTATAACTATAGCGATAATTAATAATATTAGTATAAATAACATGGTTATAATACGTTACAGGACGTGACAAATTCATCAATTTTGATTAAGTAGACCTCTTATCACATACCTTTAGTAAATTAATGATGACATCGAATTTCATAATTAATAATATTATCAATAAACCATTGGATGATTACACTGTTAGAAAAAATTCGTACAGCGTCACAGCGAAGTGCGAAGTTGTAATGATACGGTGCGATATTTTAGTGCGAAAAAGCATTTCTTCTACTAAAATACACTTCTCCGGTGTAAAGTTGGTAAATTTACGAACTCTCAACTTCCCAGTGTTGAAAATACTAACTAATTACATCGAAGAGATGTGAAAGACTTGATCTAAACTTAACGTTTCACTGGAAAGTGTAAAATCAAACACTAAGCCGGAGCGAGAATAGTACATTGCGATACGTGAGTGAGAGGTGACTATTTAGCGAATGAGACGTTTTCCGCACTAGCGAAGCAAGTGAGAAAAGTCTCATTCGCTAAAAATCACCTCTTACACAAATATCGAACAGTATTTAATACCACGAAAGGCGGGAAAATCTCGTTAAAGTTGAGATTTTGAGGTTAGAGTGGTATAAACAAACAATCGATACTATACGGTGCGAAAACTAACACCGATAAGTTGCTTTGCGCGCGCACACGCCGTCAACGTGTGTCGGCTTGTGCGAGCTAAAGAAGTTAGAAGATAAATTTATAATTAAAAAGATAATTTTTCAAGAAAAAAAATGTCAACAGAATTTTTCAATTTTCATCTTTAGAAACGAATTTTAAACTGACACAATAAGCATTAAACCGAAAATGGACTAGTTAAATTTTCATATAAAAAATAGAATTTTCAACAAAGTAAATTAATTCTTAATAAAAAAGATTTACTTTTAACAAATAATATAAAAATTAAATTTGCATTAAAAAAAATAATTTGTATTAAAAAAAAAATTAAATCTACAACAAAATAGTACAATTACCAACCAAAGAAATGAATTTGCGTACAAAGACTTCTTCCCAGCGCCGGCTAACATTTTTCAGGGCCTGTGGCTAAACCTCGAAGGGGCCCTCGAAAATCCCAATTTTTCTGTAACGTACGTAATTTTCTGGGGTTAGAGGGCCCCTCGGCCCCCTGGGGCCTGGGACACTAGTCTCACCGTGCCCCTTGGTAAAGCCGGCACCACTTCTTCCAAAAAAGACAAAATTCCAATAAAATCCATGAACTTTCAACCACATAGTTGAATTTCAACTGAAAAATAATGTTTCAAGGAAATATTGAATCCTTACATTTGCAGTAGAAAACAATTATCAAACCCAAGAAATCCAAGTTTCAAAAAAATATTTAAATTTTCAAGCAGAAAATCGAACTTGCAGACAAATAATTTAACTTTTAAACCAATTTTAAACGAAAAAAATTATTTCCTATTAAAAAAAAATGAATTTACAACTGCAAAAATAATTAAAAAAAAAAAGTTTAACAAAATCGTTAAATTTTCAACTTTAAAAATTCTTAATATATGAAAACTCTACGAAACCTTTAATGTCTTAAGATACTCATCTCAATATTACAAAATTTCGCGTTTACAATTAGATTTCCATTGTAAAATGATTGTAACTGTGAATAATTGTAGAACGAATTTAACCAATTTTATTTTATGACGAAATATATCGTTATTTTACGGGGAGAAAACCGCCTTTCAAATTATACAAAAAATTTCAAAAAATGTTAACAAACGGTTGTACAGATTTGGCTTTAACCTTATTGTATACTCGTATATAAGTATATATATATATATATATATATATATATATCTAAGTATATACGAGTATATACTTAGATATTTGATCGTCCTTAACGGCTTACTTTGTTTTTAAAAATATTCGCTACGATTCTCTTTGATTTGCCCTTTTTTTTTAAATGCTAGATGAAAGAGTGCTTAATAATAGTTAATGAACAATTTGTATTATGCAAACTTAATTGTATTTTAATATGAACTCCAGGACATGAATTTGATAGTATCTTATGAATAACAAATAGAATGTTAAGGATGAACATTCAAGATAAACGAAATGTGTGCCGTTATGGAATTTTGCATAAGATTAACCTTTTTTCTAGTTCGTTCAGGACTAATGTTTAAAAAAATGATTTAAAAAAAAATTTAGATGCCACTTTTTTAGTCTGAAGTGTATTCACACTTCTCTCTCAAAATTTATTGTGTTTAATGATTTGGCTATTTTACTCGATTTTATAACCTGATTTAAATTTGTGAAATTTAAGGTTATAAGCGTTTATTTCAAATTATTTCAAAAGTAAAAAAGTGAGTTGCTGATGCGCCGACTTTAAGAGTAAATATTCACAATTTGATATTTTTAAATGAAGAACATTCTTAAATATAAATAAATGCATAAACATTTACACAATTAGAAATTGAATGCCATAACACCAAATTATTCGAAACCTATTATATTAAGATCTAGGAAATTAAGGACTTTTCAATCAATTTCCGCTTTATTGAAAATATTTTCGAAGCTGAAAAAATAGTTTGACAAATACTTTATGAATCTGAGGTTAGGAAATAGCACTGTTTCTGCACCCACTAAACGGGTTAAATAGCATTTTTTTTAAACTGCTTGAAATATGTTTGTATGATTTAGTACTTACAATTTCTTTGAAGAAGGAAGTAGCCCTTATTCTTTTCCTATGATCATCTATCGTTGATTTTGGCACACGCACGTTTGAATTCTCGACGTATTTTTTACAAGTACCTGTTTTGTCTGATTCGTCACCTACCTCACTCATTTTGGCGTCAAAAATGTAATCAAATTGATCACGAAAATAAAGTGGACTAACGTGTAAAGAGTAAAAACATAAATCGTAATTCTGAAAAACAACACAGCCACCTTAGTGATAATTGTGCTGAATGCTGGATCAATGGAATTTTAAATTAAGGCGCTGCCCTGTGACAGCAGAAAACGCAAAGCAGATAGCATAAAATCGTGATAATGAAAGAGCGGGATGGATTCACTCTCTCTCTCTCTCTCTTACTCTTATGATTGTCTGACTTCTGTTTTGCGTTTTCTGCTTTCATAATACAAAAAGAAACAAAAACCATTTTTATCCCGTGCTCCTGTGGGAAATTTACTAACTCACGAAGAATATAGAGGCTTTACCAGTACCTCACCACATCTGTGGGTGCTTTCATGCCTGTGCAAGCAGGAAGCCTAAATGCAGAAACCCATAAGAATGAGAGAAATAGAAAATAGTCCATTTCTATCACTTGTAAGGCTTTGCCGCATGCATGCCGCATGCATGCCGCATGCATGCCGCATGCATGCTGCCTGCTTGCTGCCTGCTTGCAGGTGCATGAGAGCACCATAAGCTTCTAATATCTTTGGCCACTTCCAATTAAAAAGTTGCTCTCATTAAATTCGATTAGAACAGAAATAAAAAATGTCTATCAATCATGCATTGTCAGGTTCTATGACAGTTGTAAACTACATAGTGTGAAGTAGGTTGTATTAACGTAGGATTGATTAAGCCAGGCCATGCAAACTATTTTCATTGCACAGAATTTTATGAAGTACAGACGAAGAATAATGAAAAGCACCGAGCACAAATTTTCTTGTTAGGTAGTAAGTATACTTTCTTTAAATTTTAAAAAACCATAAATATTCTTATTTTTGTAATAATGTTGCCTAATTTTGCAAAGAATTATTTTTATAATGTATTAATCATGCTAGCTTCATAGAACGTCTACTACTATAAAATCCTTGTAGGTTATGACCCAAAATTACAATTTGCGATTATGAAGTTCATATTAAAAGAGGTGCTATAGATGAAAATTTAAAACCGGAAATTTCTAGGAATAATAACACATAATTACTTTTTCCACAGAAATGAATAGAAAAATAATTGTGCTAATAATTGATGCAATACTGAAAGAAATATAAATAATTTTGATTTATTTTAATCACGTTTATTTTGTTTTAGCATGCATGCGCAAAATTTATAGTTTTAATTTAAACCATAAAACAAACTGATTTTGTTTAGCTTCATTTCGTGTATTGTCCCGATTTTTTCTATTTAGAAATAAATTGAATATCCATGTTTAGTTTCGTTTAAAATCTTACGACATACAAGAGAATTACATTTTTATTTCCTCCTTGCAAGTCGAATATGAAATAAAAATTTTAACAGTCTCTGAATATAAAACGAAAGTGACTGTAATTTGGTTGAAACTCTGACGAAATAGATATTTTTTCGTAGTGGCTAGCCTACCGGCACCGGCAAGATTGCTGGTTGCCAGTTGTTTTTTTGCTTCCAAAAGTGAAGTTCTGAAACGCGTGTAGCGATGTATTTTTCATTTACTGATTACAAATTTGACTATGAAGATTGAAAAAAAAACATTTTCAAGGTCAAAACTAAGATTTATACTACATAAAAAATACTTTATTGAATTCTATTTATTTATACTTATTTTCACAAGTATTTTTAAATTGTCTTGAAATCTTTTAAATTATTTCAGGGTATTTTTTAAAAGTCCGAAAAATTTGTAATAGATTTCAATCATTTAAAGGGATTTTTAAGATTTTAGAATATTTTTAAAACTTCTCAGGTATTTTGCAGAACTTTTAATTTGAAATAGTTCAGTGAATTTTTAAATATTTCAAAGAAAATTTTTATGAATTTTATTTTTCGCAGGGATTTCAAAGTGTTAAAAATGTGTTTGGGTTATAAATTTTTCAGAATTTTGGAAGGTATGGAACAAGGATTCCCGAGGTCAATGATTTTGAGGGATTTTAAAACGATTCCAACGTTAGCGGATATTAGAAAAAATATATCCTTCATATTTCACTAGTATGAGTCCCAATAACACGTGACGTGCTAGTTTTAGCGTAATAAAAACATTTTTCCTCACGAAATCGATCGTTTCCCGACAAAAGTGACACTGAAAAATATTTTTTTTTTACTTAAGATTACCAAAATGCGGCTTTATCAAAATTTAGGAGCTCAAACTTGCTGTAAAATTTTTTGTTATGCAGCCATTAATGGGTTAATTAGCAAGATTCCCGATACCGAAGAGTCAAATAATAATACTAGACACATGAAATGAAGCTCTTTTTTAAAAGTATTTTCGTAAAAAATTATTTCTTATCATAAAAACGTTTCTTCGTATATATATATATATATAATTTTTCGCTCACAGCTTTTAATGTAAAATTCCCTTCATCGTTCATAAATTATTATACAAGGTACAAAAGTTCGTTATAAAATTTATTTTGGGACTCCTATCTTTTAATAACGATGTATACTCATGACTTTTTGATAAGCCAATTAAGTGTTATTGCGTTAGTTATTCTCTTTGGTCATTTTGTAATATAAACTATAAGTTCTATGCTTAGGGAAAAATTGCGTAAAAAAATGTTTATCAGAGTTTTTAAATATTAGCGACTACTTAAATTATTTACAATATGTACAATCTTACAAACTGATTCCTAGTGCTCTGACTCGGGTTTTGAATCATCATTACTGCATCAACTATTGCAGTAATTTATATTTAATCTTAAACGGTGAATTTTGGGTAGCGCAACTCGAGAACACTTAGTTTGGATTTTTAGGAGCTTAAAAATATTTGAATTATAAGTGTTACCCCATATGGGAGTAGCATACAACATTAATGGCGTAGTAATCATTTTCTAAGTAGTCATTGTGTATTGGACGCTCATTTTACTTTTTGGACGTAACATCGAGAATAACATCTTTACAGTCATAAATGTTCTTGCTCTCGAAAGTTTAACGTGTTCAGTATAAGTTAACTTAGCTTCTATCAAAACCGCTAGATATTTTGCTCCATATATCATCAATTATACGAGTGATCAGATCTGAAATTTTTAAATGAAAAGTTATTTTCGAAATCCGTTTCTTCCACATCCTGTCACCCATTTCTATTACCTACTCTTTCGTTTCACCTTCTTCTCTTTTCGCCTAATGCCTCAAAAACGTTATAAGTGATAAGGAACTGGCGGATATCATGGTTAACTTTTTTTCAGATGACGCGGAACTTGAAGATAATATTGATGAATTGAGAAACCGTGGCAAATATGAGGTTTTCAAACGCAGAAGCAAGACAAGCAAAAATAAGG
>NC_046657.1:60671041-60689681 GCF_010883055.1 Belonocnema kinseyi
ACAAAATGATGATTCGAAATTTGTTAAAAATTTGGCAACGGCCATCTGGGGACTGAATAAGTTGGCAAATCGTTATGTAAATCCTAAGGAAGATTCAGCCAATCCATTGTCCATTCCAGGAAGATCACCGATCTTATTTAAACTCGTCTTAACAGTCATTAAGTTATGAAAATACTTATCATTTTAGATTTGTCCGAAAAAAATTGACGAAGGAGAAGGTGTCACAAAAGGTTTCATTTGAGAAACTTAAGATGGTTGGTTATTATCTAACCAACACATAGGAGTTATTCAAAGGAATTTGTATCCCGAAACTGGAAGAAACTAGGAAGTACTAGGAAGTACGAGGGTTTGTTACACAAAACACTATATAGTAATAATAATAATAATACTATTAAACATACAAAAAAAATGTTATAACATGAAATTGAGCTGCTGGATCTAATAAGGACACATGAAATTATTTTTCTGGAAGTGGGAAGATTCCTAGAGGCACTTAACAGCATTTTCGAATTTAATTTATAAGGCTATAACTACATGTGAAATTTCATGGCGCATGTTTTTTTATTTGGGAAAAAAGTTGAAGTTTTTTCAGAGTTTTAATTAAACCTAAAAAACTTTCTTCCCATTTTTATTCTCCTATTTCCTTTCACTGTTTCGCTATCCCCCTTTTCCCTCCCCCTCTTAACCTTTCCTTTTTCATCCTTCTTCCGTTCCCTTCAATCTTTTTCCCTAATTCCCATTTACCCCTTTCCCATTTCCGCTTTACATTTTCACCTTGTACCCTTTCTCATTTTTCCCTTCCATTTTTCTTTCCCCCATTCCCCTTTACCGTCTCCCTTTTCCATTTTACTCTTTCTCTTTTTTTGCATTTCTCCGTTTCCTGTAACCTTGTTCTTTTACCTATTCTTCCTTTTTATTTTTTTATTTTTCCCTCTTTCCACTTACCCCTTTTCCTTTTCTCCGTTTTCGGTTTTTCATTTTCTTCTTTTCTTTTTCTTTTCCTTATTTCCTTTTTCTACTTCCCTTCTGTACTCTTGTTCCTTTTCCTATTCTTCCTTTTCCCCTTTTCCCCTTTTATTTTTTTCTTTCCCTTTTTATTTTTCTCTTTTTTCCTCTTCCCACTTATCCCTTTTCCTTTCCCTTTTCTCCGTTTTCGGTTTCTTATTTTCTTCTTCCCTTTTCCTTTCCCCTATTTCCTTTTTCGACTTCCCTTTTCTCCTTTTAACCTTTCCCCGTCGCGTTCACACTGTTTCTCTTTTCCCCATTTGTTCCTTTTATTTTTTTTCCTTTTCTCTTTTTTCTATACAATTATCTCCTTTTCCTCTTTTCCCATTTTGCGTGAAGTTTCTGTTGGCCCGGCGGCTAAGTGCGCATGTGCGAAGGTCACTGCGCTGGAAATGGCCACATTATGTTTGCTTCACGTGCATGCAATGACGCGTTTTCAGGGAGGTCGGAAAAAAATCATTATGTAATAAAAAGTTTTCTTCTTTTTAATCTAAATTTAAGATCTTGAAATATTGATCAGAATAATTTCCGAAGATCTAGATAACTACAAAAATATTCTGTCGTTAAGTTGGAGAGCAATTAAATGCATATTATTCAAGTACATGCAAATTTAGGAAATTACAGACTGAAAAAGAGATATTTGATATTAATTTTAAAAAAAGGATAACGCTAATTTATAATTTTTATATAACTTTACTCGACTCTATTCTGGGTAATTTTATTAAAATTTGGTGTGCACAAGATACTCCCTTTGGAAATTTAAATGCCTTGTCCTCGATCTATATTTCAAGATAAGATAGATTTGTTTCATTAGGTTAAGAGATTAAACATCTCATTACTTAGGATTAAAGATGATCGTTGTTCACCAATCGTCAAGATAATGTTTTAACTTCAATAATTTCAGGGCTTCTCTTTTTTGTGACAGTAAAGACAACTATGGACAAAAATGAAAACTTTCTTTTTACAATACTCTTTTAGAAGTAAAGTTTCTGGAAAACCATCCTCTTCAAGATTTTCTAACGAAACCCGAAATATATTTAATTTATATCGATAAAATATATTTTTTACATCTAAAAATATTTTCAATTTCTCTTCTAACGAAAATAATATAAAGCAATGATAATAAATTCAGACAATAAAATAAATATGTACTTTTTATTGTAAAATATTGCTTTGCATAAACCGTAAATCACTACAAATTGTCACGTCAGTTTTAGAGAACTTGGCAAATAATCTTTTTACGTCCAATCTAACTTACGAAATCAAAATACAACCTCTCACAATAATTATCTCTTATGTCAATGTCCAAAAGACTAGAATGCGGCAATATTTGCTTCAATTATAGAACCAAATACGTTTTAGTTTCACTACCAATTACAGTTTTCCTCTAATTTTGGAAACATGAAGATCGCTTATACCCTGCTCTTGTCCGTTGCGGCTATTCTTAATTCTATTGGTAAATATAATAATATACTAGATTCATTATATATAAAACGATTTGATTATAAATTGGGTACGCGAAATTAAAAATTCAAGTGTTATAAAATGACAATGTACGTTTTGAGCGTGGAGCAAATTTTATACGTGTGTGCATCTATATATATGCACGTTGAGATTGAGACGTGCACAGTTGGGAGTGTTCCATATGTGCACGTGAAAATTTAAAATTCAACATGTGCTAGGGATAAGTCAAGCTTCTCGAAGTCCTGGAGAACAATGTCAGGCTTCGAGTATGCAATACAGACTTCTGTCTGATAATCACAGTTCTAGAAAAGTTGGCACTCCTCATTTTAGACAATTCGGCCTGTCTCCGTTGGAGCGTTCAGCGGGGTAGTGTTGCAGCTAGAACTGTAGGAGCGAGAAAGATCATAAAAATCCGCGAGAATAAAGTTTGCATAACTCAACAATAGCAATACACTTTGTAATATCTGGCTAAAGCATTGGTCAAGGGTAAATTATAACATGGCGATAGACTTGCTCTTGTCGTTCTCCAATGTTTAGAACACGCTACATACAAATGAATATTCTTAAGAACATAGAAGTGTTGGAGAAAAATAGCCTCTTGTTTAAAATTAAAATTTTAAGTTCACCAACAGCCGAGACATCTTTTAATCGTAATATCACTAACCGGGTGCACCGGATAGTTCACCAGGTCGTTCAAGACCTTATATGCGAGTCCTTTTTTGAAATTTAAATTTGGTTAATAACAAAAATTAGTCAGAATAGTAAGTCGATGGAACGGGCGCACCAGATCATGCACCAGGTAGGTAAGTACATATTCTACGAGAACTTTATTTTAATTTGAATTGTAACAAGAGCATAATTAACTCCAATTGGTAAATCAACGATCTAGGTGCGCCTGATCGCGCACCAGTTAGTTTAGCACGCACTCCTTGGGAACTTTAAAAAAATTCAATTGGCGGCATCTGTGAAAACCTTTTTAAAACTTAAATTGTGCCAGCAGCCAAAAAAACTACTAACGGTGATTCGACGACCTGGATGCCCTAGATAGTGCACAGGGTCGTTTAAGACGAAGACCCTAGCGCACCGGATCCAGCTCAAGATAATTTATAAAATATTCTACTAAAACTTTTTGAAAATCTAAATTGTGTAAATAGTCAAAACAAATCCGAATGATAATCTGATTCCCATGGTGCACCCGGATAGTCAAGTCACTACTGACAGTTATATTGTCTGTTGACAAAATTCAAATTTTTAAAAAGTTATAGTAGTATACGTGCTAAACTACCTGGTGCGTGATCTTGTGCATCCGAATCGTCAACTCACCATTTGTACTTACTTTGTCAGAGAAAATAATTTAAATTTATAAAAGGTTCTCGTATAATACGTACTGAACTGCCTGGTACGCGATTCTGTGCACCCAGATTATTGACTGATCATTGGTATTACTTTTTCGGTTAAAAAATGTATCGTATAATACTTGCTAATTTACCTAGTTCGCGATCCTGTGCACCCGGATCTTCGACTGATTATTGTAGCTATTTTGGCTAACGGAATAATTTAAATTTTAAAAAAATTCTCGTAGAATACTTGCTAAACTACCTTGTGCATGATTCGGTGCATTCGGATTAACGAGTCATCAGTGGTAGTTCATATATTTTGGCTGTTAGTACAATTTAAGTGTTGTTGTGTGATCCGGTGAAGCCTGATTCTCAACTCACCATCGGTATTTATATGGCTTTCGGCACATTTTAAAATTTTAAAAATTTATAGTAGGTGACATTTTGAACGACCTGTTGATCGATTCGTTGCAGCCGTGTTGTGAAATTACCATTCAAAGGTGTGTTGGCTATGGGCGAATCAAAGATTTTAATTCTCAACCCAGGCTAATTTTCTTTAACACTTGTATGTTCTTAAGACTATTAATTTGAACGTAGCGCATCCTAAGCATAAGAGACAAACAAAAGCAAGGCTTTCGCCATGCTGACATTCAGCCGTGGCCTATGCTTTAACCAGATATTTTCAAGTGCCGACAGATTTAAATACCAAATCAGTCAAAGAAAACGTTTTTATCTGCTTCAGAGAGAATCCATTAATGTTGTTGCTTCGTGAATGCCGGCTTTGAGGTACTCCTCGATATTTTCCTATAGTACTTTTCAGTGTCAAGATATCTAATAACACCTATATTCAAAAAATTAGGTTCATCGGAAACACCAAAAATCTCTCTTCACTTCAAATTAATCTTGGCACACTGTTCCAACCCAAAATCTATATCAATCTTTTCTTTCTACATTTGACGATTTTTAAAGTTCTCTTGAGTGGACTTTTACAAGAAACATAGATCTCAAGGTCATCTGTGAAATACCGTACAAAAGTCTTTGAAGCATTGGTAATTATAATAAAAATAAATGGAACTCAAGTGCCATTCGCAATAATATCTGCTAATTTTCGTAGATAAACCGTCTAGTGTATCCTCTGGGGTTAATCGCGTCAAATGGAGTATCAGAAGGCTTCAGCGATTGGTACCGGAGAGGAATGACTTTGCTCAGCGAAGGAGATTCTGCACTCGAACTACGTACTGAGCTAGTTTTCAGTAGACAGGATCGTGACTTTTGGTCATTTCTTATAGTAATATTTAAAATCCTGACCGCTGAAGCGAATCAAACTGATTCCATCGCGTCTCATCTTGTTTTTGTGTTTTTTTGCGTTTGACGTGAAAGCTGTACAAAATCTCCTCCTAAATGAGTGTGATAAGAAGATTTTAAT
This sequence comes from Belonocnema kinseyi, assembly GCF_010883055.1. Taxonomy (NCBI): domain Eukaryota; kingdom Metazoa; phylum Arthropoda; class Insecta; order Hymenoptera; family Cynipidae; genus Belonocnema; species Belonocnema kinseyi. The sequence continues at coordinate 60,676,274 of NC_046657.1, forward strand.
CTAGGGAATTATCGCAAAAATGAGAGGAGCCCTGGAGCCGTTAGCAAGGCATTAATTGAACCGTAGCGACTATAAATACTATCATCAGGAAGTAGTAAGAGTCCTGTTTACCTAGCCGGTACTGATCAGGCAGAGCTCTCTTATGCTTTATTTCACGCGATTGACCCGAAAGGATATTTCCCGTAGAGTTGCTTCTCTGAAAATTAGCAGATCTAATTGGGAATGGGCACTCTGATTCTATTTATCAAGTAACCAAAGACTTTTGCATGGCAGTGCATAAAATACATCATTGACCTTATGCTGTTTGTGGTTAATGTCACTGGAGAAGTACCCAGAAGAATTGCGTGGTAAAAAAGATTGTGTTAGAAGCGTTATGCGAAAGAGCAAAAGGCTCATGGTGTAACCTTGATAGATGCCCCTTTAAAGGGGCTTCTTGAATTCACAATATAATTTCAAGATGAGATAGTCATATCCAAAGGACAATATATATTTTTTGCTATAAGATTAAATTATGAATTCATGTTAAAAACAGAATCTTCAAACACCAACCTCATTATTTGCACACCTGATTTATAAAAATCTTAAGTTTAATTTTCGACATTTGAAAATAGAAAAACGCAAAAAAATAGAAAAATAGAAAAAAGCAAAACAGAAAAATTTCCTTTATCCAAAACTGCGATATAATTGTGTTTGTTTACAATAATTTCAATTAAAAGACGAATTATTTTGACAATAGAAACTATTTGAAAGTTTAAATGGCGTTGAATCCACATATGTTAAATTTATCTTATTAAATCAGTGAAAAAAATTTGTTATTCTAAATCCAAGGTTTTTCAACAAAATCATATTTATAGATATTGCGTTTAACTTATTACCAAATCTTGCAAATTTCTCTTAAAAAACTTTTAAATTTATAATATCGAAAGAGAGAGTCATAATTTTTTTATCTGAATCAAGGACACGAACAAATATTACGTGATGGCTAAGTAACCAATGACAAAATTTTACGCGTGGAATGGGAATTTTGAAGAACATGAGAATACGAGATTTGTCGCGCGCGTTAATTTGTAATCATATAATCATTCATTTAATATAAATAATACTTATAAGCTTCTTATGAAATAGCACAAAAGAATTTGTGTCACTTTTCAAATTTTTTCTTAAGGTCATGTGATACATTATGATGTCACGTATTACCGACCGTCTCATGTTATTTTTTTCGGCTAATTTAAAAATGGGGAACTTAAAATATCGTGTCAACATGATAACTTTTGAAAAAATTAATCTATTAGATTGCCCTTTGGTACACTCGTTTAGTGTCTTAAACTAAAGGCCAAGTTCGTTAGCCAGCCATTTTGTATTAAAATTCAATAAATGGGCACATTTTGAATATTTTTAAGACCACTTTCTTAAAAAATTAAAAATTCTCTATACGGTTATTCATAGAATTAAAAAAATTTAACAATTTATCCTGATGACTTCTTTTGAAAAATAAAAAATTACTAGATTTATAGCATTTTCAAAATGCAGAAAAACAAACTAAAATGAAAGATTTAAGTCAAAGGACGCATGATACGAAAAGAAGTCAAGAGAAAAAAAACTTTGCTTTTTGAAAGCCCTACAGGACTATGATAACAATTTTTTTAATTTGGTCGAGAAGTTGAACACTCCAAATTTGGTCGTACCAAAAATAATGAAAAATAAAAAAATTCCATTTTTTGGTCAAACTATTCAAGATACGAAAAAAATGAAAAATCTCAAATTGCGCGCCCTGGAAAGAACTACAAATTAAGAATGAAACACTTTTCGATATAAGCTACGAGAAAGAATGAGAAGAAACTTGTTCATCAAAAAAAGAGCTATAATTTTCGATAGGACCAGTAGATTTGTTTAAATCGTAAAACATAAGATTAAACATTAAAAAGTTAACTTTTTGGAAAAATCATAGAAAAGATGAAAGAGGACATAGGCTCCTATATAAGACCCTGTATAGGTTCCTGTATTAGACTCTATGCAAATGCGCTGTAGTTTTTATTTAATAGTCAAAAACTACATTAAAAATAAGAAAATTATAAAAACAAGGCAATAAGAATTAGTATGTTTCAATTTTTATGCATATTATGAATTGTAATGATATACATTTATAGAAATGATACATGTTTCAGAGTAGCTTAGAGTGCAATTTAAAGCAAAATAAGAAACAAATACAAAAATAATCATGATAGCAAAAGAGGGTTCAAAATCACAAAATAACAGAGGTGGATGTTTTGAGTCTCAATTTTAAAATGTTTGCGCAAGAATGTGCGAAAATATAAAAACCGAGCGCATAGCGCGAGGTAGATACATAATCGAGCGCGAAGCGCGAGATAAATACAACATGAAGCTCGAAGCGCGAGAACCAACATTCGCGCTAAATTATTGATAAATATTGATTTTTAATATTTACAATGTTCAACACAAAACCTCGTATTTCAATTTATTTGAATATTGAGAAAGCAACTTCAGAATAAGATGCGAGCGCCACCTAGCAGTTATAGTTGCTAGGAAAAGCGCCCCTCCGGTTTCGAACAGACTGAGTCGGTAACGACGATGGCACTTTAAATTTTGTAATATGACTACATGTCTAAATAAAAAAATATTCCCAAACATGTCTCGCTACCTTATAATTTATGAAACCTCAAGTTTCTCCAATAATGTGATTGGTATCCTTTTTGTGAATTCTTTGTAACCATCCGAATGATATGAAATCACTTGAATTCTTCGAAAAAAATTTTAATATTTGTATTTGTTTAAATTATTTTGAATTCTTTCGAAACTTCGGGATTCTACGAATTGTTTTGAATGCTTTTTAATTATTTCAATTCTTTCAAAGTCTTTCAACCTTTTATAATTCTTTAAACTCTCTTGAATTCTTTTTTATAACTAAACTGCTTCTCATTCTTGTTAATTTTTTGCATTGCGTTGAATTTTGTTTGCATTCTTTGAATTTTTTAATTTTTCGAATCGAAATATTAAGTATTACTTAAAATTTAAAGCAACAACCTACAATTAAAAATTTATTAAATTTCTTTAAGTACTTTTGGATTTTTTGGCTTCTTCTAAATTCTTTAAATTCTTTGAACTCTTGAATTCTTTGATTAATTTTCAATTATTTTAAATGCTAGATTTCAAAGATAAGGTATTACTTATCACTAAAATTAACAATATGAAGAATTAGTTTGAGTTTTTTCAACCTCTTGAATTGTATCCAATTGTTCAGGAAATGTCAATATGTCACACGTCAACAATTTTTTTACCATTTTTTACTTAAATCTTTTTACTTCCGACTCATTTAATATTTTATAAAAAATATGGTTACTAATAATAGATTTTTTGATATAGAAAAACAAGGAAAGTTAATGTAGCAGAGATTTGGACGATGATTCGAATTTCCTTGTACAAAATCAACTTTATGCTTTTAAATAGGAACACGAAAAAGAAAATAATAATTTTGACCTTAACTTAGGAGAACGCGAATATTTATATTATTAAAAAAAATACTTTTGGATTATTTACTGCTTTTAAATTCTTTAAATACTTTTTAATTGTTTAATAACTTCGAATTTTATTCACCTGTTTGCATTCTGTGGAATTCTTCGCATTCTTTGAATTCATTTTTATTTTTCCAATTAAAAAAAGAAGTATTGCTCAGAATTAAAAGAAAAGACCTAAAATTAAACATTCATTTCAATTCTTTTATAATCTTTGGAATGCTTTTGAATTCGTTTAAATTCTTTGAGCTTTTGAATTCTTAAAGCCTTTTTAAATTATTTGATTTTTTGTTATATTTAGATTATTTCGGATTCTTTTTAATGGTTTCAATTCTGTTTTAATTCTGTTAAATCTTTGAAATTGATTGAATTCTTTGAAATCTTTTGAATTCTTAAAATACTTTTCGAATCTCTCCAATTCTCTGAATGCTTTGAATTTTTTGCAATCTGTTGACTTGTTTTAACGCTTTAACCAATTCTTTTTAATCCTTCGATTTCGTTTGATTTTGTTTGCCTTCTATTTTCGTTCTATTGAATTCTTTACAATCTCTTGCATTGTTTTCACACGTGAATTTTTTGAATTAGTTGAATTCAAAAATTAAGGATTGCTTATCGTTAATTTTAAAAATTCAAAATTAGGAAGAGTTCCTTAGAATTTTTTGAATACATTCGGATTTTGTGAAATCTTTTGAATTCTTTGAAATATTTTGAATACTTTCAATTCTCTAAATTACTTTGGATACGTTTAAGTCTTTAATTTGCAAATAAAGGATCACTTTTTACTCAACAAAAAATTAAAGTTAAAGTAAAGTGTAGGACATCTTTTTTTTATGATTCTTTGAATTCCTTTAAATTCTTTGAATTCTTTGAATTCTTTGGATTTATTTGAATTCTATTGAGTTTTTTAAATTCTTGTGAATCATTTGAACTTGTCTAAATTATATGTATTCTTTAGAACTCTGTGCAATCTGTGGCATTATTTTGGTGCTTTAAATTGTTTGAAATCTTTGAATTCAAAAATTAAGTATTGCTTAACATTGATATTAATACCTCAAAATTACGAACAATTTTGTTTGAATTCCTTAAAAATATTTAGATTTTTTAAATTCTTTTGAAAACTTTGGAATTCTTCTGAATCCGTTTAAAGTTAATTAACATGCAAGTAAAGAATCACTTATTACTTCACGAAAATGAAGTATTTAACAGTAAATATATCATTGGGATGCTTCGAATTTATTTTAGTTATTTACAAAAGCTATAATAATTATTCTTACTTACAAAGGAAAAACAACCGTCCCCATTCACCCTCTGGTTTTCCATAAGCAGGACTGAGTAAACATATAGCCAATTAAGGCAAGATATTAGCTAGACTCAGTCAGTATCCGGCAAATGAAGGCAATATACATGTATTGCTTAGTAAATATCCGGCCAATCAGGCAGGACATAAGCAGGACTTAATAAATATCCGGCCAATTAAGACACGACAGTAGCAGGACTCAGTCGTATCCGGTCAATAAAGGCAAGATATATGCTGGACTTATTAAATATACGGTCAATTAAGGCAATACATAAGCAGAACATAGTAAATATATAGCAACTTAAGGCAATACAAGAGCAGGACTTAGCAAATATATAACCAATTAAGGCATGACATGTGCAGGACTTATTCAATATCCGGCCAATTAAGGCAAGACGTGAGTAGGACTTAGTGAATATCCAGCCAAGTAAGGAAAGACATTAGCAGGACTCTGTCATATGCGACCGATGAAGGCAAGATATATGCAGGGCTTAGTAAATATCCGGCCAATTAGGGCAAGACATGAACAGGACTTAGTCAATATCCAGTTAATGAAGTCATGATATATGCAGGACTTAGTAAATATCCAGCCAAATAAGGAAAGACATAAGCAGGACTTAATAAATATCCGACCAATTAAGGAAGACGTGAGTAGGACTCAGTTAATATCCGACAAGTAAAGGCAAGATACATGCATTGCTTAGTAAATGTTCGGCCAATCAAGGCAAGACATGATCAGGACTTACTAAATGTCCGGCCAATTAAGGCAAGACATGATCAGAACTTTGTAAATGCCCGGCCAATTATGGCAAACCTTGAGTAGGACTTAGTAAATATCCGGCCAATTAGGACAAGACGTGTGTAAGACTAAGTAAATATCCGGCCAATCAAAACAAGACGTGAGCAGGACTTAGTAAATATCCAGACAATTAAGGCGATACATGAGCAGGATTTAGTGAATATATTGCCAATTAAGGCAAGGCATGCGCAGGACTTAGTAAATCTCTGTGCAATTAAGGCAAGACGTGAATAGGACTTAATCAATATCCGGTCAATTAAGGGAATATATGAGCAGGAATTAGTAGGACGTTTTTCTTTTGTTTGAATAAAGACGAGCATAAAATTGCTGTGAAGTTGAGAAGGACACAACAATATAAACACAAGAAAAGCGTCTTACGTAATTTGTGGACGATCCATTACTACAATGTCGACAGTGATATATTTGCAGCTGTGCGGTCAAGGATGCTTCAAGGTGGTGGGTGTGGAAACAAGTTTGTCCAATTTCATTTCTTGGAGCCAAACAATGTATCAATAAATAGTAGAAAACGTTTCCGGCTATCATGTGTAGTTTCTTTGCAGTAAATTTTTAAACATAGGTTCAAATCCTGGCACAAAACTAGAAGACCCCCTTAAATGTGTTAAATTCTTCAAATTTAAAAATTAAGTATCGCAAAGCACACTCACGCTTTCAGTCCATTTTCGGGGGTTGCCTCGCACTTACCTTGTAACTAAATTGGGGTCGCCTGAACCGTTTCCAATGAAATATATAATTTTACGCAATATATTATATCTAATAAATAATCATTTAGAAATAACACCAAAATATGACATATGGGGTCATACGGCACACTGGGTACTACGTCACACAGGCTAAGGTAGATTCCTAAAATAGTGACAACACAGAGTGGACGGTTGTATGAAAGTGTGTCTAAAAATAATACAGCTTCAGATAAGAATTACCTGGAGGGATACTTCTTATTTAAATTCAAGAAGAATCTTGATCAAATACAGGAAAACTATAGAGAAAAAGTAAAAGAAATCACTTACCTCGTAAATGTATCTTGAAGTTGGTATGGTTAGCAAAAAATTTCGTTTATTCATTATCGTGGACACTTGAATGTTAGATTTAATGTTTGAAATGTGAATTTCTATAAATTTGTGCATTATAACTGAGACTTTTTTTTATCGCTGATTCCAAACTTTAAATTTTAGGATACAAAGCAGCGCATCCAATATGGCGGAAATAAAATTTAGGGAAAAAAACAATTTGACTCCAAATTGTTTTTTGGCCGTTTTTCAAGAAGCTTATTTTAAGTTCACAGACAGAATTACAACAAATTAAAATAACGAATTGAAATTGTAAAAATAACAACAATTTAACTCAAAGTAGCTCCCTGGAGTCTTTCGGGAAGTTGATTTTAAATCCAAAGTCAAACCCGGATAATTAGGTGTGTAGAGGATAACACCCTACAATAGACATCAATTCTGACGTCAAAATCGTAATCAGCGCCCCGTGCAGAATATTAAAGAATCCAGCTCTAACTCAATATGCTCGAATTTATCCGAAATGCGAACTTTTCTTGATATAAAATGTATTTTTTAATTATTTTCACAGCTCGGTCCGTAACTGCGTATTTAAATATTATAAAATAAGGTACAAATTTTATTTTTCGTGATTAATTTCATATTGTTTCTTTATGTTTCATTGATTTTTTATTTTATTTTTTGCGATCAAAACAAAAACTGCAGGTTCTATAAAAAGGTAATTTCTAACTATAGATCTTTTGGAACTCAGAATTGTTGTCGATTAATCTTTTTTCGTACCCTGCGTTGTTTTTACACGACATTCATATTCATATTTCGGGCAATACAAAATTTTTCTTACTTTCCTTATGAAAAGATCACTGTTTTAAAACTTTGTAAAACTAGAGTATATTTGTTTCTCGGCGAAAGATAAAAATTCTTCAAATGAATAGTAGGCGATTTCGTCGAGAAGAAGAACATTATAAGTAAGACAAATTTATACTGTAAAATTTAGTGTGAGAAATTTTAAAGGAAATGGATGTTTATTTTATTGAATCGCAATATTTTGTGTTAAAAAATTAATCTCCAGATGAAAATAAAATAAAAAAGAACAATTTTTAAGGTTTCCCTAAGCAGTAACAACCAGACTATAATTTAAGGAACAAAAAAGGAATATTTTTGGCATTTTTTAATTTTTAAATATATAAAATCATCTTGATATTTTTGATCATTTTACGTGTTAATGTAGTAAAGATAGTGTTTGGGGTTTCCCAATGGATCTATCCCAGTCCAAAATTTGGGGCTTTACAAAAGAAAATATTTTCTGCTGTTTACTTGGTAGTTTTCAAAAATAAAATCTTTCTTTTGCGCATCTGGATAATAAGTGATGTGCAAGTATATCATATACCATAAAAAATTGTCTTCGCTACAAATTAATTTGGAATTTTCATAAAATTACATACAAATTAGGGGCGATTACTTTTAATTATTTTTTCTTATTGTTACGTAATCCTTTGATCTTATCTCAAAAATATATGTTGTTACATTAGGATGAGCATATATGTTACAGGAACAAGTGTGGGGTTGACACGCTATCATCTTTATCTTTTTATTATATTTTGTTAATATTGCCTTGTACAAGTCTCACGTTCCATTCTTCTTAGCCTTTGTTTATACCTTTTGGTAAGATGTCGAAAGTATACTCTATTTATTCGACAGACTTAGCAGTCTATTATCTGTCAATGAGAAGCATGTCTGTCTATGATCCCATATGAATGTTACCGACGATACATACTATCCTTTACATTCTTTGCCAATACTTATCGAACATCAGGTTAAATTAATTACCTCGCGACATCTAGATATCACAAGGGTAGATGTATCAGCCCGATTTCGTAAAGTTAAATCAGTAGTTAAGAGTTCATCTGATAAAAGCTCACGTCTGCGGTTGGTGTCTTCACTCCCCTAAGTCTAATGACGTGCACTAGCATATCATCCGATGAGAAAAGTTCATCCTTTAAAACAGTAGTAGTCTACCAGATTTCACCATTTTTAAGATGATGGGTCCTGGAAGTCACATGGTAAATATGCTAAGCAAACCAGCATAGGATGGTGCCTGAACCCTAAATGGCAAGATGGTGGTGTTTCTACGGAACTTTAAAAAATGAATTATTCGCTCTTATCACATAATCCTCTAACTTATGTCTTGTAAGCCTTATAGTATAGTAGACGCTAATTCACTGTAGTGAAGCTTTATTTGAATAAAATTCTCGTTCAGACTGAACACGGCAGCAACTCACATACTATCCGTTGTACTATGTGGAATATTGAAGGAGAATATAAAAAATCTGAAATTGTTACTTTTTTAATTTAACAGCTAGAATGGTCTAACATAAGTCGAGCAATTTTAAAAATAAGTCTGCAAACATAAATTCACAAAATAATTATTCTAGTCTACAACTTAATTCATACGATCGACAGGGAAGTCCTTTAATGATATTGTATTTGCCGGCTTTATAATGACAAAACTGAATCTATTTATTTTTGCAGAATTAAGTAGACAGTCCTATGCGTCCAGTTCCAGGTCGAAACAGCCTGTTCCTGCTGATTCTAGTGTTCGTTCACCACATCATGGTAAGATTCTTCCAAAAAAACATACACAAGCTGTCTTATTTCAAAGTTTCCCTTTTTGTATTTGCCGAAATAGGAAAAAGGAAACTTTGAATTTGGACATATATATTTGTTCGGCATGGTTTCTTTATAAGGCAAGACAGAAAATTATGGTTAGCGTACCGGACGCGTCCCCGCGTTGCGGGTAGATGGTTCCGGTACCAAAATTTACTGCTCAACACGGCTACCAACTAAAAAAGCAGTTGCTGGAAATATTCCAAGGAAGGTCTCGACGGAAAAAACCTTCAAACTATAGCATGAGCAACCGTTCAAATAGCTGCATTGTACCGAGGAGTGATTTCTCAATCGGTGCATTTGGAGTATCGGTCGATCTCTTCGAACATACAGTCTTACCCTCGAACGCGAAATTCTACAAAGTGAACCTAATCGTTTTCACAGCTTCTCGTGGAAAAATCAATGACGATCCCAAAGCTAGGTGTAAATGCAATTCAAAACAATCGAACGTGCAGTGCTTCAGCCAATGGATTTGATAACAATGTTGAGTACGCTGCAGAGTTGGGGGAGAGATGCGAGTTAGATAGTTTAATAGTTTTAAATCTACGGTCAGGAGAAACATCAGCAACACCAACAGCTGGTCATCAGACCAGAAGTCGCAAGAACCAAATAAGCACAAAGATAGGCTGGGCAAGAGAGTTTGCGGTCCGCATTTAGGGTTTGAGTGACAACATATGATCAGTCTGGAAGTTTACAGTCAGAGGTTGACAGATCGCACATGAAATACGGATCCATCATTGAACACTCAGCGATTCGAAGGTGATCACTATAAGGTGGCAAATTGTTGACCAAATGGGGAATTGTTTAAAGCCAGAAAAAGTGTACGGCAGAAGAAGAAGTTAACAAAATATTAACACATAAGATGTGTTTCACCGCGATTTCTCTGGAAGCAGGAGTCATTTTCTAGAATGACACTCGCTTCCGATGGAAACCCACAAGTATTACGAAGCTTTATACATGTTTGTAGTAAAAAAATTGTATGTTGCATAACAAGCGATTATACACAGCGATTCTGACGAGTGTGAAGTGTGTTGCCTGAGTGAAGTGAGGGCTGTACTCACACGAGTTGCGATCGTTGTGTTACATTCTGAGTAATGCATATTATTTTTCATAGCAGGTATAATGAAAATTTGAATTTCAGTACTTGTAGATCGGATAGAAACATTTTGTATCAGCTCTAGCGTTCAAACTCCGTTAGAGACGGACAGAATTAGATAATTACACAGGCCAACAAAAAAAAACTTTTGAGTCTTGAATAGCAACATGATATTCCTCAGTATTTTTTCTCGTTGAAACCGAATATGCAATCCGTTTAACCTCTTCACATGAGGATTTTAACATAACCTTAAAAAAACCCCATAAGGCACTAAAATCGCAAAAAATTATTTACTGTCTGTAATTTTCAACCTCCTTCCTTTAATCTGGTAATCCTATAACCCTATGAATTTATAATCCCCTTACCTTGCAATAATATAACCCCATAACCTCAAAATCCCGTAACCTCATTCAGAATATAATTCTGGTTTGGAAAAACAGAAGAATTTCGTGAGTTTTTCTTGTGCAAAATTGTCCTACGTAATTAATCTATATCCCCGCAATCCTATAACACCATAACCTAAAAAATCCCTTTCGCTTTTTTTATTCTTAATTTTTTCTATCAGTATCAACGTCAGTGAACAATGTCGATGTGAAAAAATTAGTATGCTTAAAGTAACCAAAACGTAACTGAAAATAAAGTAAAAATATTCTTACAGCATAGAAAATTAGGGGAAATGTTCTTAAATATCAAAATCCTGAATATTAAGAGACTTTTGTTTCTGATGTTAACTATTCCCGTTACCGCCAATATAGTTTCCTATCCCCAAAACATTCCAGAAAATTACAAACATTCCCAATTATAAACTGGTTGGCAGCAAACATTTTTTGATCAACTTGCAATTTACCAAAAAAAGAGATGCTTTAACGTGCCATAGAAATAACTGTTCAAGAAACACCAAGCTATATTTGGTTTATAGGGTATGAGAATATGGTTTTCTTATTTTATGTAAGGAGATTGAAAATTATTTGAACCAGTAAAAGGCTTCTCAACAACATAATACGCATGAGGTAAAAAACAGAGAACAGCGGATTGACTTTTATCGGATTTACTGGTTTTTGCTAAAAAGGCTCTGTTTATTTGTTATTAAAATTACGAAATGCCAAAAAACCATAATTTTTCATATTTGAGCTGCCTGTTCTGTAGCATTCATTGATTTCACCTCAAAAAGGTGAAAAACTAATAGATTTACAATCAATTCACAAATCCTTATGACATAGATGAAGTTCATGTAATTTTTTCAATATTTATAAACAACATCGATTATTACTGTACATTGAAGCCGGGAAGTTCTTTTCATCACGTTTTTCCCCGCGAAATTGAGTGAAATTAATGTTTCGTTGAAATCAAACACTAAAGTATAATTTTTTTGAATTTTATAAACAAAATCAATAAATAAGCGCCTCTGTATATATGAAATGTATTTTTTCTACGCAGTTCTTAAGTTTGCCTTCAAAATTGAAAATTCCATGACAGAAATGGACGTTAAAAATATTTTTTACCGTTACAAACAATACTGATCAACAAATGCATTAAACGGTCACTATTTGATAGAAAAAAATCCATTGTTTTGCATAATTGTTCATTTTATCTCTAAATTAACATTCTGATGGAGGAAACTAATGTTCTACAATATTTCTTTTATTTTTAGTAACAATTCTGCTCGACACATGAATTTAATAGACGCTTTCAAATAGGAAAAATCTCTTCCTTGATGAAATGTTGATTATATAAAAAAAAAATGAAACTCCTGCGACTTAAGAGTGGTAAATAATGAAAGTCGGGAAAACACAAAAATTCAATAGATACGTGCGTGAACTTTTCATTGTCCTTCGAAAAAAAGAGCGTAGCAATTGAATGTTGAGTGACGAGATAAATGTGAGAAGGCGAACAATTAAAAAATGAAACAACTGAAAATCGCTTGTGTCTCTTGATTTTCAATTGTTTCGTTTCTCACTTGTTCCGTACAATTAATACTCGCCTTTCAAGACCTCTTTAGAATTTAAATAGCTTTAATTTAATAAAAAAAAGATGGAATCGGATGAAAATTGTAGGCTCTATCTTCTTGCAGAGTCAACTTCACAGGCTAGCCGTCACCCTCATAGCGAGTCGTATTCGCCACTTAGACCTGAGTCTTCGCCCACTATCTTTGCCTTACCATCGCATACCTCTTTCTTCTACGAAACCCGAGCCTCCTTTTGAGTCTTTTGATTATGTGGTAGTTAACTGTGCACTTTCACAACTTGTACTTATTCGGCTCGTTCCCAAGAGAGATCCAGACATATGATTCGAAATTTGAAAATACACGTTTGAGTTAAATGCTCCATATGTGATGCTAATAGAACGTAATGAATATGGAGCCATGTCAATTCGACCACAATCGGTTTTGCCGACAGGGGCAAAGTAATCGGAATCACTGAAAAAAAGTTAGTTATAGTGGGCCTCCGAAGCAAATTATAAAATAATTTTTCTGCAGCAGTTACAAACTACGATACTCTGCAACTAGGTTAATAACTCAATTTAAAGAAATATACAACTTTTGGTAAATTAAGCATGATCCAAATTTGATATATAAACTATGCTTGGTGCGGCTAAAGTGATTATTAACTTAATTCAAACAACTTTATTCATATTGATAAATGAGACGAATGAAAAATCCCGAAAAATAAAATTCCAGACACTGTAAAATTGCCACATAATAAAATCTTTCACAGAAAATTTACGACTTGTGAATTGAGTGGCCAGAAACGAAAAGGGTCCGAACGCTCGAAAACGCGAAAAAGTATTGTCCGAACGTCTTGTTATATTAAAATTTCGAAATTCAAAAAATGAAATTTATGAAAATATTTTCTTGTAGAGAATGACATGATGGAACTTTTTTTCCTTTAGAGTTTCTCAATCCGATTTATATTTTCGATAATAAAAGGGAAAAAGTGATTAGAAAATGTTGCCAAATTTAATTATTTTTTGAAACATAAATCGTCTCAACTCAAACAA
>NC_046657.1:60689781-60695679 GCF_010883055.1 Belonocnema kinseyi
TAAGCACGTTTTCTTAGCTTCAACGAAGAAAAGTATCGAGTGAACTTCGAAGTTGAAACAACTTCCAGTGAGACATTTGTTCCTTAATATTGGAAGAAGATTGCCTGAAATTTTTAGGTCAATTCATTGAAAATTGAGGGAAATATCCATTTTGTAAGAAAACAGGCGACACCATATACCATTGCATCGTTGGCAGATACTCTCGTCTGCATACTCTCATACAACAGACTTGTCTCTCCAAAAATTGAACATTAAAAAATGCTCCTTGCTCCCTAATTTAATAGAAAATCGACTGCTTCATATTTAAGGATATTTCGTTGTTTCCAGTGAATTAGAAAATAAATTAAAATAGGAAAATTTGTAAGGTGCAAGTTCTTTCATCCTTTATTTTGTTTCCTTCGTTCCAGTAATAAAGAATGTAAAAGAATGTAAACAAACCGTCTCATGCCTTTGTTTTGAAACTTTTACTGTGAAAAAGCTTCAGTATTATTTTCAAATACAATAACCGAATTCCGTCTCATCTAAAAAGGTTGTGATATACTATTTACCACGAAGTTTTGAGAAGCGATTGTATAACGTCTAGAAAATGTATTGTTGTTATTATTTAGCGTTAAGTGAGTACACATATGTATATAAACTTTATATTTATGATGGTTTGTTTTTAAGTATAAGATAATTGAGATGAACCTCCAAAAAGACGTGCAATAACAATAAAAAATGTCGACAAGTACACGTTTATTTGATTCCTAATAATGCCTTTTATTAAATACTGTTTGCTTTCCTTCTACCACAAAAATGTTTCATATACTAGTTGCTAAGTTTATATTGAAATATTAGTTCCATTTATTATTGGTTTCATGATTGCGAATCAAAAACCGACAAGCGAGAGTACTAACGTTGAGAAGTGCTTGAAACTGCCAACGATGCATTAGTATATGGCATCGCCTGTTTTCTTACAAAATGGATATTTCCCTCAATTTTCAATGAATTAACCTGAAAATTGCAGGAAATCTTCCTCCAATGTTAAGGAACAAATGTCTCGCTGGAAGTTGTTTCAACTTTGAAGTTCACTCGATACTTTTTGTCGTTGAAGCTAAGAAAACGTGTTTACCGTCAGGTCTCCATTTGCAATTAATTATTATTGAACAATTAGCATTTTTAACTTAATTATCCACATCATAGGCATCGCTAGGGTATAATGCATGTGTATACCAAATTTCATAAAGTTTCGATAATATTTGTTTGAGTTGAGACGATTTATGTTTCAAAAAATAATTAAATTTGGCAACATTTTCTAATCACTTTTTTCTTTTTATTATCAAAAATATAAATCAGATTGAAAAACTCTAAAGAAAAAAAAGTTCCATCTTGTCATTCTCTGCAAGAAAATATTTTTATAAATTTCATTTTTTGAATTTCGAAATTTTGATATCACAAGACGTTTGGACAAAACTTTTTCGCGTTTTCGAGCGCTCGGACCCTTTTCGTTTCTGGCCACTCAATTTCCAGAATTCAAGCAACTAAAAACTGTTTTTAAAATATAATTCATTTAGTAAAAGAACGCAATAATAAAATATTTGTATCAAAGAAATTGTTGTTCAATGCTTAATGCTCGCTTTGATAGCCTAACCTTCCTCGCTGCGCTTCACCTCGCACCGATGTCGATACTTTCTCGCTTTCCCTCGAATTTCCATCCTCTGCATCCTTGTTTAATACCCAATACTCATCTACTATTTACAATATTTACCATTTTTTTACACTTGCTTCCTCTCCTAATTACAAACTTTCCTTCTCCATTCCTCTTCCTCCTTGCTTCTCTTTGTAACCATCTTACCCAACACCAAGTTCACCTATGCTACTATCCTTTTGTCCCTACCCCTTTTTATGCGACAATACTCCATACTTATCTCACTCGTTTTCACCTTTTCATACTCCTCCAACCAGTGCTACACTTTTTCATCCCACTTCCAGCAAATTTCACACATACTCTTCTCTCTAGAAAACCAGAACCTATTATGTTCCTCCATGCATCCACATATCATCGTCGCTAAAAGTTCCGGAGCATAACCTTCGACTTGCCCGCTTTTAACTCTACCGTATTTTTGTCCTACTTTGGTCGCTAGATTACTGTCGTTTCCTAAACCTATCAAATATTATCTTTCACATGTCCCCTTCTGTCTGAACACTTCTCAGCTCGTCTTCCAGGTTCCAAACCTATTTAAGATGCCAACAAGCTATTTGCATACCGAATCGCGAACCTGTAGGAAATTTTGGTATAGTATCTTGATTTGGAACGAAAGTGTCTCTGTCTTCTTGCTCGACCAAGCCGCAGTCAGCTGCCTGATTGGCGCATCCCTTATTGCAGGGTCCCTATTATCGCCTACCGCCCCAAATTTTATATTTCTTTGCTCTATTGCACCTCTCACAGTCCTTGCAGACATCCTTTTTTGTCCTCCGACATCTCCATAAGAATAATTATATAAACATTGTACAAAGAAATAATTAGAAAAAAATGTGCGCCTCGAAGAGAAAAAAAATTTCCTCTTAAATTTTCTACGAACCAAATAACATTTTCCAAACAAAATTTGCATAATTGAATTCAGAACTGATATTTTCATTTATTGTTATTTTAAATTTTAAAAAATTTCGTTTTTCGGCAATTTTTTAATACTCTAATATTGTAAATAGTCGTGAATTTCATTATTCAAGAATTTTTCTATTTGGGGTTTTATATTTCGTTAATTTTAAAATTCTGGGAGTACAGAACAGATTTGCAACTAAATAAGAGGGTGTTAAAAACTTTTCGAAAGATTCAAAAATATATTAATATGACCCATTTGAAAACTTTTACGTTATTAAGAAATGCATACCTTGATCTGATAATAGAATATACAGATGACGCAAAATTTATTTTTCTTCCCTTTTACCACAGATACTGTAGATCTTATAGTTTATAGTTCGGACCGTATTCGAAGGCGCCATTCATTGTATCTTCAGTAGATACTACAGGGTGTCTACTAGTTTTCGGCTAGGAAATTCTGGGATATTTCTTGGTTTTTCCCGGTTCATTCTCGGTTTTAAATATCAAATTTCCCCTTACTAGAATCACGAATTGAAAAAAAAACATTTTACGTGAGGTTTTTCTACGTTTAATTTTACTTATTGCAATATCTTATTACATTTAAATAAAATACTATTTTTGTAATTAATTCCACCTAAATCTTACAAACTTTGAGCGAACATGAAAGATGCTGTAACATTTTTCAAAATTATAAACTCATGTTTAATATATAATACACAAGCACTTTGTAGTACTTACAATAAACGCAGTGTTTTTGGTATATTTTTAACGAAGTGCTGGATCAAGATAATTTGTATTAGAAAACGTAAAAAAATAATATTATTGCCAATGTGTAATTTTATGAGAAAATACACAGCCCATATCCTTAGAATTATGAAGAGTAAAGTATTTAAATAGAAACCATTGCACAGCTTACGAATAAAAAAATGGAAAGATAAAAACTAAACACAGTCAATCTTGTAGGTTCTTTAATTGCTCATCAATAGAAGCAATTTGTTTCCCTTTTCTGCCAGCAACTTAGCTTGTTTACTTTTTAAATCTTTTTCGTCTCTTTATATCTTCCTCTTACTTTCTTTAACCTTTTCTTGTTCAGTGCTTTGCTTTTTGCTCTTCACAGAAAACCCTCTTTCTAAGGCAGGATTTCCATGAGATAGTGTGAAGAAAAACTTAAATATTTTCCTGAGGCTTCCCCTCTCAACACAGAAAAAAAACGAAAGATAAAGTTTACATAGATTCCAGGTGAAAGATTCACCGCAACCAAAACTAACCTTGCTAGATAAACTTTACATGAATCGAAGATAAGTTCCGATTTTTAACCTCGCTTGGATAAGCTTTCGCCTTATAATCACTCCATTTTGATTCGAGATGTAGCGAAAATTGCGACACCAGCGCTATCTGTCGTCGTTCAACTTCATTAAATTGGAGAGAACTAGAGATTCCCATCTGTTAGTTGCTTTTTGCGCTTTTTGCTAAATGGTAATTAATAAGTTCTAATTACTTTAGAATAGTCTATTTTACTTCGCAGGAGATATGTCAGTAAACACAATTTTGTTTGTGTTTTCGGTTGCTGATTCTATATGTTTTACCGAAATTTGCTCACTTTCGCCCAAATATACTTAATTTTTAACCGATTCAAGTGTTACCAGTAACAAATTTAAAAATTTTGTTTTCTTTATTCTTTTAATCTGGTGTCCCTATTCATAGCTTGAATCCACTCATATTTTACCGTTTTTCCATTGCTTCTAAGGACGCCGTAGCAGACGACAGCTTTTATTCCACCGTAGGACGAACTTTCGCCAAATAGCATGTAAACTTTAACAGCAGGAAATTTTACATGCAAAAAAAGTTATCTTCAGTATTTTCTATGAATTTATGGTCGCCTTGAAAGACTTGCCATCCAAAAGTCGTCTAGTCTTGCATCCTTTCGAGAGAATAGCTTTATTTGCTCGAATAAGTAAGGATCTACCAGCAACGTTTTGTATTCTGGATCTGCATTCTGAAGAACAATAGCAGACAGAAGATTCGCCTTTAAGAAAATATCTAAGCCTAGGTGCAACTGATTTTTTGCTGATTTTACAGAAGAAAATATTTTTGTCGGATTTAGACAAGTCAGAGCTTCTGGCAATGGATACTTTAAATGAAACTTTTCTAGTATCTAGAACTAGAGTTGAATTACTCTAATTTCGCATCCGCGGAAACAATGTTTTCTCAATCCTGGTATGTCGCGCGTTTGCTAGCCGAATCACGCCAGTTCCAAGAGAATTCAACTATCGTAGTTCCTTTTTCGAACCAATCGAGGTCTAGCCGACGCAGAAAACATTGGTTCTAGGGTATTTGGTATCCCCCTCCATCTGGATTTCTTTCAGTGTACTGACTTATTTCTCGCGCGACTTTAGAATTTCAGCATTCATTTATATAAATATAAATAAAAAACATTCAAATTTATTTGTTCAATTATCACGATTAATAGAACAAATTACATTTTCTGATACTTTAAATGGGATTCCCGGTTGGAATTTGTATTTCCGGTTAATTCCCGGGTTTCCCCAGTTTATTTTAATGCCTGGGTAATTCCCGGTTTTTCTGGTTAGTGGAAACTCTATACTATCAAATCGGCATGTATGTTTGTTTCGCGGAATAATTTCTTCTGTAAATTATAAAGATACCTTGTTAATTCAAAAGTATGTTTGACACTACAAATACAAAATTTTCTTGAAATAAATTTACATTTATTTTTCTTAACTTTATTTCTTTGAGCTTTATATATTCGTCAATATTTTTATCACTAGCATTGTATTTTTTATTTAAAATCTCGACTTAGTTCACTCAAAGTTGAATGTATTGGACCATTGATATAAAATATTGCACAAATAATGCGGAATTTACAAGCATAGTATTGCATATTTTGAAGAATTTGTATTAGTTTGTTGAACTTTACTGTGCGTCACTATACATTTCAAGAACTTGGTAAATAATACTTTTTATCTCGAATCTGAATTACGAAAACTAACGATAACACAGGCCGACAAAATTTGACAAAGGTCCGGAACCAGAGACCAGACCTAGTATACCCGAAGGTTTTTGCTGCGCTGAATCCGAATCCGACCTCAGAAAAATTCCATCACCCTCAATTTTTGAGATATTGTAACCTAAAAGTGCAAAAAAACACCGTTTTTTGCTATATTTGAGGTTACATAGCATCTTGAATAAATTTATTTTTCAAAAACGGACGAAAGCATCACAAAGGAGCACCCTTGCCCTCTGAAATCCATTTTTCAGATTCAAGATAGCTTTTTTTTCATCGATATATCATTGAT
>NC_046657.1:60695779-60712892 GCF_010883055.1 Belonocnema kinseyi
ATCATACCGGGTATACATTATATACCGGGTATACCGGGTATACATTATCATTACCGGGCTTGGGGGTGAAATTTTTCATATTTGAATCCGCCATATCTCGGCCGAAATTCAAAAGTTTACAGGAAAAAAAATGTCTACAAAAAATTCAGGAAATAGTAGCTAGATCTCGAATATGAGAAAAATTCATTAGATATTGATGTATTTTCGTAAATAATCTGCGAATTTTGAGAAATAATTGCCGAACTTAATATGACAAGTCTAAAACCTTTCATCTGGTACTTTAGTTTCGAAAAAAACGGGTTTAAAATTTTTTGAGAAAATGTTTTATTAAGGAGTCCTACTTAACATATTTGAAATGCTACCATAAATACGAGAGGAAACCCTTTTTTTAAAAGCGTCTCCAAAAATCACGTTTGCGTGAAAAAATGATTCCTATTCCATTTAAGAACAAGCTACACAACAGAAGAAATAAAGAAAACAAAATTATGAGAAAATTGTGTAAGACAAATAATCCGCTATCTTTAATAGGTTGCGAGTTATGGTACATTGAAAAGTCACCACTTTTTTCGATTTTCAGCGAAAAATCGCTAAGTTTTAAAAACCCATGTGTACCTTTTGACCTAATTACTTGTCGCAAAAGTGTTCCAGAAAACGGAAAAAATTTCGTTTTTGAAAATAACTTGCTTCTTGCAAGTCCCACGTAAAAATTTCGATAAAATAAATAAAAGCAGAGCCAATTTATCGTAAGTTAAATTAAAAAAAAAAGTGTCCAAAGAAGTGATTTCAATTTATTTAAAGTGTAATATATATTTTTGTATTAATAACGAAATAATTTTTTAAATCATTTTTTGAGTATTTATTTTTATTTAAAGTAATAAATTAAATTATTTATTTATAATTTTTTAAATTATTAAATTACATTCTAAATATAATAAGTTTCAACTAATCAATTACTTACTAATAAGACAAGATTATGTCATAAAAAATTATTATTAAAATAATTTATTTATTGATAAAAAATAAATATCACATTTCCAATCAATTACAATCACTTTATGGAGGGGAAAGGTGTTTTAACTGTTTTATAGAAAAATAGTCTTTTGACTTAAAAGTTTAAGGATTGGGACACATTTTTTTATTTCCCAACTAACAATTCTTTATTTGTTGAAAATTCGTTTTTCTAGATAAAAAATTAATTGTTTTAGTGGAAACCTAATCTCTTTGGTTGAAAAATGTGCTATTTTTTCTTAATTCTTTTTTTCGGAAATAAATTAATGTTTTGTCAGAAAAAGTAACACTGAAACTGAAAAAGTTTAATTTTCAGTTTATAAAAATTAACGAATTTTCAACAAAATAGTTACATTTTTTTAAAAACACCTTACATTTTCACAAAATTGTTCAACTTTTAAATAAGTAGATCAATTTTCAACCATGAACTAAAAAATATGATTATTTTAAAACAACAACAGCTGAAATGAAACAAAAACTGCATTTCAAGAAAATTTTAAAGTTTTTAACCAGACATAAATTTTTCACTTAAATAATTAATCTTCCACCAAAAAATTATCTTTTAAAAGGTCTTTTAACCTTAAAACCGTTGGAGAAATGTTTAACAAAAAAGATTAATTTTCAACCAGAGAAAGAAGGAATTTTGAACAAAAGAATTAAATTTCCAACCAAAATGATGAACCTTTAGCACAAAAAATATTTATTTCCACTCAATTAGTTTAACATTTAACCAAGTAGTCGAATGCAAACAATTTTCAATCAAGACAGAAAAAAGATTCAACTAAATTTTTGAATATTTTCAACAAAAAATTTCAAAAAACTGTTCCCTTATAGTTTAAAAATCAAGTGATTGGTTGAAAATTCGTCGTCTTTGTAAACGATTCATTTTATTGGTTAAAAATTAATCTTTTTAACATAGAATTTATTTTAAAACAAAAAATGTTCTCTTAAAATATAATGTAAAAGCAACATAATTCCTTTCCTGATCGATTCAGCGACTCGAAGTGCAGAACCTACCTTATGATCTTTTTTGTTTAAAATCTAACTAATTGTTTTCAAATTTATGGATTTTGTTATTAATTCATCTCTTTTTAGTATAAAAGTAATATTCTTAGTTGAAATTAATATTTTTAATTAAGGATTCAGTTATTTAAAAAAATTCCTTTTTAGATTGTCAAAAACCAATTTCTTTAAAGAAATTTCAATTCTACTATTTTTGTTGAAAATTGACCTTTTTTACTTAATAATTCAATTTGTTCAATTTTTCTGTTTTGGTAGAAAATTAATCCTTTCGGTTTAAAGTCAATCTTATTTCGTTAATAATTGAACTATTGGAAACAAATTCATCTGTTTTCATAGAGTATTTGGAAATGCAGAATTTTGTTGAAAACTCATCACTCTCGGTAGAAAAATAAATTTCCTAATTGAAATTTCATCTTTTATCGAGGATTCTATTATTTTGTTACAAATTCCTTTCTCTGCGAAAAATTAATTTATTAAAGAGAAAATTCGGTTATACCATTTTTTATAGAAAAATGATATTAAAAAAATGGATCCTTTTTTGTTAAAAAATTTTTTTTTAAACCGTCTGTTTTAGGTAGGAAATTAATCTTCGTGGTTGAAAAATCATCTTTTTCATTAATGGTTCAATTATTTTTTTAAATTCCTTCATAGTTAGTTAAAAATTAATTTATGTAAGATAAAAATGGCTTATACCATTTATGCTAGAGAACTGATATTTGAAAGTAAAAATCGATCTTCTTTAGTTGAAAGTTCAACCTTGTTTGAAAAAGCACATATTTCGATAAAAATTCAGGTTTTTGGTAAGAAATTAGTCTTCTTGTTTGAAAATTTATCTTTGTGAATAAGAACAAAACTTTTAAGTTGCACATTCCTTTTTTTGTTGTTAAAAATTAAATTCTTTAACTGAAACCTTAACAATTCCACTTTCGGTGAAACATTGAAATTTCGAAATAAAAATTGATATTTCTTATTGAAAATTCAATCGTTTGTTTCAAACATCGTCTTTTTTACATAAAATTAATGTTCTTGATTGAAAATGTATCCGTTTCTTTGAAAGTTCAACTATATATTATCAAATTCATCTATTATGATAAATTTCAACTAATTTGTTGAAAATTTAATTGCTTGTTGTTAAATATTAATTCTTTTAACAAAAAGGAATATTCCTATTTCTGGTTCTATATATTTATATTTTTAATTAAAAATTTTTCTTTTTTAGTTCAAAACTCCACTATTGGTTTGAAATTCGATCTTTTTGATTGAGGATTCAGCTATTTTATTAAAATTTAAGTGAACAATTTTATGATTCTTGATTTTTGTTTGTTTGTTAAAAGTTAATGTCTTCAAGGAAAATGTTAATTATATCATTGTTGGTTGAAAACTGATAGTTTTCTGTAGAGAATTAATTTCATGGGTAAAACTGAATCTTTTTTTTATTATTTTGAACATAGATGTCCAAATTCGATTTTTTTGGTCTTAAATAAAAAAAAAGCGTCTTGCATAATTTACTATAAAAAATGTTAATCGCTGAAATATTCTGCTATATAACGTGTAGAATTTGCCTGATTTTAAGCAAATTCTATTTTTTCTAGATATTTTTTATAATATTGTTTTTGCATTGAAAATTAATTTAGTTGAATTATATTATTTCTTAAAAAGATATTTTTTAAAATAGAAAATTAATCTTTGTGATTTAAAATTCGTCTTTTTTGTTAAAGCTTTTACTATTTGGTGTCATGTTCATCTATTTTAATTAAAATTTTAAATAACCTGTAGAAAATTTCTTTTTTTTAATGAATAATAACTTTTATAAAATAAAAACTGAATTATTCTTTTTTTGTTTAAAATTTGATATTTTTTATTGAAACTTCATGTTTTTAGTTAAACATCATTTTATGGTTTAAGAAGTAATATGTTTTTTATTATTCTAAACATAGGTGTCCAAATTCCATTTTTTCTCTTATATCAGAAAAAACGTCTTACATTATTTACTATAAAAAATGTGAATCGCTAAGAGATTCTGCTATGTAATGTGTAGAACCTGCCTGGTTTTAAATGAATTCTATTTTATTTTAAACACTTTATATAATTTATTGTACTAGGATTGAAAATTAATTTAGTTGAACATTATATTGTTTGTTAAAAAAGATTTTTTGAATAGAAAATTAATCTTGTGACTGAAAATTCATCTTTTCTGTTAAAACTTTTAATATATGGTGTCAAATTCGCCTGTTTTGGTTAATATTTCAAATAACTTGTAGAAAATTTAATTTTTTTATTGAATATTAACTTTTGTATACTACAGACTGAATTATTCTATTTTTGTAAAAAATTTGATCGTTTTTATTGAAACTTGATCTTTTTTAGTTAAAAATGGAATTATTTGTTTGATCCCGTATTTTCTTGAAGTTTAAAGTTAATGTAACATTGGTGTATTTTTAGTTATAAGTTAGTGTTTTAGTTATTATTTGCATTCAATATAAACATTAACATTAAGTACTTTTCCTGTGATGCATGGCATTTTTTATGAAATTTCATTGCTGATATAAAATTCGGTAGCTACTTTTTGATATTTTGAGGTTAATATTACATTTTGCAATTCAAGAGAGAACTGCTCCCAGTTAAAAAATTTATCAAGAAGAAGTAGGATGAAAAGATAAAAAGCTATTTTTTATTTTAATCTTCATTAAAATAGTTACGTTTTTTTCACTAAAAATTTTATAAATTTGAGTGAAATTTTTGTGAAATTTGTATGAAAATTTTAAATAATTTTCAATGTATTTCAAACACGGAGTATTTTTTTCGTATTAAGAAAAATGAGTAAAAGCTTAACTTTCGTAAAGTTTTTGTAATACATGTACATGACTTTTCATATCAAAAAATAGTATTTTATAGATTTTCGTAGATGTACGGATGATTTCCATTAAATTGGCAAAAATTATCTAATTCTGCGACCAGCAGTTCGCTCTTGTATTCTGAAATTAATTCCTAACCTCAAAATCTCAAAAAGTTGTTATGGCATTTTACACCAGCAATGGACCCTAATAACAAAACTTATAACAAATTGCATGCTTCATAGGAATGTAACTTAATGTTAATGCTTATATTAATAATAAATAATAGCTTAAACATTAAATTGTAAGTAAATATAGAGGGTGTCTAAAAAGTCCCGGGACGGATGGATATTTCCTCAGGTAAAATATTTTTTTAAAAATTGAAGGTCATTCCTGAAGTAAATTTTAACGAGGAATTCAATAGTAACCTTCATTTTGACCTTGAAGTTAACCTGCATGGATTTTTGACGTTTAACATTGTTTTTTTTTAATGGAAACCCCCTTTTTTACATCTGCAATCGACAGAGCAGAAAATTCTACGTTCAGGTACGTACCCAAGTCATAAGTCAATTGTAACGGTCAAGGTCAATTAGAATTTATTTGAAATTATCAAAGTTTTCCAAGAGGTCCGTGTAATTCCTGAAGTAAATTTCAACGAGAAATTCATTCGTGAGGTCTGTATTGATCTTGGATACAGCGTTTTGAATTTTGTAAAATCATAAGGAAATTTTTCATTAAAAGTTCCAGGTGTTCTGGTGAGAGTTCTGTTCCTCCCCGAAGAGTTCTACAGTCCTATACTATCTTTCGATTCCTAAGTCAATACCTAAGGCGATACCATAAGTCTTATACCGTTTTTCCATACAAATATTACGAATAGAAACTAAATTTTCGTTTTAAGAGTATATACTTACTATCTTTCGCTAAAAGATTATTGTGGCGCAAGCTAAACTTTCGGAATGAGAGTGGGTATCTGTATTAATGATGCGTGGTTCGGAAGATCGAGTTTGATCTTATGATCAAGTTCGTTTGCTTTTTAATCGCACTTTTCGTAATGCAGAAGGGTTAAATCCTGTCTCAAAGTCAACAACTGAAAGAACTGTAAGGCGCTCTATGAATCATGGATCTATCAAGGACCTTCAGAGAACTGGTCGGCCAAAATCTGCAGGATCTGAGGAGATGCAGATGGACATAGCCCAAGTATTTATTGAAAACTCACACCATAGTTTACGTCGAGCTAGTGATGAGCGTGACGTTGCTCCTGAGACAGTGCGAAATATTTTAAAAAGAATTAATTTTCATCCTTACAAAGTTCATTTGGTACAAGAGCTCAATGAAGACGATCCTGATCGTCGGGTTGAATTTTGTGAAATTATGATGGACAGAATTGATAGAGATCCTCTTTTCTTCTACAATACAGTATTTTCAGATGAATCTACTTTCACTTTAAAAGGTGAAGTTAACAGGCAAAATTGTCGATATTGGTCCGACGGTATCTTGCATGATATATTAATAGACCCTTTCTTCAACGATGGTAATCTTAATGCCCATGCATATGAGGAGCTTCTCAGAAACCAAATTGTACTAAGAATAAGGGAGATTACAGGCGATAATTTTCAAAATATTTGGTTCTAGCAGGACGGAGCAGCTGCTCTTTACGGTAGGGAGGGGCTATTTAAGGAGCGAAGTATACTCAACGCAACCGCAAAGCTTAGATGAATTGCGGAATCGGATTCTGCAAAAGGCTACTTTGATTGATAGAGAGATGATTCGTACTGCTGTAACTCATTTTTACATTTGCATAGCTTTTTGTCAAGAAGCTCAATGTTTTCAGTTCGAACATCTTCACTGAAGTGTGAGAAGCGAGGGGACTCACGCTAATCAAGCACCCCGAAACGTGAGAGGCAAGGGAACGCACGCTAATCAAGCACCCCAAAGGGAACAGAATTTACTACGTCCACGTCGTTGTTCCTGGGTAATGCTAAACGTAAAAGTAAATTGCTTGGAAAAAACCTTTAAAAAACCCTAACGATCATCACCAAGATCAATACAGAGCTCACCAATGAATTTCTCGTTGAAAGTTACTTGAGGAATTGCACTGATCTCTTGGAAAACTTTATTAATTTCAAATAACCTCTAACTGACCTTGAACCTTATAATTTACCTATGACTTGGGTACGTACCTGAACGTAGAATTTTCCGCTCTATCGATTTCAGATGTAAAAAAAGGGGTTTCCATTTTGAAAAACAAAGTTGACCTTCAAAAAGCCATGAAGGTCAAATTCAAGGTAAAAATGAAGGTCACCACTGACCTCGTTGAAATTTACTTCACGAATGACCTTCACTTTTTTGAAAAATATTTTACCTGAGGAAATATCCAAACGTCCCGGGACTTTTTAGACAACCTGTATACTAACCCTATCGATAGAAGACTCAGCATCTATGCTAAAGATTCTCAAGGCACTTTTTATATTCAAGTCTGCAGTTTTCAGAAACTGTTCGTAGGAAATTCGAACTGTTCGTAGAAATTTTTTTTAATTTATCCATACATTTTTCATAGAAATGAGAATTTAATGTTTCTTGTTATTATCCCGCATCCGAGACCAAGCTACAAGTTCGTGACATTTATTTAAGATAAATTTTTTCTGTGTAAAGTTAACCACGCCGATTTGTTTTCTTTAAAATCCACATCCGTGTTGGCATATTACTGCCCTTTAAGGCTCTCTTGCTAAACTTTATTGTCGTGAATTTTGGTTTCCTTGATGAAATTTATAATCCGAAGGGATTTATTGATTTATTTACATTCTGTTTATGTGACGTCCTACGGAAGAAGATCGTCAGGAGGGAAGTGAACCATTAATTGTGAACCGATATAAACCACTCAGCTGACCAATCTTTACAAGCGCCCTATGGTTTTCCAGAATAGGAATGTACTGTTCATATTCACCCACAAGTTGTGCCTTGTGAATTATTGCATCTGCACTCAAAGAATTTAATTAATTCTCTTAAGTACATTTTTTGAAATTTAATATCCTAAAAGAATTTTCATCAATATTACGAAAATTATTTTCTCTATCCCTGTGAAAATTTCTGAACTTTAAAAGTTTTTTAAATTATTTAAATTTTTCGAGACATTTTGTTTTTAATTTGAAGTAGATTCTAGGAATCTTTTAACATACTCTTAAATATACTCTTAAGATTAGTGTTTCAACATAAAAATTCATTTTAATTTGGTATGCGAATCTAACGAGATTTTTTCATTTTCTGGAAAACTTACAAAATTCCTTGAATATCTTATAAGTTTTTATTCTTTTTACATCGTTTAAAAAAGTCTAAGTATCTCTTATACTTAATTAAATTTCTTTCTACTACTGTGTATTATGAACAAAATTTTTCTTTTAATTCTTAAACGCTCTTTTGCAAAATTTTGAGAAATAATTCAAAATGTTTTGTATTTTTTTTTTAATTTTACCTTAGAAAACATTTTGAAAAAAAAATCATTCAAAATTTTTCTATGGATCACTAGAATATTTTTTCATTCTCTTAAAGCCCTGAAAATTGTAGTAAAAAGTTTTTTGAACTCTAGAAAATTTGAAAGAATTGTCTTAAGTCTTCCATAACCTTTCTTCACACATTTTGAAATCTTCAAAGCTTAAAACTATTCTTTCTAGAGTAAATCTAAACTATTGCAAATTTTTCCAGGAATCTGAAACACAGTTTAAACTGCAAATCTTTCAAAATTATTGAAAAGCTTCTAATTTTTCTTCTAATTTTTCAAAATAAGTTTTTCACATAGTTTAATTTTTCTTATCACTTTGAGAATGTAAAAAAGTTGAGAAATTATAGTGTGGTAAAGAGAATGTTAAGAAATGTTAAGAACAGAAATATTTATCAATATTAAGCAATAATTTACGATTTAAATGCTTAGAAACATTCAGAAATAAATTTTATCATAAAGTAAAATTATTTATTTGGGAATTTCGATGTACAAAATTGATAGTGCAAAAAATTCACAAATCTTTATTAACAGATAAATAACATAAAAACAGTCACTCAAAATTATATTCAGTCAGTATCGCAATGAATCACGTATTCAGTAACAAATTTCGAGATGAATATTGCCGAATATCAGAAAGAATTTAAGACAAAGTACATATGTTTTTCAAATTACTTTATTTTAGAAAATTATTTGAAGATCAAAAATCACATCGTTCAAATCAACAATTTCTCTAAGGTATTGCGTCAATTAAGATTTTTTACGGCAAATCAGAGCTTATGTTAGCTGTGATTGTCCAGTGTGTCCATGCGCACTGTTCCCCATGGTTTCTATCCATACGCAAACGCGAAACGCTGATACCCTACCGAACGGGCAGTCGAGCGTGTACAGGCCTTAAGAGGGCTGGGGGCACCCGTGAGAATTCTGAGTTGAGTGTGCGAGAGAGACAGAAATATGACAAGCACGCCCCAAAGGGTAGAGTTTTTAAATAAAAAAAAAAAAATTTTCATTAAAATTTTTTTTTCCGAAAATTTTCTTTTATTTTTTGTTGTTTTTTTGGGGGGTTTTTCAGATTACAGTAGGGTTTATTTTTTTTTCGGTTTTCGTTTATTCGTTGTGGTCCAAATTTGGTCGTTGGATTCTTGTTTTGCTTAACAGGATTTTGCATAAAAAAAAAATTTCGACAGCCAATCACAGTTGGAATATTTTCCGAAAAAAGATTACATAGTTAAAAAAAGTGTAAAAAATTTCCTGCGAGAAAATAATAATCAGGGTACTTTCAGCCGGGTTCGGGCATTGTCTGGAATAAGGTACCCTTGTAGAGGGTGGTAGTTTGTCGAGAGGACGGTTTTTGGGCTCGCGAGATCCTCCCATTGTTTGAGATTAGACACAGCGGATAAAAATCAGAATCTTTTACAATATTCATTAATTGAATTTTAATAATTTTATTTTAATAATCATTACTTTTGTTGTCGTTACTATAATACCCTTTTCTATGATTAAAGTGACTCCTAAATGTATATATTATTCGATTCAGAATTTCAAGAAACGTGCAAATTCTTGAACGTCAGAGTTTGAAATTCTGAAAGTGCTCCATTTGAATTTTCATCTAATTGAAACTTTTCAGTGGGATAATTTCGAAATACACTTTATAACCAATGAAAATTTGGATTTTAATTTCTCAAAATACTAGAAAAAAACATTTTCTATTGAAATCTTACTCTCTAATTGTGAAATACTAATGACAGGGCCAGAAATTTGTCTTGTAAAAAGCAGGATTACTGAGATTTATTTTTTACGAATCCCAACATTCAACACAATTTATAATTATTAACCATGTTTTTACAAAAAAAGGTCGCAATAAGTCGAAATAAAGTTTGAAATGTTGAAAAAGCTCTATTTGAATTTTCATCTAATCGGAACATTTCATTGGGATAATTTCGAAATACACTTTATAACTAATGGAAGTTTTGACTCCAATTTGTCGAAAGACTAGAAAAACGTGTTTTCTGTTGCAATTTTACTCTCTAGCTTTGAAATTATAATTACCGACCCAAAAATTCGTCTCATAAAAGGCAGGATTACTTAGATCAAGCATGTTTTCAATATTGTAAATTATCATTGCAATTTTACACATATCTCTTCTACCTTATTTTTTTATGAATCCAGGCATACAACACAATTTATAATTATTCACAATGGTTTTACAAAAAAAGGTCGCAATAAGTCGAAATAAAGTTTGATATGTTGAAAATGCTCTATTTGAATTTCCATCTGATCGAAAGATTTCATTAAGATATTTTTGAAATATATACTTGATATCCAATGCAAATTTGGACTGTAATTGCTTAGTGTGCTAAAAAAAGTGTTTGAAATCAAGTTTAAAATATTTAAACTGATTATTCAATCTTGTGCACCCTTTTTGCTATTCTCCACTTTCTTGTGAATGTCCATTACTCACGTCTCAGTTTCTGTACTACTCTTTTCGCTCACCGAAGACATCTTGCATCCTCGTCCGGGCGGATTCTTTATGTCTAATTTTTGAAGACGTTGTGGATACATCGGATTTATAATTTCCGGAAGAAGGCAGTCATAGTAAAACCTGCAAAGTATTGAAAGTATGAAATACTGGAAATATTGTTCACGGGTATTTGCGATAAATGTGAATTAGAAATATATACCTTATAAGATCATTTTTCATTTTCTTATCCCAAAAGGCATCATCTTTTTCTATTATTTCTATGGTCAGAAATTTTTTGTGCAAATCACGAAATAGCACTGCTTCTTTCCAGTAATATTCAGTTGGCCTTGCACTTGGTAGAAATAGTCACTGGTTGGCTTTAGAATCGGCTTACCATCAACGACATCACAGTATTTCTACTGAAAAAAATTTAATGAAATATTCAGAAAATATTGTGTGAGGTTATTTAAAAAATATAATATTTAATACATACTTTTTAGTCAAATATCACTTCTTCTGGCGATTCATAATCATCTGAAGATGACGGGCATTTTATTTCCACGATGGAATCGTCGCCAATGAAGCCATCTGTGAGTAGTAAAATTGCAGTCGTTAGTGAAGAAGTAAAGTATTGTAAATAAAGTATTAAAACAGGTGAACCTATTTCGTGTAATACCTGGACATGCTAGGAGGAATTGATGTTCGATGTCTACAGCTAGCCCAGAGTCCCTGACTACGATTCCATGATTTTCGCCTAACAGCTTCTTTGTTACTTCCTCCATCTCGATGCCGCGCTTCCTTGCTTTAGTTTGTACATTGAAATAGAGTATCGCGTATACCGGATTCATGCATGATGTTGAAGATCTGAGCTTGCAAATGCCTGCCTTCCGAAGTTCGGTGTCAGATTGTCCAATTGTGTCCTCCTGCATTTGTTCAAGTTCACTTTTGGACTTCTTGAACTCCTTGGCCAGAAATTCCTGCTTCCTTCTCTCATATTCTACAGAATCCATATCAGCCAGTTCACTCAATCCATAATGCTGGTCTGGGCCTGCACTCTTTACGTTCTTCTTAGACTTCTGACTCCTGTCTTCATTTTTCCTTCTTCCTCTGTGCTTCCCTGTTGCGTGTTTCTTCCGTTCTTCAAAGATGCGTGTGATGTGGCTTGGAGTATAATTCTGAAGCATGGCTTTATGCAAAGATGTGAAAAAATCTCCGGTGTTGGCAGACACCAGGGCACCTTCACATCGGGTTGCATATGCCCCACTCAAAGAAAACTTAACTCTTTTACAACCCACAAATTTATTGGCAATGCTGTTGAACTGTTCACAAACATTATTATCGACATCATGTAGGAGACTTTTTGCGTTGATAACGAGACGCCGATTGACTACCATAATGTCTTCGTACATCGTGGATTCTTGCAGCTGTGGTATCAAATTTACTTCTTCTTCCTTTTCTCCCGTACAGAAGTAGGAATCACAATTGCTGTGCATCCCAAATATATGATGCACACTATTGTGAATATCCTCCCGTAAATTTGATACCTTAGCAGCCGTTGTGCCCTCCTCATTTTTTCGATGCAGTATGGCCTTCGTCACAGCTCCTCGGAAGCGTAGGATACTTCCAGCTAACATCTTTCTCATAGGCAAGGAATATCCCGCTTGCGTCTTGTTGCTGACATCCTTTAATTTGTTTCCGTAGTTTCGCAACAGATGATTTTTGCACTCAATCTTTTCGATATCACAAGAAGCACCGTACGGTTTCAGGTCCATCAGTCTCTTGTGGACGCTACTGTTTCCATCACCTGTAAAAACGAATTGTAAATGAACTTAGCTATTACAGCCACCTTTCAGAAATTCAAAAGTGAAAGAGTTGACCGTATAAGCATTTGAATTAATTCCTTACCTATGAGTTCTTTATGTATGACTCCATAAATAGGCAAACTTTGTTTGAACCTTTCCGCCACTATATCAGCTTCCACACTGGTGGCACTTTTATTCCAATTGAGGAAACATTCATGTTCGGGTGTTTCCTTGTCTTTATACTTGGCTGAAGAACATATCGAGTAATATCGGTTCCTAATTCCAACAAACAAGACTTTTCCAATTCTATAGCCAACAATAGATGCCTAGAAAAAAAGATTATCTTATAGTTAATAGTGCTCGGGGGGAACTGAACAGGTTGCACCACAGCTCATTCAACGTATAACTCCAGACAGTGAATCATATTTCGTACGATAGCATCGTTTACACCACTGTCCATCGGCAACGACTGTTATCCATGGTCTGCCTTGCTCATCAACCCTGCCCTCCTGCAATGGAAGCTCTATTTCAGCATCATGAGCTTCCTTTATGGATATTTGTGCCGCATCGTGAATACCACAAAAAAATCTCCTATGGCATTTCTGGTTGGTTTTACTGGACTTGCAAGGCACATCCAAACTTGCCATGAATTCGGACATCTGAGTATAGCCAATACCGACGGAGAATGCACGGGCAGTGACACCATCATTGATGTGTATGCGAGAGCCACATCTCACGGAATCACTTTTCGATGAAATTATTGTCTCTTTATTGCACATATTGCATCGAAATTTCCATTGGCTCTCATGTCCACGTCTTCTCTCACCTACCAAGTTCATATCCATGAAAGTGCATCCCAACCCTCCAGGATGTCGTTCTTCTTTAATTTTTTTGAACACGTGTGTCACGTGAGCACAATGTCTGCCCTCAAATTCAGAATCACGGGGTTGTTCTCTAAAGGAAACCGTTTTCTTCAATATCCAATCAGGAAAACTGTCCCTTGGTGCACAGAAACATTGCGAAACCGTATGCCGAGGTAGAGTTTTTTGTGAATACAAACATTCCCAGTTATCACAGGAAAAGTCTTCTTGTTCTGCTTGCGGAACAGAGCATGCGGACATTGGATCACGTTGCGTATTTATACCTGACTCCGCTTGCTGCATTTCCGAAAAACTTTCAATATTGATGCGTGTACAGTCTGTGCACGCATGTGTCCCTGTACCGCACATTTTAGTGACATCATTTATATTCCATACTTCTGGACCAGGTACACTAGCGCATAAAACTCTGCAGTCTTGGCTGCAAATGAAAAGTAACAAATAAGTCAATAGTAATACTTATTTAAACTCACATGATGTTATTTAAACTCATATGATGACTTATTTAAACTCATATTTAAACTCATATGATGACTTATTTAAACTCATATTTAAGCTCATATGATGACTTATTTAAACTCATATTTAAACTCATATGATGACGAGACGAGAAAGAAATTGACGAGACAAACCGAGGAATGGGCTCAGGAAAACGAGACGGAACCGAGGAATGAACGAGACGAAAGCGAGCCAGGCTTGGTACTTCTCGTCTCGGACGGCATCACTAATTATAATATCCTGAAAAGCTCCGGAACCTGCTAGTACAATTCATATTGCGCTTTATTTTAATACAGAGCTTTTGCAATATCATTGTGCGATATCTTTTTCTCCGTGCTCTTTCATTGAAAAGAGATAAAAAAATATCGCATTTCCAAATAATAATTTGCTGAACCGCTAGGAGCCCCAACATTCATAAATCACCCACTAATTACACAGTTAGATGATTTCAACAGTGGAGAATACATACCATTCTGCCTCCTTATTTACATTTTTGGGTTTTGGGGATTTGCTTCTTCCTTTGAAATTGCCGCTCTCTTCATTATCTTTCTGTCTCATAAAAAGACCGTGAAAAATATGATGGTGGAAAAGTGTTTCATCAATCTAATCCCTATTAAATTGGGCTGAGGCTCCAAGCTTAAATCGAAAAATTGGTGCCGAAAAATGGTTTTCCTGTTCATCAAAGGCGGACTTAGTAGAATTATAAATAAAAGGAGACAAAGCAATTTTGAAAAACAGTGTGCGGTTTGCTGAAAAAATTTTCACGTTTTGTCCAATTTTTAATGAAAGTGAGGTGATTAATTAACTACAGTTACGAACATTCATTTTTTAAACGAATTAATGTTGCTTATAAGTATCTTCTTTTTCGTTAATTTTAGATAGTTGCGGCTTTTTCTGAAGTTTTTGACTTTACTGATTCATATTAAAATATAAAGAAGACAAATATAAAGGAATAAATTAAATTATGAAATAAACATTAAATTATGAAATCCAAAAGAAAAGTTTACAACAAAATTCAGAATTATTGTTAATTTGAGAAATGTTTATTGCAATTTAAAAACACTATAGACATAGAGCATTCTTTTCTGAATGCAGAAATACTATATAAGTGATATTTTTCATTGTACTTTCGAAGAAAATAGAGTGCAAAGATGACCTTACAAAAGCTCATGCTCCCAGCCCTCTTAAATCTATTAGAGCACAGTGGGCCAGGCAACCCAGTTCCGTGGCCGAAAGTCAAATGTTCAAACTTTCGAATTTGTACAAAAGAATCAGGTCATTGTAATCACTGATAATTGGGGTATCTGCACATGAATAATAATTTAATTAATAAAATACTGCTCCGTTGGCAGACATGCAAAGTTAAAAATGTTAAAAAAATTCTTCATATGTTTTTCGTTCAAACATTTAATATACACTGTAAAAAAATCTATTGAATTTGACATCTCTGGTGGATGTAAATAAAAGGACCCTCGTGTATTGAATTAACTTTACGAATATGTTGTGATATTCCAATTCGGCCGATAATTTTACATGAAAATATGTAAAATTCATTATGTGAAAGAATAAAATAAAATAAAATTTACCAGGGCGACATTTCATGGAGATTGAAGAAACTTAAGCCGGACAAATGAAAACAATTTTTTATGATTTGACATTTCATATTTTCACACTTTGCTGGAGTCAATGGGATGTTGAAAACATAACTATTAGCTCTAAATTATGATAAAATTATTTTCAGTTAATCACTGCTGCTAAAGCCAAACTTAAGTTCTTGTATCTACTTTGTGACTGAGATGAGGACGCGACAAATTACCTTAAGCACAAATTACTTGGCGATTGCAATGCAACTTTGGATTTAGTGTTTTTAAAAATGGCACTTCAAAAAAATTGATAAGGATTTTATACTAGTGACGCGATCTGTATCGTAGATCCTGGACTTTTCAAACGAGCCACAGCGTGTAGTAAGGGAGGTTTTTTTAAGGTTTTTGCAAACTGTCTCAACCAGCCTATAATTTGGGAAATAAAAAAGACTACTGTCGCGTTCTTCAATTTAACAAAATATAAAATCAAACTTGCCTTTTTTATTATTTGATGTGCTGATGTACTGCGGATAGTGGTTGGGATTTTCCCCAAGGACTTATCCCATCCTATAATTTAGGGCTTTAGAAAAGAAGATATTTTATGCCGGTTACTTGAAAATATTTGACAATTAAATCTGCCCTTTGCAGATCTGAATAGTGGGTGGTGTGCAAGTACAGCTTACCCCATAAAAAATTGTATTTGGTAAAAATTAATTTGGCCTCCCATTTTCATAAAATTACATAAATTCAGCGGCCATTATTTTTTATTAATTTTTTTCTTGTGGATTAATAGCTTGATCTTATTTGTCTAATATGTGTTATTACCTTGGGGATGAGCATACATATTGCAGGCAAAAAGGTGACAATGACACCCTATCATCTTTATCTATTTCGTATATCTTTTTAATGTTCCCTTGTACAAGTCCCAAGTCACATTCTTCTTACCCATGTTGAAAAGGTGTCAGAAACCCATTTTCATGTCTGCCGAGATAGGAAAAGGAAAACTTTGAAATATGGCAAATCTCTTAGTTCGCTTTGCGGATATATGCTTTTGGATGGGCACTAGCCAAAGAAGCAGTCGCGAGTAATAATCCAAGGATGGTCTCGACGGGAAAAGCCCCAAGCAAAGGCTCTACATATTATCTGCTTGATAGTTTACTGCCAGGGTCCGACCGTTTTCGCGTGAACTAGGGATTTGCCATTAAGGTTTTAAGAATTTGTTTTTCTTCTTTTATTTAGGGGATAACTCAATGCGTATTCGGTATTAACTGATTTTTGACTGTCTTAATAAAATATCGGCTCACGTGTGTAAAACCATAAGGGCTTTGTGATACCTTAAAATATAAATGTGTCTTCTCAAGAAAATTAATCCTCTATTTTTTCTTGCAGATTCAAGCTCACAGGCTGGCCGTCAGCCTCATGGCGATTCGGGTAATATTCACCAACTGGACTTAAGTCTTCGCCCACCTTCTCCTTCTTCTTCTTATCGTCGCATACCTCATTCTCCTACTGAACCCGAGCCTCATTTTAAGC
>NC_046657.1:60712992-60723264 GCF_010883055.1 Belonocnema kinseyi
ATTTACACAACTTGGTCGTATTCGACTCGTTCCCAATAGGGATCTTCACGTGCAATTCGAATTTCGAAAATACACTTTTGAACCAAACGCTCCATATGTGATAATACTCGCACATGATGAATATGTACCCATGCCAATCGAACCACAATTGGTGTTGACAAGATCTAATGGTGACATTTATGCAATAGTAGAGGATAATCAAACTTTAAGAGGAATTTATTTCAAATCGAACCAACACTATCGAGCGAAACTAAACATGATAAACGGCATGGGTAGAAAATTGGAAGGCAATGATAAATATCTAGTTCCAGTAGGAAGTAGTCGTAAAATAGAAAACAATTTCAGCGTAGTAGTTGCAGAACAAGATACTTTAAATCTAGCTCAATAATTCAATTCCAAGAAACATACCATTTTTGGTCAATTAAGCATTATGCAAATTTTTTATTTAATCTACGTACAGTGCGGCGAAACTGATGTTAAACTAAGGTTTTCTCCAAATGACACTTTATTGTTCATCACAGTTCTTTAGCATCGTGAACAATCTACGTCAAAATTCAAAATAAACTATTGTGCACTTTTTTAAGAGAAAAAAACGATTGATGTATTTAGTTAATTTTAAATATGTCATCATAACCAAATCTTCCAATTTCCTTTTAATCTTTCTATTTTTTAACTGAAATTAGTATTTTGCCAAATTCTGCAACAGCGACAATCCACTCTCAGTTTTCTAACGCAAAAGCATTCTATAAATAACATGGGATTAAAGTGGGACGATGGTCGTGGGGGCTAGAGCGTAGGCTTTTGACCCACTTCTTCGGCTTGCGGGTTCGATTCCCGCCTCGCACTCTGGAAGAGTCTCGGTGGCCCATGCGGTGAACACTAGCCTAGCAAGGGAGTTGTTCATCTCCGGAGAGTCGTGGGACCGGTACCGCTAGAGAAAAAGGTTTTCTCTAAGTACTTAAGGCTGTTGCTCTTGGTGGTTCGGAACCCACCATAAACTGTAGGTCCCCCTTCCACCATCAAGTAAGTGTGTGGAGGGTGTGTAAAGGAATAGAGAAGGTGTAAGAAAAATGTAAACCCTTAGGGGACAACATTAGAAGCTTTAAAAAATAACATGGGATTAGGAGTTCAATTAAATAACCCTCAATATTCACGACAGTTATTGCGAGGGGTATGCAAATGGATAAATTTGCACATCTAAATGGTGTAGAATATCCGTTTGTTTATAATAGACAAGAGATTTTGTTCAGTGGTGTGCATGTGGCGTTATTCAGTTTTGTGCAAGCAGTTAACCGTTAAAAAATATTTTGGAGTCATTCTGAACAAGAAGATGTCAGGGGACGAGCACCTGAAAAACAAGTGGAAGAAGCTAGTAACGACTTAGCAGGAAAGCCATTGGGAAAAGCTGGGGCTTCAAGCCAGAGTCACTTATGTGGATCTACACAGTGATCCTGCGACCCAAGCTAACATATGCCGCCGTAGTCTGTTTGTAGTTTCAACTGAAAACGATGAGTTGACTGATTCTGAGAGGCATCACTAGTGCCTCGAAGTCGACACGCACGATGGCTCTGGGGGCACTAATAGTTTCGGAGCCCCTTCACCTTACCGCCAAGGCCGTGGCAGGAATGTGGCCTGCAGAAGTGGTAAACAATAGAAGTTTCTCGATAGTAGTGCGAATAACAATCTGCATCGCGAGGAGGCCGACACTGAAAATGCTCAGGGACAAAATGTCCACTCGTCGTGACCTCTTCGCATGTGTATATCGCAGAAGGAAGGGAATGGGCTTCACAATCGAAATAAGGTCCTACGCAATTGTCTACAATCTGAGATTATGGACATTGTTTAATGTTGTGATGTTTCGTCTTTATGAGATTTTCTACGATTGGAAATGATTCAATTTATCGACATCACCTATTTCAAAGATAATTTTAGTTTCCTTATTATTTAAAGGATTGCTTAAACATATCGTAGCCCGATATTTTTGGATCAGTTCAGTGATTAACTGAATGAAGACAATAATTATTACATCTTACAAAAATGTCTATATAAATGAGTGTGTGATCTGTGTGGTTCTAACGATTCTTCTCTGTCTATTCCTGATCCGGCCAAATTAAATCTTTATCAACATAATCATCAAACAAAATAGTCCTTCGAACCGGATAGAAGATCGTGAAAAAACATTAAAGAGTGCAAAATTGGTTAAGAAAAGATTAAAGTGAGAAAAATTTATTTAGTGGAAGTACAGGAACTGGGTGGAAATATTACGGCTTGAGGTCACATAGCAAGGATAAGCTGGTGACAACATATTCGCACGTACTATAATGCAGTCGTCCTTCTCCAGACAGTCTGTACTGTGTACTCTTTTATGCTGTCTTTCTTCACTGGATCGGTCTTTCATTATTCTTCACCTGAAGGAAGAACTAACAGGTTTGCCAGCTGATATTTGGATGATTCTCCACATATTTAATTTTAGACCTCATCGATTTCTAACCTTCTCCAGTGGTAAGATGACAACTTTAATTGACCCATGATGAGAGATGCTCGTTCTGACGAACACAATAATAATTCAGACCGTATTATTATCGTCATGATTTATTGACAATTTATTAATTATTATTCTCCCGCACACTTACAAATTTGCTCGCATTGTCAGAGTACTTTAAAACTAAAGTAAATAAGTTCCTTAGTTTGCAAATTAAGACTTTTGAATTTTATCTGAATTTTAGCAACTGTCAATTTGATTTCTCCTTTTGCTAAAATGAATCCATTATTCTCTGAGTTATCAAAGATTTCTCAGGCGATTCTACGCACTGAAACCAATTTTAAGAAAATTGGAAAAGCCAATCTAACAGTGGCTACTATCAAATCCCAGGCAGAACTTCTTGACCGACGCTGGAAAAGTTGTGAAACCCTGCATCTGGAGATTAAAGCTATAACTACGTCGGCTGAGCGTGAGAAATTGGAATATTTCACAAAATCTAAGTATCTTGTTATTGAAGATGCTTCTCTCAATGCGCGACATTTTTAATATAATCAATTGGTCTTACTTACTCCTGAGAAAAAGGCTAAAGAAAGTTTAAATCAGTCTCAAATGTAACAAGATTACACTATTTGAAATTGTCCTTTAAGGGCGAAGGTGAAGGCTTTTTAAATCATGTTTCGATAACTGATGCTAAGTTTATCTCCACTGGGGAGTCGTTAAAGACCAGATTTGACAAGAGAGCTTTAATTTCAACTCATTTA
Organism: Belonocnema kinseyi; assembly: GCF_010883055.1. NCBI lineage: Eukaryota > Metazoa > Arthropoda > Insecta > Hymenoptera > Cynipidae > Belonocnema > Belonocnema kinseyi. The sequence continues at coordinate 60,716,236 of NC_046657.1, forward strand.
CAAGCCTTTATCAATCTTCCTAATGTGTTGAATAATATTCTGGAAGACTTAAAAAACTTACGAGATAAAACAAACGAGTCATTGGCGACTCTCAAAAATCATAAACGCTTAACAGAACATTGGAGTGATTTACTTGTTTTTATAATGTTTAAAAAGTTTGATATAAGTATTCTCAAGGAATGGGAGATGCATATTGGTTTTAGCACTGATTATCCCACTTATCAGCAACTTGACTCATTTTTGGAGACTCGCATATATATTTTGGAGGCTATTAAAGCTTCAAACCCTGGTGCGAGTTCTCAAGAAAAGAGTAGGACTTTGAAACAATCGGGATTTAGAAGCCATTATGCAACTTCTAGCTAGTAAAAAGCACCTTTTTTGTTTATAAACAAATTAATTCACATAAGTCATTTTTTCGTGATTCGCCATGATTAGCTAATTTTAACCCATAGCTTTTGTATAAAGTATCACAAATATGATGAGCCCTTACAATAAGTTAAGAATAGATAATAATTGCCAATTATTTAAAAAATGTTCATAAACGAATGCACATTTTGACCATTTTTTCATGTATAGACTTGATTTTTTTTTTGTGAAATCAATTCGAAATGTCTTGAAGAAGACTTTTTGTTATTATATTTTCAATAGTGACAAAAACTGATAATTATTTAAACAATTTTTATCAACAATTGCACATTTTGACCATTTTTTCATGTATAGGCTTGATTTTTTTTTTGCGGAATCAATTTGAAATGTCTTGAAAAAGAATCTTTGTTGTTATATTTTTTATAGCCATTCGAGCTTCAGGGAGTGAAAATCGAGCTCACTTATTGCAGATTGTGATACTCGCAGCCATTTTTGACTTGTGTGGACTTGAAAAGGGCCATTTTTAGATAGGCATTTATGCTTCAGAAAGTAGGAATCGAGCTCACTCCTTGGACATTGTCATGCTTTTAGCCATTTCTGACAGAGGTTTCATCTTCCTGGATTCTACTTTTCTATAACTGCTTATCAAAGGGCCCGAATGGAGCAGAAGATGAAGAAGAACATCTAGGTTCGTCATTTGTCTATCAGACATTCTGCTGTTATTAGCTCTAACTTTTCCAAAGATCTTATTGTTTCCCTCTCGCGAGTCTTCTGAATATCAACCAATTGGTAGCTCAAAATATTGAATTATATCACTTCCGTGAATAAGCAACTTATGTACTGATGGTGACATTTTATACCAAGGATGAAGATTTATGCAAAGATCAGCGGTTTCCAAACAGTAAGTCTACAATTTCGCACAATTGACTATCCTTCCGCACATTATAACTTGTAATATATCGTAGAATTTGGTGATCAGATCTTGATCCAAACCGGTTATGTTAGCAACCGAATTAGCTTTTCCCAAAAAGGGAAGTCACAACATTTCCGGTATTTGTTGTTCCATAACCCTGCTTCACCACATCTAATGTTAGACCCAGTTTGGATCTTAATTGTATCTGAATACGTTCCTTTCTTCATTTCCTTTTCTTCCTTTTTTCTTACGGAAAACTGATTAAAATCCATATTGTAGGAAACATGTAACAAATATTCCAGAATACGAATCCAGGCATGCAACGTCGAGAGAACTTATTTATAATGTGCCTCATTGCATGGAACTTTAGCTACATATGGTGAGTTGTTAACATGTTTTGATCCAACTCCACAAATATTGCAGCGAGAAGATGCTTTCTGTCCAGTTAGAATATTACATACCTTTCCATCAATCATCGTTCACTTCAAGTCAAAGCTGATATCAAAACTCATTCCACTGACACCAATGGAATAGGTACGAACTTTTTCCAGCAGCTTTATGTGAGAATTCTACTCGTGCTTTACAAGGGAATCAGTTTCTTTAAGGAAATTAAATTTAATTGTCCTACAGAAATTGACAGATGAAGTTGTTTTGTTCGTCCAAATAATATCATCATCTGCTTTTAACTGAAGAGGGACGAAGAAAAACGAAAGGAAAGATTTATCCGTGCAAAGGCTCTTGTGATAGCTGATGTTTTCTTCACTCTCAGAATCACTGTTATAAGATTCATCGTTTGCATCCACATCATCACTCTTCTTTGACCACTTTTGCGGTGTCATCTGATGCGCAGAAGCACCGTCCATACCCCACTTTCCAAAGAGCACTAGTTTTTTACCAAAAAGATTACCGAGATCATCTTTTTCCATTGGCAACAAGATTCGCTTAACTGTACGACTCAGTAATCTTATGAAATGGACACTTGCTCCTAAATTAGATGTCTCTATATACTCACCGTATCCTGTATAACAAGCTTTTTTCCCCTCAGAGATCGTCAAATACGCATCGCTAAGATTCTTTGCAATTTATTCTTGTCATCATCTTCCTTACGAAACTGAGTCCCAGATTCGCTATCGGACTCATTTTTGATCAATGAAAGTGCTTCGGATAATTCTTCCTTGCTATAACTTGAAGCAAGTTCTTGGACGCGCCTTTTCTTCGACTTTTTGGATCCATCTTCAAATGATAATCGTGGTCTTCCTCATTTTAGAACATTAGTTAAACCTTTTGTTTAGATAGGTGGGCAAGGAAAAGGTACCTTGAACTCTGCTTCTAAGAATGCAGCATGATTTTGAACAAACAATGCTTTTTTTCCTACAGACACTGCCCCATTTTCTATTATATAAAGGCATAAAAGGGTCAACCAATTTTTTTCTTATAAACATTAACTGATTTTCATCAAGAGAAGACGTAGCATTAATATTATCCAAAATCAAATCTTCTTTCTTACATTTTAATTGTGGATCGCTATTCCAAATGATGTCGCATAAGTGCTGATTTTTTATTCTGTATTCCATGTTAAAAAATACTTCGAAGGATTCCCTCAATATCTCCGTAAAAACACGCAGTCTATTTGTGAAAGTCTTCCATAAAGCAAAATAAAACAAATTCTGTTGCTCCTACTACATTCAACTGTTTTTAGGCATAGTTGATATCAAAAACAATTGATTTGTGGCTGCAGCAACTTCAAGTCGTTGCTGATTTTGTTTGCTTCATTTGTTTTATTTTATTTCAAGAAAGATTTATTTGCAAGCAGTCTTTGGCAAAACATTTTCAGTTCATTCTGTAAAAAACTATAGCCTATCAAAATAAATGGTAAAAATGTGCATTTGTTCATTAATTTTTGAAAAATAATTACCAGTTTCTGTCACTATTAAAAATATGTCAGCAAAGACTCTTTTTTAAGACATTTTTCATTGATTCCGCAAAAAAAAAATCAGAGCTATTCATGAAAGAATGGTCAAAATGTGCATTTGTTCATAAAAATTGTTTAAATAATTGGCAATTATGATCTATTCCTAAGTTATTGTAAGCACACATCATTATCTGTGATACTTTATACAAAAGCTATGGGTAAAAATTAGCTAATCATTGCGAATCAGGAAAAAATGACTTTTGTGAATTAATTTGTTTATGACATTATTAACATTTTTTGTAGTTACTCTAACGCACTGAAAATAATTTTTAGTTACTTATTTAATTGATTTATGCCCTTTTTTAATGAATTTGAAAGTCTTAGAAAAAATGGTATCACGGAAAAGGTTTAGCAACAAAAAGTTGTAAAATTGTTGTTCAATAAAAAATTCACGTTAAGTCGAATTAAAATATTCACAGTTACTTGTTATAACTGGAAGCCTTACGGTAATTTCTAAAAAAAAACATCAAAATCCGTTAAGAATTGCACTGTCGGTCGATTTTTGCCCAACAAAAGTGCTTTTTCCCCACTGTCTCAAGGAATGGGAGATGCATATTGGTTTTAGCACTGATTATCCGACTTATCAGCACTTGACTCATTTTTCGAGACTCACATATGTATTTTGGAGGCTACTAAAGCGTAGGGAAGTTGCTATAAATAATCATTTTTGTTATAAGGGTCTCACGCCTGGACATCGACCACATAATTGTGTTAGTAAATTCAAAGATTACAAGTGCGATAGGAGACATAATTCCCTGTGCATTCCGATGATTGTAATTCAAATCCCACCTTACCACCAACTAACTCTGCATTGGTTAATTCTCAGTTGGCAGTTTCAGGTTCTCTCGCGTCACAGATAAGAGTTTTGCTGGACCAAGGATCTGAATGTTGTTTTGTTACCAAGAGAGCAATGAAAATATTAAGTCCACGCTACAAAAAGGTTAAAGCAGTAGTATATTAGGTTGAAGGAGTTAATATTAGTTCTTCAAGAAAGTTAGCAGAATTTAATTTAATTCATACACAAAAAAACTGTCCTAAAGTCCACATCCAAGCTTTGACAGATGATGAAATATTTTGTGATGAGCATTTCGCTGCCAATTACCAACGAACAGAAGGCGGACGTTATGTGGCATGCTTACCTTTCGAAAAAATGGGTCCTCCCATAAAAATAGGTGCATCCCTGTAGAGAGCTAAGATCGTTTTGAATAAAGTAATTCGTCATTTATCGTATAAATTGGAATTATTTTAACGATACTCCAGTTTCTTATCAGAATATGAAAGGCCTAGACATATTGAACTTCTGAAAGAAAAGGAATTGGACAGTTTTCCATAAATTGTGTATTTGCCTCATCACCCTATCTTAAGAGAAATTAGTTCCACTACTAAGTTGAGGGTTGTTTTCAACTCTTCCAGTTTAACTTCCAATAATTCTTCCTCGAATTCTCATTTTCACATCGGTCCCAAGATTCTGAACGATTTTGTCGCTTATAGACTGTTAACCGTTACGTACGGTACTGCCTATGCTCCTTATTTGGCTAACAAATTGGTTAAGCAGTTAGCTTATGATGAAGAAAATAGATTTCCTTTAGCGAAAATAGGCCGCAAATGAACCCGAACTGTTCGAAGATTGTCCCTCGGAAGAACAAGAACGTGCTATCGAATTTCCTTTAGTGGTGGATGCTCAGCTGAAGGTTCTAGGTTTATTTTGGGATCCTAAGTCCGATTCATTACTTTTTGAAGTGACTTCTTCTTTATTCGAAAATAACACAAAACGGATTTTTCTTTCATTTATAGCTAAGTTGTATGATTCTATGGGTTGGATAAATCCAGTCATAATAGTGTCAAAAGTTTTAGTGCAAAAACTTTGGCTGCGTAAGCTCGACTGGGATGACAGACTACCTGATGATCTTAAAATCCAGTGGTTAAATTATAATGGTTCTCTGTGAAAAGTAGAAGTACTTAATGTCCCCAGATGGACACGACAACTGCAGAAAAACTCTGAATTCGAGCTTCATGGATTTTCTGACGCTTCGTCAAAAGCTTATTCAGCTTCCGTTTACATTAGAATTCTTAGTGAAGATTTAAAAGAGGCTCATGTTTGCCTACTAACGGCTTGGCTAGGAAAACATCCTTTCAATTGGCCTGTGCTTGTTGCCAATAGAGTTTCCTTAATTCATGAGCTGGTACCTCGCGTGAAATGGCGATGCATTTTTACTAAAGATAATCCAGCCGATTGCGTTACTCGGGGACTCACGCGAGAAAAATTGATATAGCATTCCTCATGGTGGCAAGGTCCACCTTGGTTAATTTTGAATTCCTCAAAATGGCCTGAATACCACCACGCAGCCTCCGCGCAATCAAATTTAGAACAGCGGCCACTAGAGAGTCATCATCTTTTGAGTGTGATCAAAAGTCCATTTAACTTGATGCTTAAATTCTCCCCTTGGCCAAGATTGCTTCGCGTAACTGCCTGTTGTAAAAGGTTCATTGATGTTTTTGTGTTCAAATACTCAAAACTTAATAAGCTTTAACTTGAATTTTCAACCATTTCTCTTAATGCGATTGAAATCCAACAAGCTGTTATATTTTGGATTATATTCGTCCAGGCAAATTTCTTTTTAATACGGTAAAAGCTTTGAAGGAAGAAGCTAGAGTTGTTGCCAAAAACTCGCTATTAAAAAGTTTGAATCCATTTTTGGATTCCAACAATCTCTTAAGGATTTTGGGGGTTTATGGTTCAACAAAGAGCTAAATCTTGTGATCGGTGATATCGTTCTTGTGCAACATGCTTCGTTACCGCCTTCTAAATGGTTCTTAGGTCGTAAAGTTAAATGCTACAAGGGAAATTACGATTTAGTACGTTCCGCTTGCGTAAGAACTGCCAGTTCGGAATACGAACGTCGGATTACTCAGATTTGTCTGTTACCAGTGCGAGCGAAAGAAATTAGCGAAATCTAAACAACTATTATAAATTAGATTTAAAAGAAATTATTCTGCAAACTTAGTGGATTATGGCGGACGGCTACGAATATTAAATTTTTGTTACATTTATACTATTTCTTTACGGCGAGCGGCATTTGCTTTGTTGAAAAATACTCGATTAAGCACTTATTGTTTTCTTTTCGTCGTGCAGTTACCACTCACGAGGTGGGCGAAATGTTCAAAGTTGTGATGTTTCATCTTTATGAGATTTTATACGATTGAAAATGATTCGATTTATCAACACTACCTATTTCAAAGCTAATTTTAGTTTCCTTATTATTTAAAGGAATGTTTGAAGTCACGTTATTTCTTAGTTTGAATGTGTAATGATAGCCTTGTCGCTTGAGAAAAGCAATGTGCGAGCCGCAGTTAATCGCGACAGATCGTAGTCCAATCTTTTTGGATAAGTAAAGTGATTAACTGAATAAACACATTAATTATTAAATCTTACAAAAATGTCTATATAAACGAGAGATTGATCTGTGTGATTCGAAAAAATGGTCTTAGTCTGCTAAGTATTCTATACTTACAATAAAACTTGAACTTATTATTTCTAACGATTCTTCTCTGTCTGTTCCTGATCTGGCAAAATGAATATTTATAAACATAAACATTAAACAGACATAATTTAGTGTGTCTACGAGGCGCAACCTGAAAACGAGAACCTCTTCTCACAATCGACCACATTTAATAGAATAATATGTACACGCAAAAATGCGCGTCAGACGTTATAATAACATGGGAGGATATATTTCGCACTCTATAATACGACTAGTATGGATTTAACCTTACTTTA
>NC_046657.1:60723364-60725548 GCF_010883055.1 Belonocnema kinseyi
ATATTGCAGCCGCGCGCTGATTATTGAAGTCAGCACTTCGTCGGCCGGAATTGGGACTGTGAGGTCTCGGCCGAACGGTGGAAACTGTGCCAGTTTACGCGAATCGAGAAAACTGTGCCGATTCCGATAATTTTTAAAGAATGTGCCGTTTAAAGACGAATAAACTTTTGCTCCGTTTTAAGTTGGCGACCCTTATGTTCCACATACAAAAGTAAGTACGTATAAACAGGGTGCACACGCTTGGGCATACCAAAAGTATGCAATAATTGTGATTTTGATTACATAATATTAATCACACAATATTCATATATTGGATAATTTGAGAACTAATATTGCTATTATTAATATAATAATATTGATATAGTATAATATTATTATAACTATAATTATAATAATTATTAATCAGTTTTAAATTATATTAATATCAATCATAATATTAATACATATCTAGAACATCATTACAGGAGGTTCTAAATATCGTATTGGATTGATTTATAACATCCTAATCTTATCTTGATTAATCTTATTTTGATTATTTTAACACGGGGCTGTCCCGGTATATATCATCGGTGACGGACGCATTTTTATAATGCAATCAAGTTATCTCATGAGAGCAGTGTGCCCCGAAATATTGGACAAAGCCTGGTTTTTACCCTATCAGGACTAGGTGGCAGTCAATTACACGATGGTGGATCTACAGCTTAAGGTGAAGTCCTAACCACCAGAACCTCGGTAAAAGTACCTAGAAACATTTACAGAGGTACTGGCTCCATAGTCGAACGTTTGTCGGCCTATGTTTCTGAATACTTTTGGTTCGATTTTTGGCTTTGGCCCATGTGCTTCTTAAAAATAAATATAATCATAGCAATTGAAATATTGTCTTCTAGTTATAGTAACTCAATTGAGGCCATAATCAACGTATTAAAATAAATAACTATATGAAAACCAAAAAATTCAGAAATTAAATTTCGTTTTACTTAAAGGAAGTAGTAAACCAAGGGGGGTAATGGATCACTATACCGACGGTCAGTAATGCAGATTCCTGTTATGTCGGTGATTCAGATTTCTGTCTATGGTCGGTTGTGCAGATTCCTGATATGTGGCTTTGATGAGTCGCCGAGAGATGGGGCCAATTACCGACCGAGTAACTAAGTCGGTAATGTCACTTGTTTGGCGATGTCGATTGCTACCATGTTACTTTTCTAGGTCACAAAGAAATGGTGCCACTTATCGACCGAGTTACTAAGTTGGTAATCTAATTCTGTCCATAATGTAACTCATTCGTCAATTGAGATTTCTGGCCTCATCCACTGAGCTTGTAATAGTTACGTTAATTATTTTCATATATGTGTCTCACTTTTAAAACAGCACCAATATTTATTTTAATTATTCGGAATGCGGACCTTGTCGATTGTGTGATTTCTTTACTGCAGATATGTACATTTCTTTAGTAGTTTTGCTACTTCCACAATTTCTTAGGTTTTGAAATTGTGTTTATAATTCACTGCGAATGGTGTAGTTAAAACTTATAATTGAAAGTTAATAACTATAGCACTAGCTATATGCCATCTTTAGCTGTTGAGGAAAAGGAAATCATCAAGAAGAAACTCTCGCGGTGAGAAGTGCCGCTTCCACCTATAGAAGTAAAAGGAAGCATGAAGAAGAAACGTTCGAAGTGAGACTAACCACGTAAAGTTGAAAATAAATTGTAAGTTAAGCCTACTCCACTCAGAACGTCAAGCTGGGTTGTCCCATCTACTTCGTCATCACCACCGCCGAAACCTCCTCCACAAAAAACGTTCAGGATGGGAAACAATCAGATCCATACTAAACAAATATTTGTGATCGTTTGATGATGATGGTGTTTCGGATAAAGATAAAGCAATAGTGTAACGGATTATTGAAGAAATTCTCAAAAATTAAAAGAACGTAAAATAACACGCTTGTTATTTTGAGTTTTAAGTTTCAATTCCTCTTTGATTTGTGCTTTATTTTTTTTCTTGACTCTTTCCTTTTTTATTTCATTTTGACAAATTGAGTTTTAATTTTTTCTTTATACGGGCTTTAGATTTTAGTTTTTATGATTATTTTATAAGTGGTAAAAAAATGTACAGTCTATATTATTCATTAGTGCATTAGTTGTAAAAAGATTGCATATTCACGATTTAGTTTCTGAGAAATAAA
>NC_046657.1:60725648-60745298 GCF_010883055.1 Belonocnema kinseyi
CTTGCATGCGGGGCTCTACAAGGATGGAAGAACCCCTTTCCCTAGCTTCTCGTGGGAACAACAATGACAACACCAAACATAGTTGTAGTAAGTGCGGTTCAAGACAACAGAACGCGCAGGGCTCCCAACAATGGGTCGGCCAAAAATGCCGACCAATCTAGAGCTGGGGGAGCCAATGAAAATGGATTCAATGCGATGGATCGGCGGGATCTCTTGACCTTTAGGTGGCCGGAGCAACTGAATCACGACTTGCTAGACTGCTACGATGCGAGTGTGGCCCGAGAACGGGGTTACATGGCACGGCTGCATGCTCTGTGATGCGAGAAACACCCGGAGCTACAGCATGGTTTCGCAGTAACGTCTGCGAAACCATGCTGAACTACTCCGTAAAAGGGGCTATGTAAGCGGAACGCCTACTCTACCACAGATGAAGAACTATTCCACACTGGGACCAGATTGTATCAAAAGCTTCTGGTGGAAGTTTTCTTCAACCCATCAGCATTTGGCCCGTATTTTCACCTCATATTTGAAGTCGGAATAGCCGATTCCAGATTGGTTGGTGGAAGGGCGCACAATACTCCTGCCGAAAATAGGCAACTTAGCTGACCCGAAGAACTACAGGCCAATAACTTGTCTGAACACGCTTTATAAGATATTCACAGCTATCCTAAATGATAGGATTGTTCGGGCAATTGAACCTGTGTGGCAAGAAATGTATGAACAACGAGGCTCAAAGAAAGGCGTAGCCGGATGTCGGGAGAACCTGCTCATCGATAGATGTGTCCGCAAAGATGCAGCATTGTAACAGCGTGACCTATCGATGGCCTGGATTGATTATCGGAAAGCTTTCGATTCCACATCCCATAGACTTATCATCTGTCTTTTGGAAATCTTAAAGGTTCATCCGCAAATAGTTGGGTGCATAGAGAGATTGATGCCGCTTTGGAAAACCAGATTTACTATCTCATCTGGCAAAAATCGTGTGACAACTAACAAGGTCACGTTTCGGAGAGGTGTCTTTCAGGGCGACACCATGATCCCACTCCTCTTTTGCCTCACATTATTACCACTATCTCTAGCACTGCGCCATTCCGACGGGTACTTGTGCGGCAAACCTGCAGATCAAAAGTACAAGGTCACTCATGTATTTTACATGGACGATCTTAAGATCTATGCTAAAAACAGAGAGCAACTGCATCTAGCTCTGGGGATTGTCGAACGATATACTAAGGAATTTGGAATGGAATTTGGGTTAGACAAATGCGCCAAGGTTTATTTGAAGCGAGGAAAACTTAATGGCAGCCCTGAAGATCCGTAGCTCGTTGATAGAAGCGCCATACGACACCTTTGCGCTGGAGAGACTTATGCATACCTGGGCGTGTCACAGAGCCGCATTCAGGATGTGACATCTATAAAGGATACTCTCCGAAGCAGATACAAACGTCTCATCCGACAGATTTGGTCTTCCGAACTGTCGGCGAGGAACAAAGTATCTGCAACGAACATGCTTGCCGTCCCGGTACTACTCTATTCATTTGGAGTAGTTCCATGGACGAAGAACGAGCTCAGATCTCTTGATCTCGGGACAAGAAAGGTTATGCACATGAACAAAAGCATGCATCTGAAGTCTCCCGTTCCGCGACTGTACATCTCACGCCGTCAAAGGGGTCGCGGAATATTGAGTCTTGAATGTCTTCACAACAGGATTATTCTGGGTATAGCACATAGAGTTGCAAATGGAAAAGACCCTCTTCTTAAGATGGTCAGGAATCACGAGGAAGTGGGTAAAGGAGCATTTCTGTACAAAGCAGCGGCGATTGTACCAGGAATATTCTGTTAAACTGATCGTCCACATCATCGGCGCTCTTGGAGTCCTTGGGTCACTCCGTGTTCTTAGGGTGCATGAGGCTTTTGCTGGATCGTCCTATTGATTCCTTTACAGCCTGTAACCACCTATCTCACGGTTGTGAGACGTGGTTATGGCTGAAATTTTACCACGATTTCGCTGGAAGCGGGTGCAATTTTTCAGATTAGCACCCGCTCCCGGCGAAATCCTGCGGTTGTCCTTATGACAAATTTTTAATTATATATATACTAGGCAGTCTGATAAATCCCTGAAAAATGAAACACGGCGACGTTTTTTGGCCAAAGTCGGTTTTGTTTTTCAACATACTCTCCTTTTAGGTCGATACAGCGAGTCCAACGATTTTCTAACTTTTTGATACAGTCCGAAAAGTATTCGATCGGAAGGCCTCCGAAATACGCCTCAGTTTCAGCTATGAGCTCTTCATTTGAGTAAAAACGCTTACCGGTGAGCCATCTCTTCAGGTTAGGGAACAAGTAATAGTCGCTGGGGGCTAGGTCTGGTGAAAACGGTGGCTGAGGAACCAATTCGAACCCGATTTCATGCAATTTTGCTTGTGCAACTAAGCATGAATGAACAGGCGCATTGTCGTGATGATAAAGCGGTTTTTTCTTCCACAAATGCGGTCGTTTTTCGGCGATTTCGATTTTCAATCGGTCCAATAATGATAAATAGTATGCGTCGGTTGTGGTTTTACCTTTTTCAAGATATTCCACGAATATTATGCCATGTGCATCCCAAAATACGGAGGCCATAACCTTTCCGACCCATTGTTGCGTTTTTGGACGCTTCGGAGCACTTTGACCCGGTGGAACCCACTGTTTTGCCTGTTGCGTTGACTCAGGAGTGTAGTAGTGGATCTAGGTTTCATCCATGGTTATAAATCGGCGCAACAACTAGGTCGGCTTACGCGAAAATAATTCCAAATTCTGCTGGGAAGTTGTCACACGAATTCGTTTTTGGTCCACTGTGAGCGAACGCGGCACCCATCGCGCGCAGAGCTTCTTCGTGCCCAAAACTGAATGCACGATATTGCTTTGGTCTCGGATATCATTTTCTTGCGAAGATAGTAGTGTTTGATCAAAACTCGAAACTCAGATTTTTCCATATTAAAAAAAACTCGGAGGTTAGTCGCTTCTCAGTGCTGTAACTTGTAAATGCGTAAACATAAATAGCTGAAGTTTTGACAGGCGTCATTTGAAGGATCAAGCTCGACAAAAATGGTTCACATTAGTGAATACTAATGCCATCTCTTTGGATTTTCGGGTACTTATCAGACTGCCTAGTATATATCGCTCTTCCTCTATTGGATGTCTGCTCGCGGTTGCCGGTTGCCGGATTGTTCTAGCGGAAACTACATCACTCACGTCCAAAACTCATTTGGCTTTATTAAAAAGATACAACAGATTCACATTCAACCCCAAGACATCCTAGTGAGTTTCGACATAATATCTCTTTTTACGAAAGTATCAATCTCGGATACAATTAATATTATTAAATATTTCACAAACTTCCCTTCCGAGCTTGTACCAATCAGAGAACAATGTCTCAATAATACTTACTTCTCGTTCAATAACCAATTCTACAAACAAGCCTCAGGGGCAGAAATGGGATTCCCAATCTCACCTGTAATATCCAATGTCTTTATGGAACATCTAGAAACTAAAATATTTAACCAAGGCAAACTTAAACCAGAATTCTGTTTCCTATACGTTGATGAAACATGCTTCCTCCCACCGTCACCCATTTCAAAAACAATTGGTCATCAACTCCCTTGTATACAGAGTTGTCTCCTTAACAGATAAAGGTAACCTACAAAAGGAATTACAAAACGTTAAACAAATCCTAATACAGAACGATTACACAAACAAACAAATTGATAAAGCAATAAAAAAACACACTCAAAAAAGCAAGTCCACACAACCTACGAAAGAAGGAGAGAGAGAAATGACCACCACTCTACCCTACATCCAAGGTGTCACAGAACAAATAGGAAGAATTCTCAACAAACACAACATCCAAACCATATTTAAACCACCTGCGAAAATAGGACGACTACTAAATAACCCTAAAGATAAAATGCCACCCTTCAGTGATCCAGGAGTATATAAAATTCCTTGTTCTTGTGGCAAGGTCTATATTGGAGAAACCGGGAGAGCGGTGAGCCAACGTATGAAGGAACATGAAAGTAAAGTCAGGCTAAAACATTTCACGCAATCAGCACTAGCTGAACATCATATCGAAACGGGACATAACATTTTATTTGATGAAAGAACAGTCATTGCAAAAACACACAACAAATTTCCAAGAAAACATAGAGAAGCAATCGAAATCTTAAAACACCCTAATAACATCAATAGTGACAATGGATATAATACCAATCCGATTTGGCTTTTCGTTCTCCCGGATTTTTTTTTTAAAAAGACTTGATTGGCGAATCAAGTTCGAACAGTGCCCACGGTGGGGCGCTCTGACCAATCACAGGAATCGTAGAAAGTATACCTAAGAACATCATGACCTGATACCTCAATTTCAGGTCAGCCCTGAAGATGTGAACTGCAATGCTTACGAAACGTCGGCAAACAATTTGTAGTAAGGATTGTCCACATCGCACAACAATTTTCCAATGGTAATAACAGTTCGAAAGGAGAAACTTCGGTCTCGCGGACGACTCGCACTCAAGTCGACCGCCGGAAGTGGTGATATCGGACAGCATTGCGTCTGTGAATAATCTACTGAATGATAATACGCGAATCACGTACTGGCAGATAGAGCAAATTTTACACATTAGTGCATCAGCAGCCTATCGAATTCTGCATGAACATTTATATGTTAGGAAGGTTTGTACTCTGTGGGTAGACATGCTTAAACCGAGGAGTAAATGGCAGCGAGAGTGAAGGTGTGCCAAAAAATGTAAAAAGATTTGAATCAGGATCTTCTCGGGGTGTGAATAGTATTATAACAGGCGACGAAACCTGGCTGTATTATTATGACGTTCGAACGAAATCACGAAACAAGATCTGGCTGTTTGAGGATGAGAATGCTCCAGTGGAGGTGCGGAAGTCTCGATCGGTAAACAAAAGAATAATTGCAGTATTCTTTGGGAAACGCGGCATTGTGGATAGGGTCGTACTAGAAAACCAGCGTAGAGCCACCTCTTCCTGGTACACTCAGGTATGTTTACCACAAGTCATAAACCAACTCAAAAACATCAGGCTGAAATTTCGACTCAGCACCTGGCTATTCCACTACGACAATGCACCGGCTCACAGAGCAAAGTTCACAGTAGCTTTTTTGGTCAAATCTGGACTCACTATTATAGGTCACCTTCCATACAGTCCAGATCTTGCTTCCTGTCATTTTGGTGTGTTTCCAAAAGTTAAAAAAAAAACTAAAAGGGCGTCGATTCACTAACGAAACTGAACTTTTGACGGCGTGGGACCAAGCGCGTGCAGATCTTCTAGAAGAAAAGTGGCAGCGTTGTTTCAATGACTCGTTTCGACGTATGGAAAAGTGTATTCACTTCAGTGGAAAGTACTTCGAAAAACTATAAAAGGGTCGGCTGTATTGCAAAACTTGCGTAGCGCCCTATTTATATCTTGATCAACATTTGAAAGAAACGAAAGAAATTGACGATTTTAATGATATTTGAATATTTTGCGCAATTTAAAAATAAAACTATATATGTAATATCAGAATATTAATACCGTGATTAATATGTTGTTGTATATTATATTGTGTTCATTATAGTGTATATTTTATATTGTTTATATTATTTTACATAATGAGAATAAATTATATGATTGAGTATGACCGAGTCGAAATATAAGACCTTTTTTTATTCTCTCAAGTTCTCTAGCCTCAGAGACTGTTTCTGTTGCGTGAGGAGAGAGGGTGATGGGAGATCGGAGAAGTCAAAGTCGATGCACCTGTTTGGTAACTGTATTTATTCTTAGGAACTTCATATAATGCTTACACTCAATGACACTTAATTAACTGCACTTGCTTCACTTGTTATCACTTATCTCACACGAGATACACTAAATTTTGAAGGTATACAACCGATTAATTTGTTTAAAGAGACGTTCGCTCTGGTCGAAGCGTGAAGACCAACTGCGAGAGCTGACGCGTAGCGACCGGTGAGAGAACCATGGAAGGCTATCGCGGGGCGCCCTCTACTCGAGACAAGTTGAAATCAAACAGAGACTTTACGAGGATTTAATCAGGATTAATTCAAAATAATGCAAGTACTATTTAACTACTCAAAATTTGCACGAATATCCATTTTTGCATGTTTGGAGGTCTTGAAACGGACTTAAGGAGATAGTTATTAGATTCTCGTAGATCCTCTATTCAGTACTGCTTATTACAATTTGCAAGCATTGTAGAATGCGCTTTTTTGTATAGCAAACATTTCAAATCAAATATTTTTAACAAATAATCATTAATAAATGTACAAAAATTGTATATCTGTCCATCTTCTTACTTGTATGGAATTCAGAATAAAACTACAATGTGATTTTATTAAATAAAAAAAATGTTTAGCAGATTATAAATTCCCTTTATTCAATAAATACTTAATCATAATTTTTTCTTCGTTCGTTGATTGGAACGGTAGATTCATGTAATATTTTTGTATGTTTGGTAATGAATATTTATAAAGAAAATTGTAATTAAAATTTTTCCTATTTCAAAGATTACCCAAATTTGTGTTTCCTAATTATAAAGAAAAGTTCTGATACTATGACAAGTCGTACGAAATGTTTGATGCTCGGGAATCCATGTAGCATTTTTTAATTTTGAATGCATAATTTTCAATTAATTAAAATAATGTTTATTATCATCACAAAGCAATTCTAATAGATTGATATTCCATAAGTTCACGTTTTTTGGATAAATCTAAACATGGTCTATATTGTAACGCCGTTATCAATTTTTAATTCATCATATATATCGTATGAAATACAATAAGACGAAAAAGTGCAAAGTGGTCACTATAGAATTTTTTTGAACAAATGCCAGATTCACATAAAATGTGAATATCTATGAAATGATAAAAAAAATTAAAGTTAATAAATTATCTATTTTCATAAAAATTCGTTTCATGCTTGGTTGAAAATAAATTTTTCAAAGTCACAATTAAACTTGTCTATTTTTGGTTAAAAAATTAGCTATTTAAATTGTACATTTTAATATATTGTTCAAAATGTTTCTTTTTTAATTGAAAGTTTAACCTATTGACATAACATTGATATATTTTCTTGGAAATTTGTCTTTTTTGGTAAAAATGTAATCTTTTTAGTCGAAAATGTAATCTTCTTTGAAATACTCTGTAAAAGTAAATAATTTTTATATTAGGGATTTATAATGACAGTGAAAAACTCAACTATTTGCTTTTAAATGAACTTTTATGATAAAAATTGTATTGTTTTGAAGAAGTTCAGCTTTTTGGGTTGAAAATTAAACAGTTAGTTGTTTTGAGTGAAATATAGTCGTCTTTTTGGATAAAAAGTTAATCTTTTGTGTTCAAAATTCAACTGTTTGGTAGAAAAGTCAAATTTGAAGAAAAAAACATCTTTTTGGATAGAAAATTATGTTTCTTTGTTGAAAGTTCAATGTTTTGGTTAAGAATTCAACTATCTTGTGAATAATTCACTTTTGTTGAATGAAAATGATCTTTTTTTTGTGTTGAAAATTCATTTCTTCTGATTGTAAATGCCACTTTTTTCTAAAACATGACTTTTGTGATTGACAACTTTATCTTTTGTTGAAAATTCATAATGCGTAGTAGAAGCGCCATCTTTCTTGATTAAAAATTAACTTTTTTTAATGAAAATTCAAATGTGTTCTAAAAAGTTTGTCTGTTTGTCATAAAAATTTAAATATTTGAAATTTAATATTTTTTGTTCGAAAATTTGACCATTCGATCAAAAATACATCTTTTATGCCAATAATTCAAATATTTGTTTAGAAATTTTACTGTTTTGTCAAAAATTCAATTATTTTTTGGATAATTTAACTATGAGGTTGAAGACATCATTTTTTGTCGAAAATGTAACTATGCTTTTAAAAATTCATATTAACAACTCCTTCTACTTCTACTCCTTCTATTTGCTTGAATTTTAAACTATTTTTGGAAAAAGTTGTCTATTATATTCAAAAGTTTATCTATTTGGATTTTAATGCTACGGTTAGCTGGAAAATTAATTTTTGTTTGAAATATCGTCTCTTTGTGTTGAAAATGCATCTATTCAAGTAGAAAATATCGCAAACTCCGTCTTTAGCCGACGGCTACTTTAATTTCGGGGAAGGGGGAGGTTAAAAAATGATGTAACCCGACCTTGAAAATAATTCGTTCTTTTTCCCTTTGTCGATTCCTTGCGACACTGCGGCCAACTTTTTATTTGAGTAGAATTGTGTCCTTCTACGCTTAATTCTGCATGTGGTACATTTTGTACCGAAAATTAATTTGATTGTAAAATAAATACCAATATATCACTTTTAAATATTTTCATATGATTCAAAGGCAATGAAAATTATTTTAATGTCAAAATTCCTTATATACTATTGTTATAACATGTTGTAAATATAATCCCATTAATGTATATCACACATTGTATCGTGAAATAGTCAAGAAATTTACAGTGACTCTTAAGATAACATGCTAATTAATATTCATTGGATGGAAATTATTTAGCTTGAATTATATGTTGTCTCTTAAAAGAAATAAGATGACATTTATGTAACAGATTTTACGGAAAATTATTTTGTCAATGATCTAAATATTTTAATTTTAAAAATTGATAAAATGATAACGTAAATTACAAAAAAATTGTCCAAGTATTTCTTTAGTGTGTGATATTGTTCAAACTAAATAGAAAAAGGTAAATATTTGTATTATGAATCTATCTGTGTTACCTATCCATAAATATTTATATCAATAGCTTAAAAGAAAAACACTTTAAAGAAATATTTGGATAATTTCTTGACAACACACCTTATTTTTTTCCTTAATTCAAATACCCATAATTTTTAATATTTAATGAAAATTACACGTGTTTGCAATCTGCCAATTAAAGTTTTATATCCTTAGTGGCCAGCAATTGGTCATTAGCTTCCTTCCAATATAGTAATTTATGGTTTCAAAGTTTGTAATTTATCAAAGAATCAATTACAGATTCTCTATTCTACTTGGATAATTTTTTGATAATACATTTTAAAATTTCTGTAAAATTTTTTAAGATTTTTTTCAAAATTATACGCTTTTACAGTTGTATTGTTGTTTAATTTTAGATTCTTTTTGTACAAAAAATTTACCTTTCACTCTCCGTACAATAAAAGATTTTATAATATTCTTGTCATCTGTAATGGCCAATTACTGAATAATGAGGGTATAAAAACTTTAATTGACACGTTGCATACACGTGTAATTTGCATTGCATGTAAAGAATTATGAGTATTTGAATTGACGAAAAAGATAAGGTGTGTTGTCAAGAAATTACCTACATATTTCTTTAAAGCGTTTTTATTTTAAACTATTGATATAAATATTTATAGACAACTAATATAGATAGATTCATGATGCAAATATTTACCTTTTTCTTTTTAGTTTAAACAATATCACACACTGAAGAAATACTTGGACATTTTTTCGATGATTCACGTTATCATTTTATCAGTTTTTAAGTTTCAAATATTCACAACTTTATCAAATAAAATTTCCTGTGAAATCGGGTACATGCGTGTCATCATATTTTCTTGAAAAGCTCCCTGGCGGACCGAAGGAACCGAAAGGAGCCTCTACAAAGTACCCGTAAAGACCCCATTGGGTCCCTATTTGGTTCCTTTCTAAAAAACCAAAAAAAAAAACCAGCAAAATCAACTTTTAAACTGTTGAAATTCGGATTCTAAGTTAAATTTTCTATTAGAAACTCACGAAGTAATCGCAATACTTTTTTTGCAGCGTTAAAAATTAAAGAAATAGTCATTAACTTTTGCTGAAGGTGACTTCAAGCGCATCCAGAATAGCTCAAGTAGTATGTTGCGCGCGAAGTTTAAGAATAACATTCTCTCTCACTTGCATCGCAGCGTTGTTGTCTGAGGCTTCCACTGCATGGCGCTAGCATGAATGTTGCTAGAAGTACGCACACACGCATGTGCAAAATTACACTTACGTATAGTTCAAAACTTCCCGAGCGTGGCGTGCCAACCGCACTTTACAAAAATATGGCCGTCGATGTGAGCGCGAGTCAAATGTAAATGAATAATGATTGAACAATCAATAGTTCAAGAATAAAGGCCAGAATGTTACAATTAAAATTCGCTAGATAAAAGCGAAAGTGTCCAATAAGGTTGATTTCAAGTGTATGGTGTACGTGCCTTTCAGAGTGGTGTAAGTTGTATGTTTATAGTTTTTATTACGAACGCGTCAAATACCTGTCGCACGCATAGTGTCGGTAAAAGTAATTTTATATTTTCATAAACATACAACCTACCTCTACCATGTATTTGTTCAAGGGACCTGTCAAAACAAAACAATGGAGGCGACCATATTTTTTTTAAAGTGCGGTTGGCACGTCACGTTCGGAAGGTTTTGAACTATACGTAAGTGTGATTTTACACATGAGCGTTAGCGTACTTCTGGCAACAGAAAAGTGACCGTTTTTGGTGAAGTCTATGCATTACAGATTGGTCTCCTTATATCTATTCCCCATATTAACAACAAAACGCTTATTAACTGCTACTAAAAGAAGATGCACTTGAAGGCGCATCAGGCCCATGTAAATGACAGGTATTTTATATTTTGAAGTTTTTAATGCTGCAAGAAAAAGTATTGCAATTACTCCCTGAGTTTCTAATGAAAACTTTAACGTAGAATCCGAATTTCAACAATTTAAAAGTTGATTTTTCTGTTTTTTTTTAGTTTTTTAAAAAAGGAACCGAATAGGGACCACCGCGGCGAAAGTGGCGATGCAGTGACATGTAAACATGGCCGCTGAAATCATATGAATAATGTGGAGACATTTGATTAAAATTTTAATAATTTTATTAAAAAGTATGTTTTAACTTAGAAAATGGTATTTTTGGACTTGGATAGTTTGTGTAGTTACGCACTGATTAGAAATGTTACTGGAATAGACATAAACAGCCATTTCGTGAACAATTTAAAGCTTTGCCGAAAAAAAATTCTTTTGTGTTGAACAAGATAGGTTGCGAGTCCTTCTAAATGATCTACAAATGATGGTTAGAAAAGAACTAATTCTGTGAAATAATCAAACTGCATTTGCTAAACACAATTATGTATATTTATGTATACTTTTAGAGGTTATCATCAGGACAAAAAGGTATAAATCTTTTTTTCAACCTCTTGGCATTTAAATTTCTTGAAATTATTGTCATTTTATAAGAAAAACTGCAAATTTAATGGTTTAAGAGGTTTTCTGCTCCATTGAAAAATTCCCATTTTGTTGTTTATGTACTCCTGTACTGTCACCTTACACTTACTGTTACTGATTTTTAATTAATATCAGAAGTTAGAAACATTTTCATTCGATATAAATATATTTACAGAAATCGTAAGATCAATATAGTTCGAACACCCTTTCGAGAAATAGAAAATGTACTGCAACCTATTAATATTTCACGTAAGACTGAAAATGTGACTGGCAATTTAAACTCCTTTCAAGGTAAAAATTTTGTGGCTAGTATTGTCGGCAATGCTTCTGAGTCAAAAGTTGTTTTTTCGTTAAATAGAAAATCCGTTCTTTTGAGTGATTGTTATCAAAAAATGTTTGATACTGTTACTACTTGTTCAGTTGCACTTGAAACATGTTGGCGTACAAAACGGTCTAAATCAGAACGGAAAAAAGAAAGAAAATACAGCGTTACTGAAAGCAGTTGTAGTACATACAAAAAAAAAAAATTAACCGCATGAAAATATTATGAAGCACGTCAATTTAAAGGATAACTTTATGTCATTTACATATGTCATAGTATTTATAAGTATTCAAAGGATAACTAGAAAGAAAAGGCCTACAAGTATTTTTGGAATACATTTGTACGTCGTTTGTTCGGGTTTTAAATGTTGCTTAATTTAAACACAGTATCTCGATACTGAACAATAATATTTATTAAATTCACCCAATGAGTAGTTAAATTGATCAAATAGTACATTTGAATTCGCGCACACGCAACGCACAAAACCATGGCATCCACGCTTCTAATTCTCTCTTCGGTCCCATATTCACGCCTGGCCCTATGCCGCCATTCCTACTTTATATTTCAAATATTCCACATGTTTCGTACTCAGCCGCGAGATTTCAAACCGCGAATCCATTACATAGTTTATACCGTTTGTACATTAAATATTTTCGTTTGTACCCACTTGATTGCCCGGCTACGAGGAAGTCAACATTTCGTGCCATCCCCCCGAAATTCTAATTTCTCAAATTTTCTTTTTGCATACGTTTGAACGTCGTTTATACTGTTTGTACATTCAATATTTTTGTTTGTATCCTCTTAGTTGCCCGGCTACGGGAAAATCGAAATTTCGTACTATCCCCCCGAAATTCAAATTTCTCAACTTTTCTTTTTGCATTCTTTTGTACGTGAAACCAAGAGGGTACAAAAGAAAATATGAAAATTAAAAATAGTACAAGCGACGTACAAATGTATGCAAAAAGAAGATTTGAGAAATTTTAATTTCTAGGGGATGGCAAGAAATTTTGATTTCCCCCTAGCCGGGCAACCAAGAACGTACAAACGGAAATATTGAATGTACAAAAAGTACAAACGGCGTACAAACGTATGCAAAAATAAAATTTGAGAAATTTAAATTACGGGGAAATGTGTGAAGTTAGCCCCCCGAAATGAATTTCACCCCTAATTTCGTCACCATGAGGGTATAAGCGAAAATATTCGATTTAAAAACAGTACAAACGACGTACCAGCGTATGCAAAAAGAAAATGCTCAAAATGTGAACTTCGGGGGGCCAACTTCATGGGTGTCATTGAACGTGGGTTTAATCCGTATGGATCGAGCCCTAGTTACAGATTTTTCGAAACTGTGAGAAGATTAGAAAAAAGAAATAAATTTCATGATAGCGACTAGTAGCGATTGGTCGAACCCAATAGTAATGGTAAGAAAGCTTAATCGAAAATATAGATTTTTTCAGATTTTAGGAATGTTGGTAACGTAAGTAAAAAAGATTTATGCCCAATACCGGTAAAGGCGGAAATTGTAGACACCATACGATCAGCAAAATATATTTCAAAGGCCCATTTACAATTCGACTTACAATAAAATAGCAATGGACATGTACTCGCGAGAAATTACAGAAATTGTAGTTCCAGGAAAAGATATTTTCCGATTTTTTAGTACATGCGATTTATGTCACATTTTTCTGAAATAAAAAAAAGCTTAAGTAGATTACTGAAAAAATGCAAACACTGAGAATGGACAAATGAATAAGAAAAATATTTGGAAACGACAAAGAGGTTGTTGACCACAGAACATATTCTGGCTTGCCATAATTTTATACAAGCATTCCAGTTAGAAACCGATGTCAGTGAAACAGGATTAGTAGCTGTGCTCATTCAAATAATAATTATCGTGAATTAGTATGTTATAATACACGCTAGTAGAGGTTTCAATCGTGCCGAAAGCAAATATTCAGCATCTGACAAAGAATTCCTAGATGTAGTTTCGGTGATAAGAAAATGTAGGCCTTGTTAAGAAAAATATAAATTCAAAGTCTTTGCAGAACATATAGCTTTATAGTGGCTTCACGATTTAAAAAATGACACAGATCGATCGGCTAAATGGGTCCGCGAATTAATCGAATATGACTATGAGATTATTTATACCTAGAAAAGGAAGTGTGAGTTTGGTTCCAGATGGCCAACTATGTTTTTATGAGGCCGACTCTGTGGTATCTTCATTACAACCCGAGTCCAATCCTTGAAGGTTATTTATTCAGAAAATGTTGTGAAAACGAGCCTTATCCGCAGAACATGACAGTTAACAGTCTGGTCATCAGGGTATCGAAAAAACATATTCTAGAATTTTGGAAAATTACTTTTGGCCCAGAATGTACTCGACATTTTTTAAATTAATTCAAAGATGCGAAATCCTTTTAAAAACAAAGCCCAGCAATCAGAGAAAAATAGGTCTAATGGAGAAAAAAAATATTGAAAAGCCACGGACAATGGTTGACACTGATATAATGGGATCACTTCCTAATTGAAATTATGGAAACAAATATTTGTTGGTGTTTGTTGATTTTTCACAAAATGGGTGTAAATCATTCCATTCAAAACAGAAAACGAACTACTAATTGAGAATGAGTTTCACAAGAAAATTTTATCAAAGTGGGGAATTACTAGATTAATTTACAAATATTAGCTCTGTTCTCCTAAATTTTGGTAGAGAATTAGAACCAGTATAATTTGCGCAGAAGAAATCTCGAACTTTAGATGGGCGACATAGTTTTTAAAGGAGGTAAATATCCATGTGATAAAGCCGTGATAAGTGCGGGGAAATTAAATAAAGATTTTAAAGGTCAATATAAAATTAATGCAAAGTTATTGCCGACTGTACATGAATTAAGTAACATTCATGGAAAATGAATAGGGATTTGGAATATAAACGATCTAAACAGAACTGAACAAGAATAATAAAGTTACATGTAACGATATGGAAAAAAATGATTTTATGGCAAGAGGCACACCAAATAACGAAAGAGTGGAGAAAAAGCTAGAAAAAAGGACAGAATAATTCAATTTGGAGCAAATCCTAAACTCTTCGAAAGAAGGTGACAGGCGTAAAGAAGAGAACGCGATAAAGAAGAAAGAAGAAAATAATCAGAAAATTCTAGACTTTATAAAACGAAATGATAGACGAAAGGAAGGGGAGCAGAAAGTAAAGGAAGAGGAGGAAGCGAAGATAAAGAAATGAGAACGAGCGATTGTCAAGCAAGACGAGAATGTGCCCACGATGCGGGCGGATTTTTTGGGTTAAGATTAGAGGATTTTTTTATGGGTAAGAAAATTGAATAAAAATTGTAGACACTAATTATGTATATGAGAGTAATTCCATGATAATGGACGGCGAACATAATTCTTAGCATATAAAAATGTTTTAAGGAGTTAGTAGCCCTTGCACATTGCCTGCTATCCAAGAATGCTACAGACAAGCTTGCAGGTTTCTGAACACATGTAAAATTTGACAAATGACAGATTTAATTTTAAATTCATGAAAATTGAAACAGCTGAAAAATTTCCGTTTTATTACTGGAAATACAGGTCAAGTTAGACCGTTCGTGCTTATCCTTGAAAACCAACCTCAGTATATGCAAACCTAACATTTTTAAATTCAGATTTTTAATTTGTGGCATTTGCACATTAAAATTCACCCAAACTCTTCCTTTCCCCCCTAAAATGGAAGCCGTGTAAAACAGTTCGGCAGAGTTCGGAACCAATCCATCATAAAAAAAACTAAGTGCCTTCCGCCAGCACATCTACAACGGAATTTGAATATTTTATTGATGCCATAATTTTTTTTTCCTTTTTAATCTTTCTGAACTCCGATGTTCATTTTTAGGCTGTTTTAGTTTTTTCAAAAAACAGACTTTTGAGTTGACATGCTGGCCGCGAGTACCTCCGTTAAAGAAAATTGAAAAAATTAAAAAAGTCAAGCCCGCCAGAATTTGAAGCTTTTTTTAGACTCTCAAATACTGCAAAAATTAATTTTGAAAAAACGCTATCTTTTAATGACTGCCCTAAAATCAAATATGGACTCAAATTAATTGTAAAAATGTCAGAATTTTCATCTATTTTGGAATCTTCTTTGGCACCAATCCAGATTTTTGGGCTCTCTTCTTATCTTTCATAAAAAAACGGGAGTCTTGGGTTGAAGGTGCTGCCCGCTACTAGTTATTTTTAATTTGAGTTTGTTTTGAAGTTTTCAATTATTGGAGGGTGACACTCGCTTCTTTAAGTGTAATAAGGGTAGTTCTCAAGTGTTGTCTAATGTTACTGCAAAGATGAGGATATGAAAAAGATGTTTGGGAAAGTCTTTATGGTAATTATTTTTATATGAAATCTTTATGAATTTTTTAGTTGATGGTAGCTGAGCAGGGTTTAGTTAAATACCTCAACGGTGTTTTCTCATTTGATATTATATATATTGGAAAGTTTTCGGCAGTGTTTCGTGAACCCCGCAAAACCATTGACTATTAATTTATACTTTTTTAGTTTTGTTTAATATCTGCATTTTTAGTTACGGGTCTCTGTAATTGTTATGGGTTGTTTTCAGACAATATGATTCGTTATTTTTATTAAGCTCAAAACTAGCTGGGAATTTTGGTATGTTTTCTCGTACTTATTTAATTTCTTTTTCTTTGGGATTTTATGAAAGGTTGCAGTCGATTTTTGGAAATAATTTTTATGTACATGAAAAAAATGTGTACTTGAGGCATTACAGAATTAGTTCCGATGTGGCAGATATGAGAAAAATCTGTAATAATTGCAGACCTAAGTTATTTTAAATTCTACAAAACTGTTTCTATGAGAAATAAATATAATGCAGGAAGAATCTCGTTCTTGCTTTTCATTCACTTTTTGTCAAATTCCGGCACGTATCGCCGCATGTTCGAAATAAGGTGATTGATATGAGCGCTGAATGCGCTTACATCAATGTGATTGTTTTTTGTCACATCTTCCACCCAACTCTCAAATACATCAAAGAACGTATTTTGTTTATTCGCACTCATAAAAAATACATTTTTTTAGGAATTTTTCTAATTCATATGAATTTTTCTAATTCTTATGGATTTTATCAGATTTTTATTTACTAGTTCTATATATGGGTTTCTTATGTTCTTCGAGATGAATAACTCTCAAGAAGAAAAATGGAAAAATCTGGGATATATAAGTTATTTAAATTTGAAAACAGTTTTAGATCTAATCACCCTGTCCATTGAATCTACATTTTACTGAAATCGTATAAATCTACTCATTTCAAAATCACTTCCATACATTACTGACAAAATTAATTCAGTAAAATAAAGTCAGTAAAATAAAGTTATCGCAAAGTAGATAATTAATTATTTATCTACTTTGCGGTAACTTTATTTTTATATCAGTAAAATTGTTTATTTTGTTGAGAACAATTTAAATTAATTAATTAAAACTTTGAAGTATTTTCAAGCTTCGAAGATGCCAAAATAACGAATGATTTTTTATTCTTTGTCGATTCTTTTGTTTTTTAAGAGACTACCCGCCATACTCGCTCAATCGTCACACAATCCCCTTTGACGCATTTCTAAAAAAAAATGATA
Source organism: Belonocnema kinseyi (assembly GCF_010883055.1). NCBI lineage: Eukaryota > Metazoa > Arthropoda > Insecta > Hymenoptera > Cynipidae > Belonocnema > Belonocnema kinseyi. The sequence continues at coordinate 60,742,851 of NC_046657.1, forward strand.
TGATCAACAAGTGCCGATTAATCGACTGCCCACTCTCATCGCTGGGCCTGGATTTACCGTAGGGCAAAATGGGCAGTGCCCCAGGGCGGCACATTCCGAGGGGTGGCAAATTTGGAACGAAATTTTTCAAAAAAAAAAAATACAAAAAATAAAAAATTTTATTTTATTATCAGAAATCAAAAGTTGTACAATTTAAATACATTCTCGTACATTTTTCAATCATTATTTATTTAAATTACAAGAATTGTTTTGATTCCGATTTTGAATTACGCGCCCACTGCGGACAACCAGTGTATGGTTCAAACACAAGCTTAGTAGCAAAAGTCGCCAACATTAGCATCACTGTCGTCGGTAAAACAAAAGACCGTTGCGTTTTGTGTCAACATAACATTTTTGGATAAAGATTTGGAGAAATTTCTCAATTTTGCCAGATAAATGAGTGACGGTCGAAAGAGATTGAGTGGATATGAATACAGAAAAAAGGCGGCCGAAAAAAAGCGGAAATTGGAAGATGTTATTACGAAATCTGCGAAACTGGATAGTTTTGTCAAGAAAAAAGAAAAACAGTGTGAATCCACTAACCACGAAAGCCTTTCGACAAAAACAACCTCTAAAGGTAACTTATGCACAATTCTATAGCCAATTATTTATTATTTGTAAACTTTTCTTCTCTTGTGCAAGCTATAATCGCAATTATGTATTATTTATCATAGAAAATGAGCTCCATACACTAGATAGTACAACTACAGCAAATGACGTGACTGCAGCTGCAACTCTAGGTAGTGACCTGAACATGATCAAATTATTTTTGTCATTCAGATAAAAATCTTAGCCTAGTAAACGGTCACTTCTTAGTATAATTTATATAGGTGAAAGAAAATATAAAAATTAATTTTGATCGATTACTGGGGCATTTGCCTTTATTAAATTTTGTCACGATAGGCTGTTTTTTTAATTACAATTCTTTGTAATATTTGTTTTAATGCAAAATTGAGCTCTCTAATTTGTAATTTGTTTATAATGTCAATAATATAATTTGGATTGTTTTTCTGTATAGACAACAATATCACATCGGTTGATCATGATTTCATCGTAAATCGAGATACTAGCGACATAAAGCTACTCATTGAAAAAGAAGACGATGAAACCAAAAGTTTTCTCTCTAATGACCCAGCTACCTGGTCGATCAGTGATTCTACTCGTGACTGCATTGCACTTCACGGATGGATACAAAATGAAAAAGCAGATTTTACTAGTTCAAGAAAACTTTATAGTGATGGCAGCATGAGATATCTTTCTAAAAACGTATTCAAACGAAAACTACTCAATTGCGAAGAAGTGCATCGACCGTGGCTCGTTTTTTCTGAAAGTAAGGGATCGTTATTTTGCGTTGCGTGTCTCCTTTTCAGTACTAATGATAGTATATTTAACGATAGTGACGGATTCAGTGATTGGAAGCATTCGGTTGAAAGAATACTAATTCATGAAAACTCTCGTTTTCATAAGCAATCTGTTGTTGATTTGAAACAGAGAGCTAACAAGTGTGGTCAGATAAATGAAAAATTAACTTCCGAATTTGAAAAGGAAACCGCTTATTGGAGAAATTTTCTGCGTCGGGTTGTATCTGCTACAAAGTATTTAGCATTTCGTGGTCTTCCATTCCGAGGAACAGATGAAAAATTTGGTTCTGAAAATAACGGGAATTTCTTCATGCTTATAGAATTTCTCTCCGAGTTCGATCCTCTTATGGCCAAGCACGTCAACGATTTCGGCAATAACATAGTGTATCAAAGTGAAGAATGCTAAATATTTTTCGATTATCGCCGATTCAACTCCAGATATTGCGGATATTGATCAATTATCATTTGTATTAAGATATGTAAGAGATAATGGCCAGCCTGTTGAACGGTTTTTATTGTTTATTGACAACGTTGGACATAAAGCGAAAGACGAAGCTGATGCAGTTTTTGACACACTGGAACACTATGGCATCAATATAGCTGACTGCAGGGGTCAATCGGATGACAATGCAAAAAATATGTCAGGTCAATATTCTGGTCTTCAAGCGAGAACTAAATTACTTAATGAACTCGCAGAAGAAGAGAGAAGAAGCAAAAGGCATCCGAAATCAACTCGAAAGTCTCGAATTCACTTTCATGCTTTCTTTGTGGGATTTTCTCCTCTCAAGATTAAATGCAGTTAATCTTAGACTACAAAATGTGAAGATAAGCATTGATGAAGTTGTGAATCAGTATGAAGCTCTCATTAAAATTTTTGACGAAACTCGGGATCAGTTTGATTATTACGAAAAACGAGCGTTAAACATGTCAGAAATCAAGGAATACCTGTGAATGGCTCTGGTAGACAAACATGTAAATATTACTCCCCATCGCTTTTCTCGTCGGCGACCGATTTTCACTAGCATAGGTCCGAAAAAATCAACACCAC
>NC_046657.1:60745398-60782674 GCF_010883055.1 Belonocnema kinseyi
TCACACTCGAAACAAACCAGAATTAATTAAAATTATGTCACACACACTTTACTAATATCCCAGACTTTTTCCGGTCAAAATAGTCCCGGGTTTCGGCACCATAGAATTGTACAGGATCTGGGATATTATATTGTTGTGAAAGTAAAAACACGAAATTAATAAAAACATATTTGGCTTTAATTCACGCTAACGTAAAATAAAATTATAACTTGCTATAAAATTACGAATCTACCCGATAAGAAGAAATGAATATAAAACATAAGAAAATATTAAATCTTGACAAAGAATTTGAACTTATATCGAAGTTTTCTTACGTACCTCGTCACGATATCAAACGCAAAGTTCCCGAGACCTAATGTGCGAGATCTTTTAAAGGCTCGCCCCTCCTAACTTCTTCTCCTTCGACCACCCCCAATTGTCCATCACTCTCGCAGCGTTTCCCTACAGCCTCACGGCCACGAATACATATGTGTGTGTATGATGTATTAGGTTTAAAGTGTGAGATATTGGGCATGGGGAATAGGCCAATGTTAAGAGAGAGAGAAAGACAAAGTGAAATGATATTAATAAAGGATCGAGAGAGGGCCAGTTGGAAGCGTGTGTGTTCGGATTAAAAAAAGAGAAGGAGAGGACTATCGCGGAGAGATGCGTAGGCACGTGTATACCTGACAATATGTGTTTCCATGTGTGGGTGTGTATGTATAAATGTATGTTTATGCATACGTGCACGTAAAATTTGCCCTTTTTCGGGAAAAACTTTTATTTCCCGGACAATCACGACCTCAGCAAGCTGAGCACGTCAACTTTTGCTCCCGTGCATGAATTAAGCCATGCCCGGAGGGATCTACATCCGAGTGATTTTCCAATATCTTGTTTTAAAATACAACTTCAAAATAAATTCCAAATTATTATTAATAAATTCGTTAGATAATTAAATTAGGACTTGGGAACCTGAACCATAATATCTTGAAATTAAATCAAGTGTCTTAAAATTAATCTCAGCTATAAGCTATCAATGTTACAAATTTTTTCTATGTTTTTAAAGTTCAAAAATAATAATTAAACGCTTAAAATACTATTACAATATTCGATGAAAATATCATTTCCAACGCCACTAAAACGATTACTTATTCTACGAAGTTGTATCGAAATCGCGTATCAAAGAAACCGACATTGCGTCATCCAAACTCACTCTTGATTCGCCGCGAATATCGCACTCTTGTATACAGATGGTTCACATTTCATTCGGCTCTGTTACATTACAAAATGAAACTTAAACCTAAATAAGTCGTGAATTAAAGCTGGGTTTCACATTCGATGTTTTGAAATTATAACTGATTATAAACTACATTCGCAAGAAATGATTTTATACATTTTTAATCTTAGTTTAATAATCTTAAATATTTATTCACTTAATTCTATCCGAAACACACAGAAATGTGAAGGATCAGTCAATGTCTTGTGAGCTAACGTTTGCTGTCCTTAGATCGCCCGGATTGAAGTCTGGCACAGAGGGTTTCATTTCTGCATGCCAAGACGGTGTCATTTCCACCTTAACATACCGTCGCCACATTTTGAGCCAAAACATTCCCGATGATAGATGCAGGGCGTGCCATGCACACGCCGAGCATTTAGCTCACATGCTATCTAGTTGTCCAACTCACGCGGGAACGACCTACATTCAAAGGCACAATGCGGCACTAAGAGTGCTTTATTACCATCTCTGTCACTCTTACGGCATTAATCTTAATATCGCTTCTCTAAATGCTCCTAGGGTAATCGAGTCAATTGTCGAGAATGGGAAGTGCCGCATGTACTGAAACTTTATATTTTCGACAATTGTTTCTGTTGCTCACTCGAGGCCTGACATGGTTCTTCTTGACTTCGAGAAGCGAACCATGTTCATTATCGAATTTTCAGCACCAGCTGACAGAAACATCATAACCAAGGACAATGAAAAGAAAGAGAGGTATCGAGACCTTATAAGGGGGTTGCAACGATTGTACCCGATATATTCTGTTAAACTAATCTTCCTTATCATTGGAGCTCTTGGAGGTGCCAAGCTTTCACTTGCTAGTGACCTAAAAAGCATCCCTGCATGTCAAGAATATGCTAACACACTTGCGGGAAAAATTCAGAAGGCGGTAGCCCTTGGGTTGCTCCGTGTTCTTAGGGTGCATGAGGCTTTTTCTGGATCGTCGTATTGATTCATTTACAGACTGTAAACACCTATCTCACAGTCGTGAGACGTGGTTGTAGCTGAAATTTTACCGCGATTTCGCTGGGAGCGGGTGCAATTTTCCAGATTAGCACCCGCTCCCGCCGAAATCCTGCGGTTGTCCTTATGACAAATTTTTTATTATATATATATATATATATATATATAATGAAGTTCAAATTTAATTTTCATTTCAAAAACAGCTTTTGTCATTCTTTTATTTCAGATATATCATTTTTTACAGAAGCACGAGCAGAAACAATAGCAGTAGATGACAATGATGGGATTCATAATTTGCATAAGTTTGCCTTGGGTCAAATAGTGTGGAGATATGACCGTCCAATGATGATCGTTCAGGAACGTCATGAAAAAGAACGAAGCACTTGTATATTAGATACAGATGAGAATGAGCTTTACGAAAGGATGAGGCAACGAAACCCCAGAAGCCCAGGTATAAGTTCTAACAATAAATCATAGCTTAAATAATGCCTCTTTTAAATAACTAATTTTTATAAACAAACGTTGTATATAATTAAAAAAATGATATAAGTATACACAGAAAACTTTTATTTTCTATCATAATTTAGAAAGATATTGAATAGTTATTTTCAAAAAACCGTTGAAAGCTAATATAATTCTGCGTTAAATGAGAGGCTGTGGGTATTGAAGTATGACGTAAGAACACCAAGAATAAAATTCTGATCTCTAACTAATTTTGTATATCTTGTTTAAGTCTAGACAGGAGATAGGAAACTTAATTAATTTAATGTTTCACAAAAGCGATGTTTAGGATTTTTGCATGCTCACACAAAAAAATTATTATTTCATAAACTCGTAAAGATTTTCAAACGTTTAATGGCTTAGAGTAAAAACTCTGTGATTAATTTTGTAGCAGCTAATTTCAAGATGGGGTTCCATCTCGCTCTAAGTTAATGTATGAAACTATCGCTGATTCTTTTTGCCGTAAAACTTTAAGTACAATTGACAGTAGGTGCATTTTCGTACCCTAAGTCTGAGAGAAATGATACCTTGTGTATTGCTACCATTTACACTATCAAGACTAATTTTCAATGAAGGCATATGGTACACTGAAATTAACGCTAATTTCACATTTTATTTTTATTGTGCTACAATAAAGTACTTTTGCCTAAATCTTACTTTCGTAAAATGTAAAATTAAGGGATTCATATTTCTAGTTTCTGCCCAACGTTGAAATTAAAGTAAATTGAGAAAAAGATCTTTTTGATTCAAGCAAAGAGATTTGTTTGAATGCATTTCTTTTATTCAATATAGCATTTTCGTTGCGTGGCGGACCGTTTTTATTTTAATCATTTAAGAATTTTTTAATTTTTAATATATGGAAGGTATTAAAACTCATCGAGTAAAGGAAATTATTTGTTTAATACGATTTGTTTTATTTAAATAATGTTTATACGTCTTAAACCTAAAATAAGCAACGTATTCAATTTATCACTGCAAAGAAAGAATATCTCGTCGCGTTCTGCGCGCGCGGCATGCTTCGCTTTCAAGTTTGAGTACGTTTGAATTACACCCCTCGTTTAGCACTTGGATATTTCTTTTTTGCATTTGCAATGCTTCAATAAAAATGTATGAAAAAGATCTCTTTTAGACCCCAGTATTTAAATATGTCGTCATATTTTGAATTTTAGATAAATTTCTCAAACGTCTGTGGGCTTTGAGATACACCTTCACACACACGCTCAGCGCGCTTGATTTTCGACAAACATTTGTAAACAGGTTTTGTTCAATCTTTCTTTCGTAACTTTGGTCGTTTTTCTACAAATTTTTACATTCTCATCAGAGAAGTTAATAGATTTGTGTGAAATTTGCCCTTCTCCAGTTTTTGTCAAATGTCCACGTTATGAGAACCCTCGAATCCGAAAAACAGGTTTATACCCATGTTTCTATCTGTACGTCCGTCTGTCGGTATGTCTGTATGTCTATCTGTTTTCACAATGACTTTTGAAAAATTTAATCTATTAGAATGGTCTTTGGTACACTCTTCTAGTGTCCTAAACTTAAGGTCAAGTTTGATAGTCAACCATTTTGGATGAAAAGTCAAAAAGTGAGCGCATTTTGAATATTTTTGTAACTTTTTTCAAAATTCAAAGATTTTCTGTACGGCTATTCTTAGAACTCCATCTTTTTTTGTATCCTGCATAGTGTGACCACAAAATGGAATTTCCGGCTTTTTATTATTTTTTGTCGAACCAATTTTTCAAACAAAAAAAATCGAAAAAGTTGTTATAATAATCTTGTAGGGCTTTCAAAACGGAATATTTTTTTTCTGTTGATACAAAAAGAAAGATCGTGATTTTAAACCAGCCATTTTTGATAAAAATTTAAAAAGTTAGAGCATTTGAACATTTTTAAGATCACTATTTTTCAAAATTTGAGAATTATATCGACAGCCTTTACAGTAAACAAAAAATAAAACAATGTATCCCTATGACTATTATTAATAAAATAAAAATTACTAGAGTTATAGCATTTTCGAAATCGACAAAACCAAACGAAAGTGGATCCTTTATATCAAAAGCTCTTTCCACAAATGTAGAAAAAATGCAAAGAACCAACGCGTAGCGCGAGGTAGATACATAATCGAGAGTCGTTAGTTTGCTTTATGTTAAAAAATTATACATTTTGAACCGCATAATTATGCACAGAAATTTCTAACAATTTAAGTATTTATTTTAAAATTACATAGTTAAAAACAAGAGTATAATTTTAGCGTGCATAAATCAATTTTTAAATAAAAGATTAAATATAAATAGACATAAATATCAAATTCTAAATTTCTATAATTTTTTCTAATTACACGGTGCAAGTTGGTACAAATACTGTAACATAAGACAACCTGTATGGATTTCATGAAATCATTTTCACTTTACATAATTTTTTGTACTGAAAAAACATTTTTTGGGATTTAGAAGAACTATTTAAATTTTAGTTCTTGGCCAATTATTAGCAGATTCGCAACTTAGAGAAAAATTTTATATGATTGGAAGAATTTCGTATCTTTAAAGTAACTATGTTCTATCTTTTTTTGCAGAAAGCTATATAATTCCGCATTTATGGGCGCCTGGCGATTTCGTTCTTCGTATGATAGATGACCGGCTACAAATAGTTGGAAAAATAAATGGGATTGGCTGGATGCTTTCCACATTAGGAAATAAGAACTGTAATTTAAAGACTAAAATATTATTTTTTTGTTGGAAATATTAAAGAACTTTACACGTGGTGAAGTGCCTTGTAGTTTTAAACTAATGATTTTTTTGTATAGATGAGCAGTAATACTGACTATATTTTTCTTACATCATCAGATGACCCACAGCCTCCCCAAGATAATGATGTATTGGCTCGTAAAATAAGAACTGATGATTACACGGGAAAGCCAATACTTAAGCCTCAAGGATTAGCTTGGAGATATATATGGATCGCACCGGAACTGTTTCCTCTCATAGATGGTAATATCAAAGCTAAAATACCATGTTAAACAAAGATACTATATATATTTGCCTAAAGTGTTTCGCTTTTTTAAATGAGAATGATTTTTGGTTTCGGAAAAATGTTAGTTATTGTCATACTAGGTTGATTAAATATAAAATTGTTTATACAGAAAATCACGTGTTGATATTTACCTTTTTTAAATTATTAAAATTTAATTTTTGGAGCGTATTGCTAGAAAGTTTTAGTTACAACATCAACTTTTATATTTTTTTTACAGGCAGTCCATGAGTCGTACAGATTGTACATAATTTGGCTCCTCCTAGGGGTATTTTCCTTGAAAAAGTTTTTCCAGCCCGGATGCACTGAAAGACAATCATATGGACCTGCAGAAAAATGCAGATGCCTATAAAAAATACTATTGAATAAATTTGGTTGCTTGTATGTCAAAGTGTATAAGAGCTTTTTTTTCGAAATCCATTTTTTTATCAATTTTTATCCATAAAAACGTTTTGAATAAATCGCAAACAAGTTTTTCCCCTTAAATGTCTATTTATTTCAGTAGATACGTTTGAAATTTCCATTTCTAGCGCCAGATGTAACGTGATCATTATTGATTCTTGAATTTCCACACCTCCTCGACTTATACGTGGTAAAATTGGTCAAATTTGAAAGGGCAGCGTAGCAAAACAAATGACTACCTGTTGCTGAAACAAAAATAATTACAGTATGGCCATTTCAGAGGTTATTACAAACTATTCATTTTTTATGGTTTTTACACAACGAAATATTTTTAAATATTAAAAAATTTTTTTTCAGAACCATTTTTTAAAAATAAAAAAATTAAATCTTAGGTCTGGAAGTTAGTTCTTTTGAAATCTTTGCAATTTTTTTTTATATTGGTGGTTGAAAACGGGGGTGTTCCGAAAGATATGAGGGAATGCAACTTTTTTAAGTATCTTTGGACATCAAATGAAACCATTCTGAAGCATAACGTCTTATGTCTAAATATTAGGGTATTTTTTAGAATTTTTTTCGATTTTGTACTATATTAGGGGTTCACAACGAAGTTGTTCCGAACGAGGTAAGGGAATAAAACTTTTTTGTATATTGGGGCCTCAAATAGAACCGTTCTGAAGCATAAAATTTAGGTCTAGATGTTAGGTTATTTATTAGAATTTTGTTCAGTTTTTCATTAGCTTCGGGGTTGGAAATGAGAGTGTTCCGGACGAGATAAGGGAATGCAACTTTTCTTAGTATGTTTGGACATCAAATGTAACACCATCGTCACCCATAAATTTTTATTTCTGGATGTTAGGGGATTTTTTAGATTATTTTTTTTCTTTTTTAATTATTTTAGGGCTTGAAAACGAGGGTTTTGCGGAGGAGATGGTGAAATTAAACTTTCTTATTATCTTTTTACATCAAATGGAACCATTTTGAATCATACAATTTCAGGTCTGAGTGTTAGGAGGTTTTTTAGAACCTTTTTTGATTTTTCATTATATTAGGGTTTGAAACCGAGGGTATTCCGGACGAGATTGGGAAATAACACTTTTTTAGAGTCCTTTTACACCGAATGGCAACATTCTGAAACATAAAATGTAAGTTTACTAATAAATTAATTTTTATGTTGGAATCGTTGCTAATAATTGACTTCACCCTTTCTCGACTTCGAAACTCTTTCTTTTCCCTCAATCTGTGAGATCCCTCACAAATTTGGCGCCCTGCTGAGAAAACCTACAATCCCTCCTATAGTGATCCTCAAAGTCGAGACCGGAAGTCGTTAAGATGATGAAATTTGAAAATTTAAATTAATTGATGGCCACATGCCTTTGGAAAGTAAGAATCTTAATTTTTTTAAATTGTGTAAGAAAAAGGTGTGATAATTGTTTGATGAAATGTTTTATTGATTTTTAGAAAAAGCGCGCGCAGGATACATGCAATTTAGACCGAAAAAGTCTGGGTAGGCCTGTATATATGTCCGATGAAAGATTGGTAGAACAACAGCCCAATTTCACATTCCACCATCGACAATAGCTAATAAAATCACTCTGAGAAAAAATCCCTACTTGTACTCCTCGTAGCAGGATTGTGTAAGTGAAAAGTTTAAAGTAGAGTCAAAATAAATTATAAGAAATTAATACGGAAATAGGAGAAAACTAGTTAGAACGGGAAAAATAAGAAAGATAGCCAGAAACTAGGAGAAAATTGAGTAAGAAATAAGAAAGTTAGAAAAGGAAGCGGCGTCAGTAACGAAAATTGGCGCGCGAAATAGGAACCAGTGATGTCATACAAACAACCTTATGACTTACCGACCTCAGTGGATACTTCCGCTACGTGGTAAGACCGCGCACACTCTCCAGTAGTAAAAACCGAGGTTTTTAATCAGCCATAAGAACCCCTGAGCTAGACGATAAAAATAGAAAAAGGAAATAGATCAAATTGAATGCGTTTAAGATCTGGAAAAATGAAAGTTATTCCGACAGTAGTGAATCCGGTAGAAAAGGTGCGAGAAAATAATGAAAATAAAGTAGTTCGAGAAAATAATGAGATTAGATTAGATCAAAAAAAAAAGAGACGAGGAAGATAATGAACAAGCACTGATGACTCTTGAAAGTGCAGAGAACTAATCAGTCGAAAAAAAATAACGAAAGACAAGAACTAGATAGAAATTTAGAATCGATAACGGTTAGGAGATCAAGATGAAAAATTCAAATGATAAAATAGATAGAATTTTAAATACAACGCAAAGTTTATTCAATCAAAATGATAAGTCAAGAAATGTGGAAAATACGGTTCATTTCGAAGGGACAGAATTAGATTCAAATGAGCGAAGGCACTCGTTAGCAGGTGTACAAAATAGAATGACAATAAATAGGGGTAGCGGTCAAGGGGACGAATACTCATTATCGAGACCTATACTCAGGCAATCAATCCTTAATAAAATCGGACCTGCATCATTGAAATGATACAAACCCCTTTCCAAATAATGTCAAATTGGCCCATTAAAAAAAAACAGAAAATAGTTTAACTAATTTCTTAAATAATTTGATAAGATTTGAAAGAGGATATAAAATCAACGAAAAGGACATTTTAGAAAATTTAGATGCTGTTTTCGAAGACGAAGTATTAGGTTGGTTTCAAGTCAATAAACATAATTGGTAACATTCACCATGAAAATGATAAAATTCAAAATAATACTGAAAATTAGAATCAGAATAGAAATCAAAATCAGGATCAAAACCAACAAAACATGCAACAATACAAACCAAGATTTTAAAATGGAAATCCAAAATTTTGTAATCCAAGATTTCCTAATAATAACTCGAATTATATAAAGAATCAATGATAGCTAGGAAATCAGAGGTTAATGCATAATGACAGTAATTACAAAAATCAAAACACAGCTGGCCAAGCTCAAATGTATGCAATGAATCAGCTGTTAGGGAACACACAGACACAACAAACGAATAATTGCACGAAAATACCAGCGCTTTAAATTACGCGGAAGAAAATAATAAGAGTAGCAAATCAGTAGACATAGAGGATAATGAAAATCAGGATAAATATTCAAAAAATTTAAAAGATGAAAATAGTAGGGATAATAGGAATGGTGAAATGAATTTAAATCGACAGAATTTTATGGATCCAAACTTAGGAAACCAAAATTTTTATCATAGATTTTTTATCACGATGTGATTGTTGGTATACTTTAAATCACGGAAATGGAAACGGTCGCTATTAAAGGCGGAAAATAGCAGAAAAAACCAGAGAACTTCAAAAAAACTTAACACCAACACAAATGAAACAGACGAAACGAGATTTCACCTTGTGGTTGATTTTTTTTAAATCGTAAATATGAAGCGTCAGTTGACACCGGTGCAACTCACTTATACATTGGTGAAAAAACAATAAAAACAGTGAAAGAATTAGAATGCAAAATTAAGAAACCAATAAATGACACATTAATGGTTAATAGGTCATACAGAAAAATATTCATTATTCAGACTGTTACCAAATTTAAGATCTATAGGAATAATAGAAACCGATATGGTTATAAGATTAGGTTCAAAAATCGATTGTCAGAAAAAGATTTGGTGGTTACCAGGATTCCCAAATATTAAGTATGCGAAAAAATCAAAATTAATTAAAATGCAGAAGCCGATAATGGAAGAGAATAAGTAAGAGAGTAAGAATAGGAAAAGCGAGAAAAGTATATTGAAATAGGGAACGAAGGTTAGCTTGAGAAACGACATGCGGGAGAGACGGATTTGCTACGTTTGCGAAGTCTCTTCTCCCGTTTCGCTACACACCTTACCCCAACCCCTGAATAGAGGTGATGCACTAGACGCAACACTGGCAGGTGCCAGCGTGGGTGTTCAGTGATTAGATAAGCAGGCTAGTCATAACAGAGAGAACGATAGGAAAACAAATAAGGATTCAGATAAAATTAATAAAAAAGTATGCATGAAAAATAAAAATAGGAATTTAGATACAGAATTTAAAGGGCAATTGGAATGCGATAAAGAGAAAAATGATTTTAAATTAAAAGCGGTAATCGATAAAAAGCAGCAAAAAAGTGAGTCGATAATAGAAAAAATTATTCTCAATTAGAAAAAGTAATTGGTATAATGTTAGAAAAAATGCGGTGATAAATAATGATATTACAAGCGTAAAAATAGAAAAGAAGAAAAATTTAGAATTTTTCGAGGAAATTTCTGAAGGCATAGTAGATTTGAATGAAGCATAACAAGTGCAATTAGAAAATTTGATTAAAAGAGAAGTAATAGATCAGGAAACAGAATTAAAACCGAATGGAAAATATAGATTTTTAGGGCAAAGGAATGTATCAATTTAAAAGGATGCCATTTGGCTTGACAAATGCTCCTGCTACATTCCAACGCCTTATAGACGGAGTAAGAACACCAGGATGTTCAGGAATAAAATATTTGAGTTTGAAAGTATATGAAAAGGGATTAAATGTTGATGACGAAAAAATTGAACCCGTTTTTAATTCGCATAGGCCTAAATCAATTAAACAAGGTCAAAGACTGACAGGAACGCCTTCTTGGAATTGGAAATTCATCTCAAAATTTTCTGAAATAATAGAATCATTACAAAGGCTATTAATGTATTGATGTCTGCATGTGGCAGAACGTAAATATTCGGCCTCAGAAAAAAATGTTTAGCAATAGTTTGGGCGATCAGAAAAATTAGACCGTACTTGGAAGGTTATTCTTTTAAGGTTATCACAGATCATATTGCATTGAAATGATTGAACAATTTGAAAAATCCATCAGGTAGATTAGCAAGATAGGCTTGAGAATTATTAGAGTACGACCACCAAAAGAACTAAGGCAAAAAGGTTTAATTGAAAATCATCATATTAAACAAGCAGGTCACTTTTGTATGAGAAAAACGTATGCAAAAATTGCCGAAAATTATTTTTGTCTAGGAATGTATTCAGAAACACTTAAATATGTGAAAGAATTCGACATTTGTCAAAGAATAAAACTAAAAGTAAATAATCAGATAGGGTTGATGGGAAAGCGAATAATCGAAGAACCATAGTAAAAAGTAAATTATCGTCAACAGCTGAAAAAGAATGTCATAAGCGTATAATTTCGAAATGGAGAACGCATAGAATATTATTTACAGACGACGGAAAAGAATATCTGAACAAATCGATAATTAGTTTAACAAAAACAATCAGTATTAGAAATTCGAAAACTCCTAAATATGATACACAGGCAAATGCAACTAAAAGGTTTAATAGGTCATTTAAAACGGCAATTAAGACATATTTAGAAAAGGATCATAAGACATGGGATGAAAATTTAGGTAATTTTTAATTATCTTTAAACATAAGTAAACATTTTTCTACAGCATTTACACCAGCTTTTTTGAACTTAAGTAGGAAGCTCCAACCCATGCAAGCATTAAATAAAGATTTAGATCGAAAAAGAGAAATAGAATTACAAGAGTCTTAAAAATGAGCAGATAGAATATTAACATTAAAAATAATTAGAGAAGAGGTTATTAAAAATTTAGATACCGCAAATGAAGCGCAATCTAGATATTACAATCTCAGGCGCAGGCCCATAAGTTTTGAAATTGGTGAACAAGTACTAAAAAACAATAAAGCATTGTCATATAAAGGGGAAGGAATAGCTCAGAAATTGAATACAAATTTTTAAGGAGCATTTTTTATTAGAGCAAAGACTTCACCAACAATCTACGAATTAAAAAGAAAGACAGGAAAATCGGTAAGTAATTGGACGTTAAAGGTATCAAAAAGTTCATTAGTAAATAGTAGATTTTGGTTCGAATTTTTCTTTGAACGAGAGAGAAAAGGAGAGTAAGAGGGAAGAGGAAGACAAGTTAAAGAAGGATAAGATAGAAAAGGTTATAAAAAAAGAAATTGAGAAAATAAGCGATGATGAATGTAGAAAATTAGCAAAAGGAGAGGGACATTAACAATGCCAGAGCAAGACATGAAGAGAATAAGCACAATCAAAAGATTAGAAACCGCGTATACGCGGAAAGATTAAAAAAGGATTATTATTGAGAGAGGACTGGGAGAAAATGATGGCCTAGAGGAAATAAGAAGGGGAGAAAGCAAGAAGGAGGAAAATGGAGGAGAGAATTGAAGCAGTAAAAAATAAATTTGGTAAACAAGAATATAGAATACTTTATAAATAACAAAATAAGAAAATCCAATGTACCTTTACAAATACAACAAAGACGATAGTTGTACTCTCTACATACATCACAGATATAAATAAATTTTAAAATTTAACTGAATAATTCTATTGAATTTTGATATAAAGAAATAGCTTTTACAGTAATACAAACAGTTTTTTAGAATAAAAATAAATACGGATGTAAGAGGCCAAGATTAACTCATAATTCAAAATAAAACTAAAATTTAGATATAGGTTAATTTTCAGGAAAGAAAAGTCACGGAAAGCAGAACTTTAAAAGGATACTCATCGGAATGAATAACACAGAAAATTTTGATTTTGAACACATCGCGAGGAATTAGCTTATTAAAATGGAAAAATGTTAAAAATGCTTTTAAATGTATTTTACAAAGAAGTAATCATCGTTCGCCTTTCTGTTAACAATCAGGAAAAGGAAAGGAATTCTTAGGAGCTTCGTTTCAAAAAATATCTGACTGATAATGGGATAAAATTCTGTGTAACGCGGGATCCTAACGTTAAAGCAGCCGTAGTCGAACGTTTCAATCGAACACACAATCAGAAATTCTAGTATTAAAATAACACCTTCTGAAGTTAATTTATCGAATGGAACCAAAGCTCGAGTGAATATTCAACGTCGCTTTTGTAATGAAAGAAAGTCCAAAAGAAAGCCAATGTACAATGTTGACGACAAAGTCAGAATCAGTCGTGAGAGAGGTGTCTTTGAGAAGGGTTATCAGTGTGGCTACATTGAGAAATTGTTTGTTGTAAGGCGGGTCATTAGAGGAAGCAGTCAAGCACCTTACATGTACGCATGGAAAGATCTAGCAGGAGAAGAAATAGAAGGTGTTTTTTACGAACAAGAATTGACTAATGTCAAAAATAAAAAACATTGAGGAGGAAGAATTTCAAATTGAATAAATATTACAGACTAAAGGCAAGGGAAACAGAAAACAATTTCTAGTCAATTGGATATTATGACTAGTTGGGTAAAAGTCGAAAATTCAAATGTTTAGTGGAGAATACTTTTTTTCAAATTCAT
Organism: Belonocnema kinseyi; assembly: GCF_010883055.1. Lineage (NCBI taxonomy): Eukaryota > Metazoa > Arthropoda > Insecta > Hymenoptera > Cynipidae > Belonocnema > Belonocnema kinseyi. Next base: position 60,758,831 of record NC_046657.1, read on the forward strand.
TTTTTAACAGAAGTCTAACAATGCATGTGTTTCGTGGAAAATTAATTTTTTGCTTGAAACTTCATGGTCGTTTTGAAAGAATTAACCATTGTATATCTGACGGCCGACCCACATTTGGGCTAAGCTTTGACCGACCCTCGAGAACATCAAGGGGACTTGTGACAACCCGACAAGTCCCGACAAGTCCCAAAGTTGGGCCGAAATTGGGCCGACAGACGGTTTTTCGCCAGCCGACGGCGTCCTTTATCAACGTCGATAAAGCTCGATCCTAGATGTAACGTTTTTCTTTAATACTAAAAATGGTCCTCACCCGACCTAAGTGATCGTGACCTTTAAACCACCGTCAGCTCAGGGCCAAGGTCAACGTTTACAATCTCATCAGCGCGTGGTACTCACATAAGTTTATCTGCTATGGAATACTTTCCAATAATGCTGTTCTTCTCGTCATCAAAACATTCTTTGAGTTAATAGAACTTAAGTGTGAAAATATAATATAATAATATAAAAGTGTGTAAATATTTTAATGTGGGATTTTCTGTTCTTTCAATTTCCAGGGTTCAAAAAGGGGTTTTTCCATTTTTTCAAAGTTGATCTGAAACTAATCTTAAAGGTCATCCTCAAGGACAACAGTCAGGTCACCATCAGGTTCCCTATTAAAAGGTACTACGGGAATAAACTTAAACTTTGTGAAAACTAACTCACTGAAGAAGATATAGGCCTGTTTTGTTACTAGATATTACTTTTAAAGGTATAAAAAGTAGATTTTATCTATTCTAGGCCTCCTTTTTTGTTAGAATCGGCAGTAACATACTTCCTTCAAATTAAATAAGCTTTAGTTTTATATTGGAAACCCAGTTATCGTGTTTGAAAGTCATCAGTGATTTTTAGTTCAGCTCGCTCTACCCCTGCAGTTAATTTTCTACATTATTGTAATTTTCCTCCTAAAATATTTTTGTGAGGGACTGGAAAATAACTTTTTTCATCGGTTTGCGAAGAATCTTGACTAGGGCATTGTCAAAAGATTTAAACCTCTAGAAAAACAACGCATTGATTTTTTTTTATTGAATTGTTTACATGCAATTTTTTTATTCATCTTCGGATCACAAACAATATATTTTTATTTTCAATACTGTTTCAAGCAGAAACATGGTGTACAAGATCTTATACATGCACCACTTAAAAATTCAACATAATCTTGTGCTGGTGACCTACTGGAGTCTCTTTAATTTAATCTGGGTTCATTCGGGTAACCCTGCCGCTTTCTATTTTTACTTTGGAACGTCGGATACCATGCCTAAAATTTCTATATATTCCGCTAAGAACATTAAAACTTTTTAATGTAGCAACGGCATCGCCATCGGATGTTGATAATACAATTTGTTGTTGGCTTGGAATTGCTCCAAACTCATTTCCTATTCTCCATTTAATAGAAATATCGACAGGAAAAGTGTATTTTCGAAGTTCGAATATCCGGTGCGAATTTGTGCGGGGAATAAGCCGGATGAATTAAAGTTGTTCTATTCCACACCCACGTCCATCAGAAGAGGGAACTCTTATAGTTGGAGCCATCGACCTGAAAGGAGGAACACTCCTTGCAAGAAGAGGCCTAGCAGGAGGGTCACTCCTCGTAAGACGAGGAGTTGTAGGCCAGTCACTCCGTGCAAGAAGAGGCCTTTCAGGAGGAGACCTGGTTCTAGTACGAAGAATAGGCTCAGTAGGAGCAAGAGTTTTCTCAGCTGAATCATGTCTATCAGAAGCAAAAGAAGAAAAAGAGGGAGAAGAAGGTGCGTGACTAGGAACGCCAGGAATAGGAGCGCCATTAGGAAAAAACAGTCAAACTCTGAACTTATCTCTGCAACAAGAAAGAGAGGGCTGATTTAGGATTTCAAAAGATTCTTAAAAGAATGTTTTACGACTTCTTTATCTTTCGAACAATTTTAAAGATTTGAAATATTTTAATGAATTTCAATTTATTCACGTGTAGCAAAGAAATCAATAAAATTTTAAAGATAATCTAGTTCATCTACCGCTACACAAACGGCCCTTTGACAATACTTTTGACAATGTAAGTATGAGAAGACGAAAATTTGGATTTTTCCAAAGGTATTAACTTGTGAAAGAATTAAGTTAATTCTCAAAGTGGTTTAGAAGCAGTTTTGCTCCAAAAGCATATAATCATCACATTACAGATGTAGAACGTAGATTCGCTCGAATTGAAGGTAAGTCATTAGCTAATGATTTTACACATAAGAAGTTATTTGCAGAAAGAATAAAAGATTGAAGAAGGTATAAATATAATATTATACTACTGCATTCACTAATAGAATTAAAAAAGATTGCCAAATTGTACACGAAAGTATCAACGAACCCCATTTCTGCCAAGAATATGAAACACTTATTAACCTATTGAAGCAAAATTTGGTTTAAGGAGTATATAATGATTATTCAAGTACCTACTGGATTCTTCGATATATCTTGTCGTCGTTATCTCACTGATTTATAGGCGTCAGCAATCACTCGGCAGTCGGCAGACCGGCTGAATTTGGAGGACTGAAAAATGTTACCGATTCCCGGATGGAAACACAAATGGTAGAGGATTTGCAAACACAAACCAGCAGTTATTGATATTTTCTGAGTATAATTTTATTATTATTATTCCAAAAAATCACATCATCACGACGAAAAAAGATCACAAGAGCAATCACGCGCAGAAAGGAAGAAGGTAGGTGGTCCTTGTGGAAGAAAAATTGTGATTGGCAAGAATAAATTGGATTCCTTTAAGATAACAAAGCGCCTGAAAAAAATTGATCAAGGATTCAATCAATAAAATATATAACTTGAAAGATGACAGATTCCCACTCAGAATTTGTATTAAGTGTCGATTCACTCTCCAAGAACGCGATAAGAATAATAAAAAGAGGCCTCTGCCAGAGATCTCGAAATACGAAAATATTTCACTCACCAGAATTACAAGGTCCAATCAGTTAAGCGCCGATTCTAATTATCCTGGCTGCGATTGTTTGATATTTTTGACTAGCAGAGAAAAGGGCCATAAAACGGAGAAAATATCAAAAAGCAAAATTGATGCGCAGTGTAGTAATGCTATTGAATTGTGTACGAAATGCTTACAACAAAGCTGATCCTAAAGAGCTCGTTGATGCAGTTTTGGAGAAAAGAAATTTTGTTGGTGATTAAAGACCTTGAAAGGACTTTTCAAGGAAATGCTTGTGGGAAATTATTGAAAAATGCAGATACCCTTAATGATAATAAAAATATATGATGATCTTGGTCCATTCGCTGTTGCACCGCATATATCTACTTTCAGAACGATATCCAAGATATCGACATACTCATTGATTAGCTGTCGGAACATCTTCCATCAGTGAACGCAAGTGAAACATTGAAAATACACATCCTGCTGAAGCATGTAAAGCAATCACTTGAATTACTCAGTAATTCAGATGGTTCGGGATAGTTGTCTGAACAGGCTGAAGAGTCCGCTTATCGAGAATTCCTTAAATTTTGAAATAGACGCAAGATCAAATCAATTGCAGATACTTCTTATGGAAAGAGATTGAAAGATGCAGTTGTTGATTTGTCTTCTCTTTATATTTAAAACTTGAAATCCATCCTTTTGTTTATTTATGGTATTATTTGGAATCAAGTGCTCAGTTTGAAGGTAATTTAGTTATCTACCAACACTGATATGCATATTATGGATAAAATACATTCCAGAGGAGGTATCTCGAAAAGACCATTTTTTCACTGATTGACTTAAATAACATGAACTCTATCTCGGTAACAAATTAACATTTTTCGAAGGTATATAGCTCAATTTGAAGGCAGTACAATTTTCTGCAAATTATATATGCACTACTTTAGTGATAGGATACATCCTTTAGGAGATAACCCTGAAAATCGATTTTCGGTATTTATTATATACTGATATGCACTCTATCTCGATAACTATTGAATTTTTTTTAACTCCAGGGCTTGTTTGTACGGAAACTCAATTCTCTACAAAACATATAACAACAGTTTTTATTATAAAATATATCCCTGAGGATATATTCTCCAAAAACGGATAATTGGTACTTTTGACTGAACAAAAAATCGACCCTCTCGCGAACAGGATCTTTTTAAATATTGTCTCAACGATTTTTGAATATTCCTACCTAACCGAAAGGTATGCTACGAATTCTCATCGTGCGCTGCGCGCGTGGCTTGAGCATTTGAGTGCGCTTAGGTCGCGCGACTTTTGTATTTACCTCGCGCTACGCGTTCAGTCTTTGTATTTTCCCCACATTTGTGCGAAGGCCTTTGAAAATTGAAAGTCAACACTTAGACACTATAATTTGGTGATTCTGAATTCTCTTTTATTAAAGCTATTTCGGCGAGAGCGGTTGTCACAGTCGTCTTTTAAAAGCGGAAGTGCACGATACTCAGTCAAGTATATTGCGTGATAGCATGAATTCCAATTTAAAACGGTTTAGGCGGCCCTGAATGTTTACGTTTCAATTCCCCCGAATACAATCCAAGGCTATTTGAAGGCAACCTCTTCAACTGTATAGTGGGTCGCAATCCGGATATGTTGGCCAAAAGTAAATGTTTTTATTAAAAACAATTTAAGATTTTTTTCTGAAAGTCGACATATGATAGTAGTTGAATACAAAATTTTACATTAAATTATGAATTAATGACCGAAAAATAAACACTAGATTTCTGATTAAATTTCTCAAATATTAGTCGGTTGAATGAAATTTAATTGATTGAACAAAGAAAATTCAAATATTTGAAAATTCATTGAGATAAATAATTAAAATTCAACTTATTGAAAATTAGTTGAATAATTGGCCGTTTAATTAATTACAAATTAATTGAGTCAATATGATTCAATTGTTCGAAAATCGATTGAATGATTGAAGTTTAAATAATTAAACAAAGAAAACTTGATTAAGTAAGAATTAAGTGAAATAAATAGATAAAATTCAATTACTTGAAAAACTAATTAAATGATGAACGTTTAATTGATTAAATAAAGAAACTTAAAAGAATAAAAAATTCGAACAAGTTAAAACTCTAATTGTTTGGATGTAAATTAATAGTATCCTATTCACTCAATGGAAAGAAATCGGGGTTTATTGAAACTCAAAGAAATCGTAGTGACATAAATGAAGTCGCAGCGATTTTGATGAATCATCACTGAGATCTCACTGCACTGTTAATTCAGGCGTGATACCTTAGAACCGGCCTGAGTGTAATGATAACCAGGATCGGATTTAGGACTATAGGATAATATTAAGCTGTGTTGTTGTCTCATGGGACCCACGCTCAATTATATAATCTTGAGCGTGGGCGGTTTGACAAATTTATCACTTAAATTCAGTATATCAAATAAAATTATTGGATATACTTTATTGCGAGTAATGAACTAAGCAAAACAAAATTGCGGTGTGCATTTTCTTGCTCCTTTAGATAAATAAGTAAAAGAAAATAGCGGTAGGCATTTTCCATCTTACTCAAACAAAATGTCAGAGAATTCAGACTTCGAAATACCTCAATTCATTACGGATACGGATAAGGCAGGATTGAGGGATTGGTTGTACAAAAGAAGGCACCAGACTCCTACAGAGAGAGGCGGGAATGTTTGGTATCCGTTGGTCCAGCGAAGATAATAATGAAGAAAATAAATTTTCAAAATTGACCCCCGTCGAAATTTTAGCCCAATTAAGGGATACTGCGGGTGCGGTCGAGGACACAGCGGAACTTTTCGAGAGGTGTAAAGAAACCATTCTCAATCTAGTTATGAGGCCCAATTTTTGGTCAGGCCTCACAAGCCCTAACAACGAACCCCTAGCTATTATTGAACTTAAAAATAGAACAGTAGCTAATAATGTGACCAACCACCCCCCATCCGCCATATTATTTATCAAGTCTGGATAAGTATATCCCTACAGTAAGAATCGCAAATCTCACATCAAGGACCCGGGCGAGTGGTAAATACAACGGGGCATAACTTTAGTAATTATGAACAGAGTGAATTGGATGGCTCGCATGTAGGGGGGAGCCACCACAAGTAACCGTGCCATCAGATGTTTCAAGCGTGTCGCGTACTAGGCCGGAGCAATTCAAAGGGTATAGTTGGGCCCATAGGCCATTAGTTCCGGGTTTCGCGAATACGTCTACCTATCTAGGAGGTATTACGAAATCCCCAATTTCGAATAGCACCCCTATTTATGGTGCAATCGCATCGGGAGATACCACGTTTCTAAGTTGTTTAAGTACGTAGACCTAGACCAACCGGAGGATAAGGAACTGACGCCGGGGGAGGCAGCGGCCTTAGATAGCGAACTTCTCGAAATTCATGAGTCGGATGGGGAAGGGGAATCGGTAACACCGGACGACCCGGGGGAAGAAATGGTGTGGGTCGCGGAGCCTAATCGTAAATGACCGGCGGATCCAGAGGTCGACGGCGGCCCGAGCCACAAGAACCTGCATCATCGGTCCTACTCGTCCTAATTATAAGGCAATCCAAATATATTAAGAAACGTTAAAATTAAATGTAAGGAAGTTCGGTAGTTAATCAACAGACTAGGCTTCTTTCAGGATAGTTAGAATAAGAAAATTTTAATTTCAGATATTCCTTGCAAAGGGGTACAGGAATGAGAAGGTCGGTTGGCGCCTCGAAGACGGTCGGGCCATTATTCGAATGGAGAGAGGGTGGGACCTTTTTAAAAGGCTCGAGAAGTCATGCCACCTCGTGGATCCTCGAACAGAAGCGCAAAAGGGAAGAAATATTCGTAAAAACCTAAGGAGAATGTAAAAATAAGTGCTAGCATGAAAGATTAGTGAACTCTTTTTTGCACAGATAATGATTGTAAATAGCCTAATAAAGTAGGGAAAAAACATTTCCAAATGGTATAATTCACATTGAAGACAAATAATTTTGAAATATGGTGAAGGTCATGTTATACTCAGAAGATTGCGTTCTTACCCAAATTTTGAATTAGACATGAAATTCATTTTTTGCAACCTTTTCTTTTGGAACTCTAATAGAATGCTATGTATGACATAGACGTAAGATATGAAGCCTTCATATTTGTATGATGAAGAAAAGAAGAAGTGATTCTTAACGAAATTGTAGATCTTTTTTGGTATAACCATTTTTGTTAATTCATCTTTTTTCGTATCCAACATAGTTTGTCCACAAAATAGATTTTTTTATTTTCCATTATTTTTTGTCCAATCAAAATTTAAATTTTCGATTTTTTAAGAAAATCCAAAAATTGGTTATTATAATCTAGTAGGGCTTTTAAAAGCAAATGGCTTTCTTTTCTTGACTTTTTTTTATATCCTGCGGTTTTTGGCTTCAAATTTTAATTTTCGGTTGATTAAACAAATTTTGAAAACGCTATAACTCTGAGAATTTTCTTTTTGTCGAAAAAAGTCATTAGGGTAAATTGTTTGTTCTTTTTAATAATATAAATATCCTACCTAGAATTTTCAAATCCAGAAAAAGTTGTCTTAAAAATTTTCAAAATGCGCTCACTTTTTGAATTTTTATCAAAAATTGCTGGTTCACGAACTCTTACTTTCTTTTAGGACTTAAAAAGTGTGCCAAAGATGAATTTTGTTTGTTCATTTTTTCGAGAGTTATCGTGTTTACGGACGGACGGCTGGGCGGACAGTCAGACAGACGCCATCGTGAAAACCTGTTTTTAGGATTCAGGGGTCCCGAAACGCAGAGATCCGTTAAAAAAGTGTGATATCAAATTTCCGACAATTCTAATACTTTCTCAATCATAAATGATAAAAATGTACAAATCAATTATAAGAAACTTTCAAAGTAAAAGCGGTTGGTACCATTATACACTGGGAATCATATTTAAGTGCGGTTTCAGTTATATCCTGTAAAAACATGTATCCAAAAAGGAGGCACTCAATTACATTTTAGGACTACTTTCGTTTGTCATGACATCAAAACATGTTTCCTCTAATTCATAATAGTGAGTTTTTTAAAATGCCATTAATTAGTTTATTTTTGTAGAACACAAAAGGTCTTTCCCTTCAAAGGGTAAACAACCTGAGCAGAAGAAATGTAGGAAGAAATATTATTTAGATCCAAACCACGATTATTTAAAGATAAATCCAATTTTGACCTTCAATTTGACCTCAAAACTTGACTTTCAAGTTTATTTCAAGGTCAACTTTGTGTTTTTAAGTAGGAACCACAATTTTTGAGAACCTAAATCGAAGGAGTGGGAAATTTTACGTTAAAATATTTACGTAGGTCATGGGTCAGTTGTGACTGCAGGTCTGCTTAAGGTCCTTTAAACTTAAGCTAGGTCCGGCAAATTCACATCTAACCTATGAACTGAGTGCATATATAAACGTGAAATTTTCTACTTTTTCGGTTGCCGATGTTTTAAAAATAGGGGTTTCCATTTAAAAACTCAAAGTTGACCTTGATAGTCAAGTTCAAGATCAAATTAAAAGTCACCATTAGCTTTCTCGTTGAAAGTTTCTCAAAGAATGACCTTCACCTGAAAAATTTAGAGCCGCCCCCTCAACCCAAGCCGGGCCTTTTTTGAAATTTGAATGACTTTCAGATGAGCTGAAAAATCGCATCAGACCTATGACCTGAAAATATATTTAAAGATAAAATTGCCCGTTCTTTCGATGTCCGATGTCAAACTTAGGGTTTCCTATTTTACACAAAAACTTGACCTTGAAATGACCCTAAACGTTAATTTCAAGGTCTAATTAAGGGTCACCATTGAATTTCTTGTTGAAAGTTACTCCAAGAATGACCTTTACCCATTTGAATAATATTTTATATAGACAGTTATTTAGGTGTTTCCATACTTTCTTGATCCACACTTTCGGTTCGCTGTTACAAATAACAGCAAAAATTGAATTTTGATGTTAATTAAACGCTTTGCCTTTAGCCAATTAAAAATAAATCTGTTGTGTTACTCATTTTTAAGAAAATTTGGGTGAACGCAGATACAGTCCTCACATACAGCCTGACCCTTCTGCATTGCTCACAACTCGCAGTGAATTCTGTGCACTAGTTGAATCCCGAAAATTCCTTGAACTCCGCAAATTTCAAGCATTACTTGAATTCCGTTGAATCCCTTGAATTACTCGAATTACTCGAATCGCGTGAATTCTGTGGATTCTAATCATTCAGAGAATTTTTTTGATTCCTTGAATTGAAAAAATTTAAAAAATTTTAAAAATTCCTTAAATTCTACAAACCCTATAAATTCCTTGAATTCTGGTGGTTCCTCAAATTTGCCAAATTCTTTGAATTCGTTGAATTCCATCATATCCGTGAATTCCTTAGAGTCCGTAAATGACATAAGATCAGAGAATTCCGTGAATTACTTGAATTCTGTAAGTTGCTTGAATTTCGTGAATTCGTAGAATACTGTATATTTCTTGAATTCTTTTAATTTTCTGAACTCTGTGAATTACTTGAATTGCATAAGCTCCCTAAATTTTCTGAATTGCCTAATTTACGTGAATTTCATGAATGCGGAATATCAAAAGATCACTCCAAGAGAGGTTTTTTTACATAGTAAAATTTTGAAACCAAACAACATATATTTTTAACCAAAAATCAAAGTTAATGTTTCAGCTAAAAAATCTATTTTTAACAACAACAAAAAAAAGAATATTTAACAACGCCGTTATTTTCGTTGTTCTTTTTGTGAAACCACGTAATGTACCATTTTTCATCGGTTTTAGACGAAAACTCACTTGGACATTGACAAAAGATTGAAACCTCGAGAGATACAATATACTGACTTTTGAAGGTAATTATTCACATAACTTTTTTGGATGCGCCTTCGGATAACAAACAATATATTTTTATTTTGAATACTGTTTCATGCAAAAGCATGATACAACGGATTTTGTATATTCTCTATTATAAAATTACCCATAATTGGGTGTTGTTTACCAACTGGAGCCTCTTCTGTTTCTTTTTGGTTCATACGGCTAACCGTGCCGCTTTCTATTTTTATTTTAGAACGACGCATACCAGAATTAAAACTTTTATATATTCCGCCAAGAGCATTATAACTTATCAATATAGCAACAGCATCACCATCGGATGTTGATAATACAATTTGCTGTTCGGTTGGCATAGAATCATAACCAGTATCTTTTTTTCTTTTAATAGATCTACCGGCTGGAAAAGTGAACCTTCGCAGTGCGAATATCCGTGGCGTCTCTGTGCGGGAAATAAGCCGAATAGATTCAAGTTGCTCTATTCCATATCCACGTCCATCAGGTGAAGGAAGCTTTATTATAGGTGGAGCCATGGACCTGAAAGGAGGAAGACACCTTGCAATAAGAGGCCTTTCAAAAGGAGACCTGGTTCTGGCACGAAGAGGAGGCTCGTTAGGAGCAAGAGTTTTCTCAGGTGAATTATATCTATTAGAAGAAGAAGAAGAAGGTTCGTGACGAGGAGCAACAGGAATAGGAGCACCATTAGGTAAGCAGTCAAACTGTGAACTTGGCTCTGCAACAAGGAAGAAAGGAGTACATTTGCGATTGTAAAACATTTTAAAAATAATTTAATCTGATTTCTACATCTTGCGTACAATGTTAAAGCTTTAAAAGTTTTTCTATGGATTTAACAATATTCGCAAAAGTTAGCAAGGGACTCTTTTCGCGCATTTTTATAGCTGTTAAGGAAATTCACAAGTCTTAGTTCTTTGCATAGTCGCGAGGAAGTCTATTATGGCGCTGAAGACACCTGAAACGTTTTCGTATGGTGAAACGCTGGTCAGAATAGGCCGATCCTGCGCTCTTTAGATGGTACTGTAAATATATATTATATATGTTTAACGTACACATCATTTTAGACTGACTAGATGATGAGAAAATGTTTATATATCTCTACGGTTGACTTCTCGCTTTTAATACTTTCAAAGACTATGGCTCTTGTTGGAAATATTGGAAAAAGTATTTGATTAAGACTAGACAGCACCCGATTAGTGATCGAAAATTTTATATGTCTCAGTCGCTCTTAACAATTTTCTAACTAAACGCAAGTCAGCTTGGATAATTTTCTACATGGGCACCTGCAAGAGCGCCGATGATAAGGACGATTAGTTTAACAGAATATTCCGTATACAATCGTTGCAACTCCCTTATAAGTTCTCGATACCTCTCTTTATTTTCATTCTCGTTGGTTATGATGTTTTTGTCAGCTGGTGCTGAAAATTCGATAACAAACATGGTTTGCTTCTCGAAGTTAAGAAGAACCATGTCAGGCCTCCGGTGAGCAACAGAACAATTGTCGAGAATATAAAGTTCCAGTATATGCGGCACTTCACATTCTCGACAATTGACTCAATTTCCCTAGGAGCATTTAGAGGAGCGATATTAAGGTTAATGCCGTAAGAGTGACAGAGAGGGTAATAAAGCACTCTTAGTGCCGCATTGTGCCTTTGAATGTAGGTCGTTCCCGCGTGAGTTGGACAACTAGATTGTTTGTGAGCTAAATGCTCGGGGTGTACATGTCACGCCCTGCAGCTATCATTGGGAATGTCTTGGCTCAAAATATTGCGACGGTATGTTAAGGTGGAAATGACACTGTCTTTGCATGCAAAGATGAAACCCTCCGTACCAGACTTGAATCCAGGCGAGTTAAGGAAAGCAAACGTTAGCTCACAAGACATTGACTGATCCATCACATTTCTGTGGAAGATACCGAGCATCCTCTTATCGAGGAGCTGTTCACGAAAGTTTTTCTCTTGTGCTTTCGTAATCCGGGCTTTCAGGAGTGAGTACTCGAGATAGATAAGATTTGATGCATTTTGCTTACCCCTAATACTGAAGTCAAGTCCGAGTCAAGTCTGAGTCAAATCCTAAATTCGGCTCTGTGGCACGCCCAGGTATGTATAAGTCTCTCCAGCGCAAAGGTGTCGTATGGCGCTTCTATCAACGGGCACAAGTAACAGTCGGAATGGCGAAGTGCTAGAGATAGTGGCAATAATGTAAGGCAAAAGAGGAGTGGGCTCATGGTGTCGCCCTGAAAGACACCTCTCTGAAAGGTGACCTTGTTAGTTGTCACACGATTTTTCCCAGAGGAGATAGTAAATCTGGTTTTCCAAAGCGGCATCAATCTCTCTATGGACCCAACTATTGGCGGATGAACCTTTAAGATTTCCAAAAGGCAGATGATAAGTAGAATATTGCATCTTTGCAGACACATCTGTCGACGAGCAGGTTCTCCCGACATCCGGCTAGGCCTTTCTTTGAGCCTCGTTGTTCATACATTTCTTGCCACACAGGTTCAATTGCTCGAACAATCCTATCATTTAGGATAGCTGTGAATATCTTATAAACTGTGTTCAGACAAGTTATTGGCATGTAATTCTTCGGTTTAGCCGAGTTGCCTATTTTCGGCAGGAGTATTGTGCGCCATTCCACCAACTAATCTGGAATCGGCTCTTCCGACTTCAAATATGAGCTGAAAATACGGGCCTCGCTGCCCTAGAATTGCTTGAATTTAGTGAATTGATTAAATTCCTTAAATTCTTTGAATTTCGTGATACCTCGAAGTGTAGTAATGCCGTCCATTCCCTGAATTCCGTAAATTGTTTAAATTCCTTTAATTTCAATATATGCATGAATTCCTTGAATTTCCTGAATTGTTTGAACTCCGTAAATCAAGAAAATTCCGTAAATCCCGCGATATTATTATATTCCGTAAATACCCTAGCTTCTCAATTGCTTGAATTCCGTGAATTCCATGAATTACTCAAATCGCTGAGCTTCTCTAATTCCCCGAATCAATTGGATTTCTTGAATTCCCTGAAATCAGTAGATCCCGTGAGTTCCTTGAATTCTTTTAATTTCTCGAATAATTTGAATTCTTTTAATCCTTTAAATTCTTTGAATTGCTTGTAGTCTATGAATTCATTAAAGTTTATACAGTTCATATAGAGCTATGCAAGTATGCATTTTTATATTGTTTGTACACTCGTTCGATTATTAAGTATAATGCTTTACAAACTCTATTTTAAGGAGAATATAGCCATGAATTTTTAATGTTTTCATTAGAGAAATTTTGTGATTATTCAATACATAAAAAGTCTATTTTTATTACGTTTCGTCAAAATAAAATAATTTTTACAAAAATGAAAATTCGAGAACAAAAAACAAGAAAAAACGATTTTCGTGTTTTTCTTGGAAAATTGTAGTTTATATTGAAAAGTGATTTTTATAAGTTATTCATTTTTAAATTGACTACAACTTTACTGGAATAGAGACTTTTAGGAAATGAGGTTGTGCTGGAAATCACAATAAATAAATTGTTCATGTATTTTTATCCCCCCCCCCTCCCCAACCTTCCCAAACATCAACTCCCTTAATACTTCCCGTGTTGCTTTTTTTAAAATTGATTATATGTCTTTTTAACAATTAAAATGTAAAAAATGTAGATAACAATTCAGTCTTCAAAATTATTAATTTGCTTGGACTATAATATTGAATTTAGCCCCTGCTCATTGTTTTGAGATTTTTTCATTAACTTAAGTCAAAATAATATGTGAACGTATTTTCCATTTTGTTTATCGACAAAATAAAGAAAGTCTTCGTAGAATATTCGTGAAATTAATTAAAATTTTAGGATAAAAAGTACTATTATTTAAAGTTTATAATAGGTGCTCCGGTTAATAATGTAGATTTTTTCACAGAGTTTGGCCGTTTGTTTAAGTAACAATAAGAGTTATCTTAATGATCATAGTATTGACCATCTTTTCCTACAGCTTTTCCTTATTTTTCTGGCAACGCATGGATTCCTTCCCAAAAGAACTGGTCATTTTTTGAGGCCATCCATTCATCCAGCCAAATTCTCACTTCTTCGTAAGACTTGAAGTTTTTCTATAAAGTCCGTGGTGCATCGATAGGAATAAGTGGTAGTCTGATATGGCCAAGTCCAGTGAATACGGCGGGTGGGGCAGGATGTCCCATTCAATGGTTTTTAAAAAGTTTTGGTCTGGTTTCGCAATATGAGGCCGTGCATTGCCACGTTGAAAAATGACTTTCTCGTGTCTTCGTGCGCATTCCGCTCGAATTTCCTTCAAATGAAATTGAAGGCTGGCGTGGGTCTTCTTTCAATGTCTCTGTCGTTTGATTGATATGCAACCCATTTCCCTATCTTCTGCACCGTTCGCAATGCGTTTAGACGTTCGGAAATGGTGGATTATGCAACATTTTCCCGGTAAGCTTCAACCAATAATCTGTAACTTTCAGCAGCCGTTTTCTTCAAATGAAAGAACGTTATTGCACTTCCCTGCAAAACGGCTTTTTTAGGTACGTAATTCGACATTTTTAAAGCTTTCAAAAAATATGTACTTTGCACAATGACAATCCAGAACAAATTGGATTTTGGTGACGTATATCGAGCCTTCAAAACGCCATAGACGACGTGCGTCTGTACCAAGAAACGTACCAGTAACGCCATCTCTTAGCAAAGTGGACAGTGAATTGTCAATTACACTGCAACCGCGTTTATATCCGCCATCCGAGAACGTAAACATTTACTTATATCCTTCCGTAAGGGGATCCCACCCATGCTGCTCAGCGAAGGGGAAATGGCCGCGCTGCGCTCTGATTGGCTTGTTTGTCACGTGGTACTGCGATGTGGTGCATGCCAAGCGGATTTAAGTGAGAGTTACACAGGGATATCAGTGCGAAAGGATATAAGTGGAGAGGATATAATCGCGCTTCTAGTTTAGTTGTTATGATCTTACGTTACCTAATTAAAAAAAAGTAAATTGAAAAGTTTCTGTAGAGGTTAACCTTGTTTATTTAAATACGAAAATATATCTTCTTTTATTATAATTTCAAAGTCAGACAGATGTTCCAATCTATTTAAAAGTCCCAATGAGAAAGGGCACGTAGGTTAATCTCTCAGAAGTATACCCACATCTATGTTACAAAAGTTTCCTGATTTAGCTGAAGCATTAAGGTTTGCTCTCAACTATTAAAATCATGCTAATTAAATGTCTGCTAAGAATTATATTGCAGTAATACGTAATATATCTTTGTTCAGAGGTATTTAATCGTCTGAAATTCAATACAAGTAAAAGATAATATTTATTTCATATTGATGTTATTAATTCTCAAGCCCACCGTACGAGTCGTATGGGACAAGCAGATTAGCGTAGAGAGTTTTCTGGTTAAAGTCCAGAACGGTAAACAGGTGTGTTACCTCGCCGATGAGAAAATGCTGACTGCTATGCCATTTCTACTGGCCGACCTACCGACAGAATGGTTCAGTATAAACCGATGGGCATGGCCCACCTAACCAGAATTTAAAGCCATCTTTTGTGCCCAGTTTGGCAATATTAATTGACACGCGAGAGCAAAAACGACCTAATAATTAGCCGAGAAGTAAAACGACACAAGAATGAAGGGAGAAGATTCCCCACACTTTGCTGCTGTGAAGACCAGCCTCGTATAAAGCCGAAAATGCCCGAACACGAATCCAAGCTCGCCCGAATTCACGAATAAAGATATAATTATCTGCTCCCAGAGCTTCCAGATCGAGCCTAAGATTTACCCCCACCATAGCTCTTCTATTTATATCTCGATCCCCATTTAAAAGAAATTAAAGAAATTGGCGATTCTGATGTTTCACGTGGTTCTTAATTTCATACATGATTCGATTTTGAGGATATGTTTTTCAGGTGTATATAATATGGATATTATTACTATTATATATATTATTGATGTTAATATTATAGTAATAAAATTTCATAATAATATTAATGACTAGTTGACTATCTTTTAACAGAATTAGTTCAACTTTCAACTAAAACAATTAGTTTTATGCAAAAAAAGTAAAATTTGGAATAAAATACATAAATTAAAAAAAAATTGTTTAAATTTTTTCAACAAAATAGTTAAATTTTCGACAAAAAATATAAATTTTCTTGTAGTTAAAAAAATTTCTACTAAAAAAAACAAAAAGAATTTTGTACAAAATAGTTAAAAATCCTCAAATATTTAAAAATCCTTTAAAATCTCTCGAAATTTTTCAAAGCTCTTTAAAATTCCTTGCAATTTTAAAAATACCCTAAAATATTTTCAAATCTTTTAAAATATTTTAGTAAATTATTAAAATCAATGAAAAATTCCTTGGAGTTTATTAAAATATCCTAAAACATAACAAATCTTTAAAAATTTTATAATAAAATACCGTAATTAATTGGATATTCCTTGGAAAATTTTTAAAAACTCTCAAATATTGCAATTCCTTCAAAATATTTTCACATACTTTGAACTTTTTTAAAAAAATTTTTGAAGTACTTCCTTGACATCTTTCAAAACATTCTCAAATATTTAAAAGACTTAAAATGTTTTTGAAATCTCTAGAAATTTTGTGAAGCTTCAAATTGAAATTTAAAAAAGAGAAAAGTTTCAAAACGTTAAATGTTGAAATGTTTGTAGATTAGAGTTTTGAAAACGGGATCAATAAAAATTCAGAGCTTTCGAAATTCAATTTTCAGAAATTTGCAACTATTTAATAACAATAATTTGGTATGGTAATTTAAGGTGGTATTCAAGTCTTCAAATTTTGAATTGTAAATTTAAAAGTTTATTTATAAAAAAATAATAATCATGAATAAAATGACAGCGTTCATAATTTAAACGTACGTTATTCAATTGGGCAATCTCTAAATAAATTGATTTCAGGCTGTAATTTAGAAAGCAGAAATTCAAAACTTTAATTCCATCGAGTTGAAAATTTTTCATATTTCATAGTTGAAAATAAAATTTTGAAAGTTTCGAATTTTCATTGATTAAATTTTCAAAACTCGAATCTACAAATACTTCAATATGTAAAGTTTTGAAATTTTCTTACTTTCTAAATTTCAGTCTGAAGCTTTTAAAATTTTCAACAGTTTTCAAGAGATTTTAAAGGATTTTAAATATTTTAGGATGTTTTAAAATATCCCAAGGAATTTTCAATGAATTTCAATAATTTAAAACAATTTTAACAAGAAAATTAATCTTTTTTGGCGAAAATTTAACTATGATTAAACATTAATTTTTCAAATTTAAAAAAATTTCTACCGAAGATGATACATTTCATGGTTCAGTATACAAAATTTATTTTCAGCAAACAGTTGAATTTGTAAGAAAATAGTTCAATTATCAACAACAAAAGAAAAAGAAGTTTTAACAAAAATAGATACATTTTCAAACAAGAAGAATAATTTAATTCCAAAACAGATGAAATTTTAATTGAAAACGGTCAATTTTCAAGCAAAAAAAATCGAATGAAATAGTTCAATTTGCAATGAAAAAAGAAATAAATTTTCAACTAGAAAAAATAAATTTTTAACAAAAAATTAAATAATTAAATTCTCAGTTGAATTTTTGTTCAGCCCAAAAACAATCATATTCTCAACAAAATAGTTGAATTATCAATAAGGAAATGAATTTTTTCACATTAAATATAAATTTTAGACCATAAATCAAACAGTTAAATTTTCAATTAAAAAAATGAGTTTCGAATAGCAACAAAAACAATTGAATTTACAACAAAATAGATACATTTTTTAACACAGAAGTAAATGCACAAACAACAAGAATAATATTCTAATAACAAAATGCATTTTCTGCCAATGAAATTAATTAATTTTCAATCTAAAAAATGAGTAAAAAAAATAGAACAGTTAAAATTGATTTTTCAACATAGCAGTTTAATTTTCAACGAAAGAAGTTAATTTTCAACTAAAAAAGATACATTTTTGACCAAAATAGGAACAGTTACATTTTCAGTAACAAAAATTCATTTTAAAGAATCGAATTAACAACAAAATGGATACATTTTCACCAAAGAAATGCATGTACAAACATAAAGAATGATGTTCTTATAAAAAGGATGAATATTCAACAAAATAGTCATATTTTCAGTAAAAATGTGATTATTAACCGAAAAAAGAAGTTATAACCAAATATTAAATTATTCAATAATAAAAAATGTTACTCAATAAAAAAAATGTAATACTAGAAGTTTTAAACTAAAAAGGAATGTAGTTAGTAAAAAAGAGTTAGACATTCTTATTTGTTTCTATTAATAATTCAGTTCGCGTTTGAGACAAATAACGAGAAAAATTGTTTTAATTAAACATTGAAATCCATTGTTATGTTATCGACTAATGTAGAAAACTCGTTTTTTCTCGATAGAATGATGATTTTTGATCTACTTATTTAAACTTTTTCACAGAAACAGAATACACATTTGGGTTGAAAATTCTTTTTTTTTGTATGTTATTTTTCCTTCTTGTTTGCAAACTCATATTTTTGGTAAAAAATAATGATGATTTTGTTAAAAAAAAATTTTTTTCAGATGAAAATTAAACTATTGCTTTCCTGGTTGAAGAATCTTTTTTAGTTAACACATTCAACTATCTGCTCGTCAAGAGTTGCGAAATACCCGCATCAATTCAACTTAAATCATCGGGTTGAGGACATCTCGTGTCAATTAAATTCAAATTTTAGAGTCGATAGCGACTCCAATCAATCAAACCAGGACTCAGTAGAATCTACGATCAGCTAATCACAGATCGTGAACGATCTGGATGAAGGTGTTTATAATTCTTGTGCACCGTTCAGCCCTAATTTAAATAAAAGTGAAGCCGCACGACCCTATATTGACGTCGTAATAGGCGGTAAAGCCTGTCATTCATTGGTGGACACAGGGTAAACGTACACCTTCATGGGAGCGAATGGATTAAAAATTGCTAAAGCGTGTCATATTAAAACCAACTTGAGTAGGAGGGGCGCGGTCATGATGGCGAATGGTACCTTAGAGTCCGTCATGGGTATAGCTTCAATCCCTATCAGTTTGGGAGGTGTGACCCGCGAGGTAGCCGTTAGAATAATACCAGATCTGGGCGACCTGTGCGTGTTAGACATGGACTTTGTGGAGGAGTTTGGGCTTATAATCCATGCGAGATATAGAGAAATCTTAATGGCTGACGAGCCACTCATAAAGTTTTCTTTCGGGTTAGTGAACGAAGGAGAGCCCGAGACTTACAAAGGAATTGCCACCTTGTCGGAAGAGGAAAGGGAGGAACTCAATTTATTTCCAAAACGGGTGCTCCATTCGCCTACGGAGAAATTACCCGCGGCCAATTTTGTCGAGCATATGATCGACACTCAGGGTTTACTGAATAAAGCCCAGAAACTTATCGGTAATGATATCATCGAGCCCTCATCAAGCGAATGATGTAGTCCAGTCGTGATGGCTCGAAAATCTGATACCATATATTTCGATGCTCGATCTAAACAAGGCATACCATCAGATTCCCTTGACTAAGGAGAGCAAGGAAAAGACTGCCTTTATAGTATCAGGTGAGGGTCTCTTCCAATATCGGCGGACGCCATTCGGATTCACGGGAGCACCTGCGACGTTCCAAAGATTAATGGACAAGGCTATAATACTGGAAATGAGGCCGCACGTGTTCGCGTACTTGGACGACATAATAGTCGTAACTAAGGCAATCGAACTAGATCTCTACTGGTTAGAGAAAACCATCAAACGTTTTCAGGAAGCTGGGTTGACTCTCAACCCTGATGAATGCGACTTTTGCAAACTGCAGGTCTAATATCTGGGCTTTGTAGTGAATTAGACTGGTCTCAACGTCGACGAGGATAAATTACGGCCAATATTGGAATACCCTCGACCGACTAGATTCTGACAAGTCCACCGTTTCACAGGAGCAACATCTTGATATAGACGTTTCATTAAGGCCTATGCCAGAATTTTCAAACCTTTAACACGGTTAACTAAGAAAAATCAGGCGTTCATTTGGGGCGAAAAACGAGAGGGGGCGTTCCAGACCCTCAAAATTGCATTAATCTCATCACCAATTCTGGCGTATCAAGAAAAGTGTAAAGCTTATGCCAGTAGAATCCTGTCCAAGGCGGAACGTAATTATTCTACAACAGAACGAGAATGCCTAGCTGTCGTCTGGGCGATCAGGAAATTCAGGTACTATCTAGAGGGGTATCACTTTACAGTCATTACTGACCACAGCAGCTTAATATGGCTCTGCAACCTTCGGAACCCTTCTGGTAGATTGGCTAGATAGGCACTCGATCTTTTGGCCATATGGGAACTGAGAAGACTTTCTAGACAGCAAAGTTGTGCTACTATTGGCCGAAAATGTTTAAGGACATCAATACCTGTATCAACAGGTGTGAGACTTGTCAATTGAATAAATCGGACCAGTCAGGCCCGAAGGGTTTAAGGGGTCATTGCTTAGTTCAAGAGCCGTGGGCTGTAGTGGCCACGGACGTAATGGGCTCATTCCCAAGAAGTAAGAAGGGTAATAAGTATCTGGTTGCATAACAGGAATAAGACATACACTCGAAAGAATTCATGTGCGCGTATAACACATCAGTGCACAGTACTACACGGTGTACTCTGGCATTTCTAAATATGGGACGGGAACCCGTTTAGACGCACCTTTAAGGGGGAGGCAGAGTTGCCCTCACCCGATGCTGAAGGTTGAGCAACTAGGATATCAAGACTCACCCATCTAAGAGACTTAATAAGAAAGCATCAGGATCAGGCGTTTTTGCGGCAATCAAAATATTATGACAGAGTTCACAGGGACGTCTCATTTAAAGTAGGCGACCTGGTTAAGAAACTGGCACATTTCTACTCCAGAAAGAGTCAGAAATTCTCGAGGAAGTTGGTAAAACCATTCGAGAGGCCTTACGTAGTGGTAAAGGTTTGCTCACCCGGCGTTCATGAACTAGTATCACAAGAGGGGGGGGGGGGTCAAAGGGGAGATACCAAGTTTCTAAATTATTCAAGCACGTGGGCCCAGATTAACCGGAGGATGAGGAACTGACGCCGGAGGAGGCAGCGGCCTTAGATAGGGAACTTCTCGAAATTCATGACTCGGATGAGGAAGGGGAATCGGTAGCATCTGACAAAACGGGGGAAGAAATGTTTTGGGTCGCAGAGCCTAATCGTAAACGATTGGCGGATCCAGAGGTCGACAAAGGCTCGAGCCGCAAGAAACTTCGGAATCGGCCCTACTCGTCCTAATTATAAGGCTACCCAAATAGATTAAGATACGTTAAAATTAAATGTCAGAAAGTTCGGTGGTTAGCTAGTAGACTAGGCTTCTTTCAGGCGAGTTAGAATCAGAAACATTTTAATTTCAGATGTTCCTTGTAAGGAAAGATAAGGATGAGATGGTCGGTTGGCGCCTCGAGGATGGTCGGGCCGTAATTCGAATGGAAAGAGGGTGGCACCTTTTCAAAAGACTCAGGGAGTCGTGCCACCTCGTGGACCCTCGAACGGAAGGGCAAAAGGCGAGGTACCGTTACTATGTAGGCGGACTAGAGGGCGACAGCTGTATCATCATAGGCGATTTATACGCTCGGAGCGTGATTGACCCCGTAAAGGTTTGCGTACGGGAATCCGATTCGGAACTAAGTCCCGAACCGGATTTGGGATCGGGCGCAAGTTTCCGGACTAGTGGCAACACACCTACTAAAGCAGTCGGGCAGGAATAGCAACAGCGCGTTATGGTGCAACCTCTCCTAGGGGCGCGGATGCCTTCACCTTAACCCAGAGTAGTCCAGGCGGAAGGACCGGTGGCGCCGCCGGAAGTGGAGTCTCCCCCGGTGACGCTTCCATTGCTCGATAGGGTGTGGAGAAGGTTGAAGGAGGACCCAACTTTTAGAAGAGTTCCCACCCCCGCGTACTGAGGCAAGACTGCTGCTAACCCGTGCGCCAAATGCGGATCGGTGAATCATAAATATAAACACTACCTGAGGCTCCACACACAATAGGCCTGGCGGGAAGCCAGGTAGGGACAGCAGGAAGCAGTGGAATGTCCACCGAATCAGACGTTCGTTTTTTTCTTCTCTCTTCTTTATCTTTTTTTTTATTCGGGCAGTGTTAACCCCCGAATACAATATCATGGCTATTACAGTGTTTTATTTTTTCTGTGGTTTTCTACTATTAACGTTTTTTCTTATTCTATCTTTTGTAAGCCACCGGGGTGGCTTAACCCCGTATATTACACGTCAGTGTAAGTTCACTTAATCGACTGGACCATGTTCAAATTCATTTGTCAGCCCTGTCCTCTAGTATAAGGAGTCAAGATTAACTCGAGTTAGGATTTAAGGTCGTAAATTTATGTTCCGCATAAGAGTGGAGCGTTTAAGTAAAATAGTCATTTAGGATTGGTCGAACCCAATCTAGTATTTAAATAAAAGAGAATTAACGCGAGCTTGAGCTTTCAGTATTCACAAATTAAGTCAGTCTTTCAGTTCGAGGAAACTTCAGTCATTAAGTAAAAGAGTACAGTTACTTTAAGTGAATTTATTGATAAGACACCAGTCTGGACCATGGAGTCACATAAGAATTCTACACCGGCTGTTAGTGTGAATTGTCAAAACACTAGCAGCTGATATCTTAAAGCGCGCAATACGTATAGTAGGTGCGCCGGACTGAGTGATGCGTCGCACATGTGGCGCATGTGAGTGGAGTAGCGAGTCAACATGGCAATTTATGGGGAGCACTCCAATGTCGAGCGAGGGGGGAACCAGGGAAAATGGCTACTCACTATGAAACACTCAAATTTAAGTGTGCCTTCACACGTTTAGTTGCGTAGCATAGTCGGCACTCTCGGTATATCATCTATGGCCTAGGCGCCAATCCTGTACTCGGCGTCTTTAATCTTTATTCTGTGTTCGACTTTCATACTGGGTGCCTAGTTTGGCAGGCAAAATTTACGGAACCGGAAAATCAGCTCTGGATGTAATTCTATCGTTAATGTTGGAACCCCAAAGAAAGAGCCGAGTTTCTATAGAACCAGGCGTGGCCTGAATTAGCTAAGTTTCGAAAAAAAATACAATAAAAACGACCACCAACATCGTCTGTTCGAGGTATGTTCCCCCTTTGACCTACCGTTCTCTAATGTTTTGCTACGAGGTGCGGAGTGGCGATCGAGTCAGTGCGCGTTGTGAGAGTCAGTAAAATAGTCAATTTTGATGATAATTGTGATGTCAACGTCGATGTAATTGTGATGTGGGGCGTGAATTCTTGTCCTGGAGGCGGATCGTAGTTTCTGGGTAGCCATCCGATTAGTTTTCAAACATGGCACGACAGCATGACTCCCAACGTTTGAGAATTTCAGCGCCATTTTGGAAATACCGGCTCTAAATTAGCAGAGAAGTAATTTACGCTATTGCTATAAGAATTTTTAAAGTGGACGTTTTGTCATTCGAAATTCAAGGGTCCGTGTGGTGGCCCCAGGTGACCCTTCCGTCATTCATGGACCACCATAGAGTAGGGTCTTGATTTAATTTGAACAAACCTGTCTAAGTAAGTAGCCAGTGAATGAAGCAAACCTTGTTGTGACCCGTATTATTGGTTTTACTTCATTTATTTAAGCGTGATTAACGTTTGCTATTGAATTTTTGTCTTCTTTGTTCAATTCTTTCTATCCCTACCCCTCTCTGTGTTCGGCTAGCAGCAGTTAAAAATGAAAACAAAATCATGGGTAGTGAAGTAACATAATATTTTCACAATTCCTTTTGATCGTTTAGGAGTGTTTCTTTATTTTATAAACGATCCACGCCTTTCAGGCAATTTATTAACCACCATTGTTTTGAAACATTAATGATTGGACTAGCAATAGCCAATAACCTGGCAAGCCTTAAAGCTTTAAATATTTATTCGCCAGAGCTCAACCAATATTTAAGGAGAGCTTATAAATTATTGATTGGTTGAAAATCTGGCCAATAACTAACATACAAAAACAGCCAAGGTTA
>NC_046657.1:60782774-60784709 GCF_010883055.1 Belonocnema kinseyi
GTGCATCCTCTTATCGAGGAGCTGCTCACGAAAGTTTTTCTCTTGTGCTTTCTTAATCCGGGCTTTCAAGAGTGAGTACTCGAGATAGATAAGATTTGATGCATGTTGCTCACCCCTAATACTGAAGTCAAGTCTGAGTGTTTCAGCAGCCTCCTCCGCTGCTTTGTACAGAAATGTACAGAAATCCTTCGGGTCCGTTAATTTGCCTATTTTCGACAGGAGTATTGTGCGCCCTTCCACCAACCACTCTGGAATCGGCTCCTCCGACTTCAGAAGGTTTTGATACAATCTGGCCCCGGTGCGGAATAGTTCTTCATCCCTCTTAATACTTTTTTCACCTCCTCGGCAGTGATGGGTGGGCATTCCTTATCAGGTGTTATGAGGGCAACACATAACTCCTTGAAGCTATTTATATTTTCTGAGTGTTCGTCCAGTCTATGCTGAACTTCGTAGACTTCTCTCCAAAATACTTCGACCTCCTCTGGTTTGGGTGGGTGTTCAACAGTAACTGGAGGGTCTTGGAAGAATCGAGATGGGTCAGAGAGAAACTGTTGATATTCTCTAACCCACCTCTCCCTCCGCTCTAGACTTCTCTTAGTGTCAGATAGTATACGTATTCTCTCAACAATCTGCTGCCTGATGGTCAGCAGATTTGACTTGTTAAGTGTGTGATGACGGGTCCGGAGTTCGCGCGCGAACTTTCGAACCTTGGCGGTAAAATTCCTGCCAGATGTGATGTAGTCAACCACACATTGAATGCGGGACGCGTACTTTCTTGCCCAGCCTATCTTTATGGCAAGTTGATGCATTCGTCTTTTGGTCATATGATCAACCGTTGGTTTTGTTTTACGGTTCGCATCGGCGAAAGCTCTCGCTGCATTATACACACAATAATTGATAGCCCAGAGATCGGATTCACCGGAAAAATCTCCACGAAGCTCGTCTTCCATTTCAGCCACATCTTTCGGCTTGAGAGAAACCTTGGTGTTGATGTTTCTCCGGGTCGTAAAGCATCGCTCTTCATCTATTGGATATCTGCCCGCGGTTGGTCTTAGTGTCGCCTCTCTTTCTTGATTGCCGGCTTGTTCTAGCTGTGGTAGAGTAGGCGTTCCGCTTACATAGCCCCTTTTACGGAGTAGTTCAGCATGGTTTCGCAGACGTTTCTGCGAAAACTGTGATAGCTCCGAGTGTTTCACGCACCACAGAGCATGCAGCCGTGCCATGTAACCCCGTTCACGGGCCACACTCGCATCGAAGCAGTCTAGCAAGTCGTTATTCAGTTGCTCCGTCCACCCAAAAGTCACGAGATCCCGCCGATCCATCGCAATGAATCCATTTTCATTGGCTCCCCCAGCTCTAGATTGGTCGGCATTGTTGGCCGACCCATTGTCGGGTGCCCTGCGCGTTCTGTTGTTTTTAACTGCACTTACTACAACTATGTTTGGTGTTGTCATTGTTCTTCCCACGAGAAGCTAGGGAAAGGGGTTCGTCCATCCTTGTAGAGCCCCGCATGCAAGGATAAGGCTGCGTACTCTGAGAGGTCGCCCGGTATCCCAAAGTCACCATTCTAGACACCTCACCCAGGTGCCATTCAGCTTTCGGCGCGGTTTTCACTCCTCCGCTTGGGTGTTAATTTCTTCAGGGCTACCCCTGGACAATTGTCCGCGACTGCCTATTTATTTTTGTAACCATATTCAGCAGAAACCCTTGGTACAGGGACCCTCTATCTGCATCCCGAGGACGCGTTCGGTGGCTTTGTCATAGTCCCTTCGGTCTATATATATAAATTATTGTTCCTCGGAAAATATTTCCAAATTTAATCGAATAGTAATTTTTTACAGAATCACTTTCAAAGTCTGGAATCTTTTATTTGGTATGTACGGGCTGTCATGTTTGTATATACACCAAACTCTCGCTTTCAGTCAAGTGCCGGGG
>NC_046657.1:60784809-60807925 GCF_010883055.1 Belonocnema kinseyi
TAATGTTGCAACCGCTCTCGCCCTGATCCCCTAAAATCTGCAGATGCCAGCAGTTCTAGGAAGGCTGAGAACGGGGTGACTGATATTTTCAAATTTTATATCAAAATAAGCTCAAGGGAAAAAATCTTATTTCTAAATATTCTATAGGTTTTTCTGCCAAAGAATAAATCTTATACAAGATTCCTTGTTTAAATTGTTCAATATTTTCTTTTACGACTCCAGAAAATAACTTTAACTTTACGAAAAAAAAATAATAAAATTAAAAAATTAGAGCAAATTATTTGCTTTAAATTTATTTTGGCCCCTTAAAATTATGATCATTGTCTGAAACGACCACTAAATGACTAAACATTTGTTTGTCTCAATACAATTTACATGATATCTCATCTGCGGCTGAAAGATAAAACCCTCACATTTCTAATAATTTGAAAAATGTATACTAATTACAGGGACGTCATAATCAAACTAAGCAAACAAAGATAATCGGATTTCAATAATAAAACACAAAAGGAGTTTAATGCAATTTTAATAAATATTGATTAAATAGTTAAAACCATAAACTTTTGCATCAAATTACATATTAATTATGAATTTAAAACTATAAAGAAATATATGTCGTAGATAATTAGCAAAATTATGGTTTTGTTACAAAACTTAGAGAACTGGCCAAGCCCGATAGTTTAGGAAAATCTTCCATCCTGTGTTTTCTTTTATATAAATTTCTGATTTATTTAAGAATTGAGAACACTTAGAAGTCATTTCTATTTATTTTTTTATACTTCAAATAAAGTTAGATGTCAAAATGCATTAAGTGTAAATTAAAATGGTTTTTACGAAATCATTTGTTATTGTTGTACAATAAATCGAATAAAATATGTCTAAAACCTTTATAATTAATTTTATAAACAACAATATTTTCTTCTTGGAAGTAGACTTAGCCACAAATTTCATTCATGTTTCAAAAAATAATTCTTTTTTAAAATATATTAACAGAAAATTCTGGTTTAAAAAAAATGTTAAAATGTTATTGCCAAAAAAAGTTTAGACACGAAGTTAAAAATCGCCGAGAAGGTAAACATATTTTGGTACTTATTACTTTAATTTGTGTCGTCTATAATGGATCAGAGTTGTGATAAATATTACGCAATCAACTACAGAACTGCTAAATGCTGGTAGGGTGCTTGGCCATTAAGCTATTAGAGAGATCAATATAAGATTCTTTTTTTAGAAATACACGGTAGCTGAAGTCATCAGATGTCAAATTTATGATACATGTAATTACTCGTGTCAAGAGTATCCGTAGTAGATGCGAGGATTTCTAAAAAATTCTTCGTATCGTGCATAAATTCGTATCGTGATCGCAGAGGAGTATCTGTCTCGTGTGCTTTGCCCAAAATTTAGGGCCACGTAAGCAATCGAAGATTCTCTAATTGCAACAGCTGTTAGCAACGCTATACCACGGATCGCTTTTTTAACATTTCATTCACTTATAGTCTCATAAACGATTGTATTATTAGTAAAATTTGCTATGCGAATTGATAAAATCAATTATAAAGAGACGAGGATTTGAATTCCTAAAAATGTATTAACTTCTGCAAGGCAGCCGAGGTAGCCAATGTGCCAATGCCAAAAAAGCTCTTCGTGAATTGATCAAAAATTGTATTAGATATTCGGTTTAAGAATATTATAATTTCAATAAACTTGTAACTACAAGTATTGAGTTGATTCTCAAAATGTTTAAGGCGCAGTTTTGCTAGGAGAAAATTTACGCGTCACATATGGATGTAAAACTCCAACAGAAACAGATCGTCGATACGTTTCAATTGAGAGTGAGTCATCAGCTAATACTTTTACACATAAAAAATCTTATGCGAAAAGCTTAATAGTTTAGGAAAATTATAGATATATTACGATATTATTATATTTACCAATAGAATTAAGAACGATTGACAAGGTGTACACGAAAGTATTAGGGACTGTCATCTCTACTAAATAAGTGAATCACTGATTAGCGTATTAATGAAAAATTGGTTAAAAGTGTATCTAATAATTAGACTAGTACTTCATTAGATTCTATGATATATATTATTCTTGTTATCTTACAGATTTATAGGCGCCAAACTTTACCTTCCGAGGTATTTACATTTCATTAGTCAATCTTAAGGCTAAAAATTGAATATCTAAACAGACACGGATCGAAATGAATTTAATGATGGGAAACAAAAGTGATCATATTTAAATATAATTATTTTTTATCAGAATAATCGATTTCCGCTTGAAGACGCTGAAAGTAATGATTTTCCATAGAAAACAGTAACTTAACCTACAATTATTGAAAACTTTTGAATCTTTAAGGTTTAATAATTTTCTTAAGGATGATCTTTTGAAATAAAAGCTATCAAAACCGAAGAGCCTATCAATTTTAATAAAATTTAATATTAATCGAACGAGAAATTTGACGCCTACAAGGATTGTTTACACTCGATACTCTAGACCATATAATGCCTAATTTAAAACTCAACATTTGGAAGACTGGCCGCATTAGGAAAAATATGTTTTTTGTAGCTTTCTCTTCCCGGGCCAAACGTCCAAGCAAATGTGATCACTTATAATAAAGTCGTATGTAGGGGGCAGGTTATCACTGAATGTGGTTTTTCTAATACAAAGATTTTAACCCCGCCTGAGTGCAGAAAACTATTTAAAGACCTATCCCTAGTGAAGTGGAGTCGTCCGGCGGTACACATTGTAACAATATTCTATTCTTAGAGATCTAAAGAACTCAGGCCAATGTAATTAATTAAATTACTTTTTTAATTACTCATGTGTATAAGCACAAGTTTCTTTTAATGTTAAACGTATTTTTCTTCTTATGAATGAATGTAAATGTGTCAAATTCTCCTCTCATGGATTTCTCTCATAAAAACTTGGATTCTTTGGCAAGTTAATATATCCTATTCAGAAAGTCGATATCAATCCTGGAACGACGATAAACTTGAAACGCAATACTCTGTAGTTAATGACTAGAAAAAAAGAAACTTTTTGCATTATCTCTGGTGAATTTTTATGAAAATACCTACAGTGAAATCGGAATGTCAGTAGGAATGTTTCAGTAGTTTTCAGAAGGCATATTAGATTCCCTATTCTGAATTTTGCAAATATGATTTCGAGTTTGTGATCAGCGAGCACAAAAACCCCTATATACATATATTTATGGGAACTAATTTGAAAATATTTCTGCAACTACAGGTTGTATTTTGTTGAAATGCTGATGACCTATTTCGAAAGTAAAGAAAATTTTACATTAGAATTAATTCTTTTGAAATTTTTTAACAATCGATTCGGTAGCAGAAAATATCGCTGAAAAAAGTGTTAGAAAAGCGGAAGTTTGGTCCTTAACGGGTTAAAACATTTCGCATGTCATGTGTCCTCTCTAAGTCACAAATAGCTACAAAAAATCGTCAAAGTGGAATTTCATAAAAGTTTCCTAAAAGATTTTTAAAAAAATTTCTAGCTTATTTTTTAACCGGTTATGGGGTTTAAATAATTAGTGATTTGTAGCGATTTGCAGTGCCACTTGCACCTAGCCGTATGGATAATTTCTGACGGTAGTAGATTAAACACTAAAAAAATTGTCTCTTTAGGTAATAAAAATGTACTTTCTTAATCTCAATAATTTTAAAAAGAAAACAATATCATGATCGTTCTTATGAAACAGGTAGTGAGTGTCCATAATTGGCATTTATCGTTATATAATAGGTAATTTTTTTAATTAAAACAGAACACGAAATTTAATAGTAATACATTTGCCCATCTATTCACCTATACTTATAATATTTATCTCTCATGTTTGCAAATTTAAGATATATTTGTCGAGGATGCCGTCAAATGCCTTTTTGCCTAAACATGTACGATCTAAGATTAGATTTGCTATTTTGTGTATTAGATTATAGCGATTAAACATCACGAAGACTGGTGATGGTTTTTGATGTACACCCGACGAAGGAATATAGGTCTGAGATTTAAGATATCTATATTGGACTTCATGTTCTTTCTGACAGGTAATTAAGGAGTATAGTCACAAGATTTGCCATCAGTTTTGTCGATAGGAGTTTATTTTTTGTTATCTCGTGATCGATTTTCCCGAAAGCTTTCGATAGGTCACTGAGTTTAAATCTACCGGATCTCTTTGTTGTAGAGCTCTCTTAATGGTTTCAGTGAAGCAGGTTAGGTTAGTTATGCAAAAACATTTGGGAACGAATCCTTGTTGAAACAAGTTCAAAGACCTTCTCAATGTTACTTATTGTGAATATTGGCCTATATTTTTCAACCTGCGATTCGTTTCCTGATTTATGTACAGGAACTACTTTAGTTGACTTCAACAACCGCGGGAATTTTCCTGCGGCGAGAGCTAGATTAAAAATAAATTGTAGAGGTTCGGCAAATAAATCTGCGCAATCTTTTACTATGAAGCTAATTCTTAGATGTGATTTTCGCTTTTAATTTCTCTGCTGCTTTTTTTTACAGTATCGACCGTGAGGAACTAGGGTTTGTGGTAGGGTAGTGTAACTCACAATTAGGCACTCTCCTATGGCCTGAACCTATTGCGTGATTTGCCTTTAACTAATTGTTTGACTCATTTCAATGATAAACACTAGAGAAATATCGAGCAAACGCATCAATGATTTTTTGAGGGTCTTAATGTGATTCGCTATTGTACTTTAATTCACCTGGAAATAAGTTTCTGTTTCCGGATTTATTTACAAATCCTAGAAACTTTGCTGGATCATTATTTGTTTTAGATTCGGTCGATTCAATGTAATTTTAATAAACAGCTTTCCGTCCTGATTTTATTACTTCAGTTTCTGTAAGAATCTATTTTTAATTTCTTTATTTAATTTAATAGAATCCGAATCTCATTGTGGATAGACACCTTTACTTATATAATTCAGGTTGAATAGCAATACAAATAATTCAAACTGAATATTTCTATCCAATCAATAATAAGTAAGTGAGTATATAGTTCTGCATGATTACTCGTTTTATAGTTCCAATCTTCACCTTTATCATTATCTTCAACAATATTTTCATGGCGCGAAAAAGGGACGTCAGTCGATATCATTCACTGAAGATTTCTAGTAATTCCCGTGTAGAAATAGCCCGGTTTGACCCGACAAGAAGAAGGTTTCTGGCCAGAATCTCACCGAGTCAAACTGAGATACTATTTTGTTGATTGCCCGGCCGGGATCTGACCGAATTCCCACCGGGACCCAGTCGGGACAAAAATGGTGCATAATAGAAGTGTCATAACCTTAAAAACATCTTAAGAAATATCCACAAACGACTGCCGTAAGTTGGTCGTTTGTAAATGTTTGAAGACGAAAGACCAATTTTGTGTGTTTTAGCCCAGTCCAAAACCGGTCGGATTTCGACCGGGTTACCCTATTTGTATCCGGGATCCGATCGGGTAACCTGGCTGGGAGCCGACTGGGTACACCCGGCCGGGATTCGACCAGCGCAGCGTGACGAAATTAACCAGGATCCGACCGTACAGCCTGACCACATTCGGGATACAAGCAGGGCAACCCTGCCGGAATCCGGCCCGAACCCGGTCATAATTTCTACATGAGTTAATATAATTAGATTGATTAAAATCCTCCAATATAATAAGTTTGGTATCTTGCATTGGATATAGCTCTTTTAAGGTTGTATGAACGAGCTTAACAGTCCGGTTCGACAAATCGGGTGGTATATACAATACAACAGTTATTAAGTCATAGTTACCTGATTTTATATGTATTCCTTCTATGTTTAGGTTCAAATTTAGTGCCAGTACATCCGAAAGATCTAATTGTACGGCCTTAATATGATTTTTTATGCCAATAATAACCCTACCTCCTCTCCTGGCAGTGCTATCTTCCCTGAAAACTATAATTGTGTATTAGTTTGGAATCCTGCAATACTTCTACAGCACTTCTACAGTACAAACGTAAGGTAAAATTGCAAATATGGTATTGGAATGACGAAATTGCAATACATGTATTGTAAGTGTTGTAAATCGTGAAGTCAATCTCCATCATTCCAATACATTGATTCGAGCGTTTGTGAGACGAAATTTGTGCGAAGCAAGTTTAAGAAATTAAGAAATGTCAAGAAATTCACGGAATACGCGGAATTCGTGGAAATGAAGAAATTCACGAAATATATGAAATTCGCCAAATTGGTCAAATTCACGGAATTCAAACAATTTATGAAATTCGCGGAATTAACAAAAACAAAAGGAATTCACAAAATGTATGGAATTCGTGGAAGTCTTACAATTCACGGAATTCAAGGAATTTGCGGAATTCAGAAAACTCAGGGAAATCATGAAATTTGCAGAAAACATGGTATTTGCGAAATTCATGAAATTTATGGAATTCATGTAATTACCGGAATCAGTGTATTCCAGGAATTCATAAAATTTAAGCATTTCATTTAAGTCACGGAATTCACTGGTTTTGCGGAATTTCTGGAATACGTGGAATTCCTGGAATTTGCTGTATTAACATAATTAAAGAAAATCACGAA
Source organism: Belonocnema kinseyi (assembly GCF_010883055.1). NCBI lineage: Eukaryota > Metazoa > Arthropoda > Insecta > Hymenoptera > Cynipidae > Belonocnema > Belonocnema kinseyi. The sequence continues at coordinate 60,791,377 of NC_046657.1, forward strand.
ATTCGCTGAATTAATGGAGTTCATGGAATTTACGGAATTCACTGAATTTCTGATATTCATGAAATTCATGGTACAGTTACGTCTCGATAAAAAGGCGAGGATAGTTTAATAATGGGATAGGTGAGGGAGGTTAAAGGGCTGATTAGGTCAGGGTGGTAAAGCCTGACTATTATTTAATGTGGGATCGTTGTTACTTATTAATCCTACGGGGATTGCTTGTTATATAAAACTCAAAAATATGACAATTTTTATAAGATACAGGTATGCTTATTAGAATATAAGAGCATAAAATTAGTTAACAGTTAAGTAATTATAAACTCGTATGCTACCTTTCAGTGTTTAAAGGGCAGGAGAAGATTTGTATTGTCGAATAAATGCCCGATCGATTGTAGAATAGCGATGGAATTCTACCTGATGTACATTTTAAGTACAAGTTTACAGTTTGACCGACACAAACTAAAAGACAATTTACGAAGCTAGTGCTGGGCTTTATATACGCTGAGTACTTTGGAAAATTCACGTGCAGTTGCATTTGTCAATACAATCTGTCAATTCTTTGGAAAGTTATCGCGCTAAAAAATAATGATTTTTCAGTTATAAGAGAAAAAAAAATTCAACTAAATTGATAAACCTTTAAGTTAGAAGCGGACTTTTTGGTAGAAAAATTTATGTCTTAAATATAAAGTATCAATTTTCAGCAAACAAATTAATCGGCAACAAAGTAGTTGCTTTTCTTTCCCATAAAGATTGAATTTCTACTTTAAAATATCAATTTTTAAATCAGCAACTGAAATTGAAAAACAATATTTAATTTTTATTGAAAAAAGACTTCAGCTGACTTTTCAAAGCCAAGATATGAATTTTAAAAAACATGTAAATTTGCAACGTAATAGTTTAAGTTTCAGCTAAACAGTTAAGTTTTTTGTAAAATCATTGCAATTTAAAGTTTTGAAAGATTTAAAAATACTTAAGGCCGTATGATGAGTGAGTCACGTGATCAGATTCCTACCTTACCGTCACTTTTTTTATTTCCCAACTTATTATCACTCGAAACACCACATCTAATTGAAAATTTGGGATACTGAACAAGAAGCACTAAGGATGGTGGGTCTGGTCCTAAATTTGTATAATTATGAACAAAGTTTTTGGGTGTAAATATTTTTTTTGCTTTTATCATAATTATTAAAATTTAGGATCAGAACTACCTTTCTTAGTGCTTTTTAAATATTGTACCAAATTTTCAACTCGATGTAACGCTTAGTGTGAAAATAAGTTGAGATATAAAAAAAGTGATGGTAAGTTAGGAATCTGGTCACGTGACCTACTCGTCACATGGCCTTAAGGGGCCTTTAAATGTTTTAGAGCATTTTGAAAGATTCCAAGGAATTTTCAAGTGATTCAAGTCCTTCATTTTCAAAAATAAACGCTAAAAAATACAATTTGTCTTCAACTCTGGCTTGAATCGTAATATTTTTATTGATTTCGTTTTGTACCAATGTAATTTTCTTAAGTTTCATTTTGGCCTAATAAAAGAAATTTATTAAAGAAGCTGTTTTTCCAATTAAAATAAAATTAAGTATGAAATGAAGGACTTCTAACGTGTTGTATGCGTGCTATCAAAGAAGCGATTATTTTTAGCTTCAATAAAGTAAGGTAAAATAGGTAAGTTGCCTAAATGATTTTGTTTTTCCTCGAAATATGTAACCTTTCTCTTGTTTCAATAGGGCTGAAAATGTTACACATTCCTGTTCTTTAATTCAACACAGGAAACTTTTCACAATCTCGAAAAAATTGTCGACATGGCAAACCAGAAATCATTGTCTTTGCTTGTATATTTCTAATTTCTAATATCAAAAAGAATTAACAAGTTTCCAAAAATGAATCTTGTGAAATGCTTTGAAATAACATAGAATAACCTTGCTATAAGCTCAAATCCTCTTGAAATTCCTTGAAAGCTGTGAAAACTTAAGATAGCGAGTTGCTTGTAATTGTTTTTTTTTTAAGAATAGCGAGAAAATTATTATAAATTTAATTAACAAAAATCATCATAGAGCAAGACTGAATTTATCATAATATTTCTTCGTAAGGTATAAGCGATCATAACAATAAATTTCGAACCCGATGGAAATTTTCTAAATTCTGAAATAGGTAAATGTAAATAAGGATGTCCTATTTCACAGAGAGAAAAATACATTTTACAAAACCGTCTTTTTCTTTGGCTTCAATTCCCCACCTAATTGTAGATAACTATGTTTGACAATAATGTGAATCTAGCTAGTATATAAGCATAAGCCACACGTATGGAAAGTCTTGTCAGTTGGTGCTCTTGAAATTCTCTCAAAAGCAGTGCAGTGACTTTACAAAAATGAAGATATTAACATTAACTTTGCTTTTAATAGTTACAATATCGCTTCACTCTGTTCGTAAGTAGAGTATCAAATACTACTAAATTAATGATACAATATAATACATTACAGCCGGATATCGAAAGGATCCAAAATCTTGAATTTCACTTTAAAATAGGGGAAACGTATGTTATTATAACCGTTCATCTTTCTCAAGATTTTTGCCAAAATATATTTAAAAGGTTTCAGTGTAATCAATACGTGTACAAATAAATGCAATTTTGTACAAAACATTTTGTTCCAGTGCGGTGGTTATTGTGAAGGTGAGTAAAAAGAATTAACACTGTTTATCAAGTGTTGCTGAATGGATTCGATTACTAACGGTCCTCAAAAGAAGAAACCTGAAAAAGTCATATTTGGGTTTTTAATTATTTTTAGAAATTATTAATAAAATTAATAGTCATTTGCCTATTTGTGGCCTATTTGAGGAAGTAGGGTAGAGTGAGGTTAAAAGTTTTGCAGGGAAAAAGTTCCACATATTATATTGTGTGGATTTTTAGTGACTTATATAAGTTTTAATGCAATAACAAAAGAAATACCTAATTTAGTTTAGACTCAGTGTTATAAAAAATTAAGATTTAACACTTTTGATCGCGCCCTACAAACTATTTCTTTTTTTTTTATCGTTAGTGGTACTCTTTACCCGCGGCACTCTTAAACCTACTCTACCTTACTAGAAATCTTGCGTGCGCTCGTTAATTTAATTAATTTTTTGTTTCAACAGCTTTGAATGACTTACATTTTTCTGAATGTTATATTCCAATAAAATTTTCAATGCTCCTCATAAAATTCAATTTTTGGCTATATGCTCATTTTCAATTTTTTGTTATAATTTTATTATTTTTAATGAAATATTTATTTTTTATATCAATGTTTAAATCATATCTATTTCTCTATGTATACACCTAATAATTTTCAAATATATGAAATTAATTAATCTGCTGAAGCAAAATTCATTTTATTTTTTTTTTAATTTGAACTTCAATAATTTTTTCTTTACATTCTAACAATAATTGAAGGAGTAAGGTTAAGAGGAACTATTTTCAGTTTTGGTTCAGGGTTTTCTTCACAATCGGTGCATTACTCTGCTTTTTTTGTGAATCATTATCATTGTCATTCGTGACTTGCTTTTTACATACTCATCATTTATGATTGAGAAATTATTAGAACTGTCAGAAATTTGACATGAATGTTTTTTAACGGATCTCCACGTTTTAAGACCCCCTTAATCCGAAAATCAAGTTTTACGATGGCGTCTTTCTGTCTGCCCGTCCGGCCGTCCGGCCGTAAACACGATAACTCTCGAAAAAATCAACTTATCAAATCCATCTTTGGCACACTTTTTTTAGGTCCTAAAAGAAAGGACAACTTTGTTAACCATACATATTTAATGAAAATTCAAAATGTGGGCGCATTTTGAAATTTTTTTAAGACCACTTTTTTCTGAATTTGAAAATTCTATGTACGGATATTTATAGTGTTAAAAAGCACATAAAAACATAAAAAAATTTTGGATTTTCTTGGAAGATCGAAAATTCAAATTATGATTAAACAAAAAATAATATTAAGACACATAAAAATACTGCCATCTAAAAATGAACTTTTTGCTAAAGTTTCATTCAAGCATTATTATCGCAACTCACAATGTGCATTGCTATTGAAATACAAGTATTTTCATTATCTTGTTTTTATAATGTAACAAAAATACGCATCTTAGGATAAAGTGGTTCAAATTCACTTAAATAAAATGTTATTGAAGCTTGTGTCACTTCTGCCAACATTTAATTTTTCATTCTAATCTTATTCGTTACAATTTCAAAAAATCTACTCGTCTTATCTACAAATTATTGATGGTTAATTTAAAGATGCTTTTTGGGGTTTTTCGAAAAATTAGATTTTTTTTTTGTTTCTAATGTTATATTTTACCATTGAAACAAAAACTCATAACTTACCAAATTTATAGCTCTGTTCAGAGAAGCAACTTCTGTATATTTATTTTTTTGATAGCTTGCGTCGTTTGTCCAAAAATGTAATATCTTTATTATCAATCATAATTTTTATAAAAAAGAAAACTACGTTTCTATCTCAAATTTATCTATAACAAATTTTTTTAACGAAAAACTGGAGTGTTTAATTTTTTACTGTTTCTTGTGCGATCATAATTAACATTTTAATTTTTTTTAAGAATATTAAAAAAGTTGTTATGATGATCTTGTAGGGTTTAAAAAAACGTTTATCTACACTTCACTTTTTTTCATCGTTCGTTTTTTGGCTTAGCACTTTAATTTTCGTTTTTTAGTTTTTTATTTCAAAAATGCTATAACCATAATAATTTTCTTTTTATCGAAAAAAGACATCGGGTCCAAATCTAAAAAGTTTCTTACATTATACAGAACAAATAAATAGTACGAAATATTGCATTACTACAAACTGTTCTTTGGGCGTTAAATGCAGATCAATAAAAATCTTTTCAATTAGAGCCTCTATTAAATTTTATCTGATAAGGCTTTTCTTATTCATCAATAATGTTTAGTAAATGCATTTCAAATTCATTTTAAAAGGCTGGACTATACACAACATTTTTTTAAAATCTTTAAAACAAATTTTCTTTTTCACTGAACAAATTTTGATATTGGGAACTGGGATTGGTTTTACCAATTATAAAAATGTTTATAGGGCTGTTTTAATACCCCTGAGAGATTCATGTAAGAAAATCGACATTATCTGATAATTAAAACAATGTTAGAAAAAAAAAATTTTTTTAACTCTAAAAGAATAGCGTCAACAATTTGTGAATGTTCTAGAAAAATTAAAAATTCCGATTTCCCCATGAAACAACAAAAAATACAAAATTCCATTTTGCAGTCATTAAGGATTCATCTGTGGTTGAAAATTTAACTTTTTTGTTATAAATTTGTAATTTTTTAGTAAAAGACTTATTTATCTGTATACAACAATAGAGACACAAAATATAAAATAAAAGTTGAAAATTTGCCTCTTTTTGGAAGAAAATTTACCTTCTGGCCTGAAAATTTAACTGTTAGGTTAACATTTTTTTTCTGGATGATTTATGTTTTCAGTTAAAAGTTCCTTTCGTTAGTTCAGAATTAAAAAAATTTTGATCAAAGTTCATCTTCGTTGTAAAAATGCAGATGTTCCATTTTTTGTGAAAAATTGATCTTTTTTAGTTAAAATTTCACTTATTTTGCTCAAAAACCATCATTTTCAAATTGAAAATTCAATTCTTTGTGTAGAAAATGCATACATTTGTTTAAAATTAACTTTTTTTTAAGCTGACATGTTTTTGTATGGAATTATCAACTATTATACATTTTTTTAAGAATAAATTTTTGATTTATCCAAAAATCATCAGGCTGGTTGAAAATATAACTATTTTGTTAAAAATTCCCTTTTTTTGCTGCAAAATTAATTATTTTAATTGAAAATGTATTAATAAAATTTTAGAATAATAAATATTAAATTTTAATCTGTTTTATTATACACACAAATTTGACATTCCTAATTATGTGCCGTAATTTTGCAACATTCTTTGCTTCGAATTTTTCAAATTACCCAATCAGCATTGAGAAAAAATGACAACGATTCTTTCGAGATTTTCGGCCCCCCTCCCCCTATTTTTAGAAAACAAAGACAAATTTCAACAGCAAAAAATAGACCTTCTGATTGAATGCAAATTTTTCTGCGTGAATTGCTGTAAAAATTCCCCCATTGTTAAGAGAAAAAAGTCTAGACGATTTCGATTCTTATTAATATAAAGCATCCAGGTCAAACAATCAGTTATGCGTTGTCTTTAATACAGTTTTAATAAGGAAAGTTATATTTACGAAAAAATAAAATTTAGAAAATAATTTCCTGCAAATTTCTAAGAGGAAAGATCTAACACTTCGTTTTTATAATTATGTAAAAAAAACTTTAAAAGAATAAAGCCCCTTGTAGTTACCTGAACAATATTAAATGACACTGACCTTAACTTGTCCTTTTCAGGATTGTGACAGCACATTTTTTGATTACTCAAAAGTTTTTGCTTCTATAGGAGCAGAGATTTGTGAAAAATGTATTGTTTATAATGCCATAAGAAATTAATGGTTGATCTAACATAAATATCTCACGATAGTAGATAGTTTCATTTGTCAGATAATAATGAAAAAATTTAAAAAAAACGACTTTTCCTATCAAGAACGAGGGAATTTATTACTGAAATTTTGTAGAAAATCACTTATTCGATTTTAAATATATTTTTAAAATCAATAGTAAAAAGCTAATTGCTTGGAGAAAATGAAATTAATTCGATCTTATAGAATAATATTAAAAAGTGATGAAAATAGAATACTTAAATTTATAGCAAAGTAGTTCTACTTTTAACCAAAAAAGCATATTTTGTAAGGAAAAACGCATTAGATGAAATTTTAACCAAGAAAGAGTTTAATGAAAATAAAGAGACAAGTGAACTTAATCAAAAAATACTAATTTAAACAAAGTAGTGGAAATCATAATTAAAACAGATTCATTTTCAAACAAAAATTTGCATTTTTATTGAAAAAAGCTGACATTTCTGCCGTAATAGTTCAAATTTCTAACAAAACAATAAATTATTGAGCAAAATACCTAAATTTTCAAATAAAAATAATAGCATTAAATATTCAGTTAAAAAAATTAATTTGAAAGGAGAAAAAATTACTGTTAAAAAAAAAGTTTAATATTGAACCAAGCAGTTGAATATTTAGACAAAAAGATTAATTCTCAAGCAAATTATTAAATTTTGGAATGAAAAATTAGAATTTTCAAAAAAATTAATAAATTTTGAACCTAATAGTATAATTTTTTTATCAAACGAGATGATTTCCGTTCGAAAAATATAACCTTAGAACAAAAAACTAAGTGTTTAAAAAGCAGTAATAATTGCCAGAGTCCATCATTTTCATCAACACACTGCCGAATGATCATGCTTGAACTTTAGGCCAAATTAAACATTTCTGCTGCCAAGAGAATTGTACATTTCTTTTTTAAATATATTTCTAAGATCTCGGGGAGCTTGATAATATTATAATTAGAACCGTAATGAAATGCTTGAAATTTAGTGTTGAGGTAATATAGTGTGAAAATTGTACGTTCATTAATGTAATGATGTAGCGAAAGCGTAAGGTCATATCGTAAAAAAACCTTCTCCAACATCGTGCATTACATTGACTGATGGATTTTTCGTTACGTAAAATTCAGGTAATTTATTAAAGACACACTCATTTTTATGCCAGAATATTTGATATCTTGAGTGACCAGTAAAGAATTGTAGTTTGAGATGTTTCGAAGTACGGTCAGTTTCCTTAAATGTTTCATTAATGTGTTTGTGACTTATCAGGCAGAATATCGAGAAAAATATTCTCAATTTTTTATTATATATCTGGTGGGAGACAAGGTATACTTAAATATACGGCACGATACTTTAACCCATGTAGAAATTCAAATGGGGAACTAGTCTGGTTCCCGAACATTCGACCCCACTTTAAGTCGGGGGCTAGTCAGGTGACCCGATTTATCCTAGTCTGGGCCTGATTGGGTACTAGTAGGGGTCATATGATAATACATCCGCGTGGAATATTAACCAAACTCCCCAAAATTTGTGGAACATCCCCTAAAAGTTGGTCAAAATACTTATTATTTACGCTTAAGAATGTATAAATTTATACAACTAAAATTCCCCAAAATTTGTGGAATATTTATTTATTAAAAAAAAAAAAAACTTCATTTGGAAGGCAGCAATGGAAGGGCTTCGTTCTGAAGGAACAGCCATGTTGGTCACGGTAGTCTATGCTCAGGTGATTATGCTTCGTTACGTGTGGACTGCTGTCTTAAACACTCGACGCGTCATTTCTGTTGCGCGAGAGGCGGCATGTCGCGCCCTTGCGGAATTTCTTTAAAGCTACCAGTCCAGAACCGCAATACTCAAATGAAGGTGGTAACAAAATCAGAACTGTACCGTGCTTAATAGTTTACTACTAGTATACTGCTCTTCACTGATTAATCAAAAACTTTTTCTCCTTCTAATTTCAATTACATGAAGGATTAGACTTTATTTACATATAGCAAACTTTTCAGATCAATTTAAAAATAAGCATCTGTACAAATTTAGAGTCTTGTGACTTTCGGCAGACTTTTCACCTGCATCTATATGTATCTTTTCCAATATGGATTTTCTTAAAATTCCGTACAAAGGTAATTTATAAATGATCCTAGAAATTCGCAATTTTCGAAAAAATACTACAATAAAATAAGATTACGTCTTTTTAAGGATTTTGATAGTTGTTTTTATAAAAAGCTGATTTTCGTACAAAATTATTAACTTAATAATTATTTATTAAGTATATTAAAGATGAGTTTCGCATTAATAAATCTTTTCTCCAAAAAACGGTGTAAAATTATTGTTAAATATATTCTTAGTGTTTTAGAATAAAAAAATCATTACGTTTTTTTAGATATTACCTCGTTTGATAAAACCTCTCCGAAAACTCAAACATAAGAATAACCCGACTAGAGCCGCACTAGCTCCCGACCAGAGCCTGAAGATTACCCGCACGGACACTAGTGAACAAAAAGGCCCGAATAGCCCTTGACCAACCATCGACCAGGCTTCGACTGAAATTTTGACAAACAAAAAGCCCAACTAGTCCCCGATTAGTTCCCGACTGGGTACTTTGTCAAAATTAATAACCCGACTAGCCCCCGATTAGTGCCCGACTACTAAATACGGACAAATGGGGCTATTTCCACACGGGAATACGCCTTTGTGACTACCTAGAGCATTGTTATTTTCATAATCATCAAAGAACATCAGAAGTGGCAAAAAAATTTTGTCGATGAACGAAGGCATTTGTTTTCAGTGGGGACATTGATAAATATTTGTTTAAACTTCTTTCTGCGAATCCATTCACCAATTTGATAACCTTCAGAAGCAATAAACGAGTCATAATATTTAAATTGAGCTAAACGTTGCTTCTCGGTTCTCATTTGTCGAAAAGGTTGAGGAAATTTTTTAAAAACGTTTCCTATTCGAGACCAATTTTGTTCACTTATATACCTGCGTCTTTCAACTGACTGTATACTTTATTTTGAACACAGCTCGGTGTTTTTTCAAATGATTCCGAAGCGTCAGATATAATATCATTTACACTTTTTCTCGAAATATTTGGAGATTGACATAATTTTCCGGGAAATTTAACTGATGACTTATTTTCTAAACGTTTTGAGTTTAATTTAAAGATATTAAAAACATTATTTGTTTTGATTATCCAAAGTCATCGCTTCATCATCGTCATGACCTACAAGAGAATCAGAACCGCTGGATTCATTAAAATAAATCATTCTGAGTTGACCTGCAATTTTGATAACTTTCAGCGTTATCAAAAAATGAAGTAGGTTGAGATAAATTTTCATAAGAATCTCTTTTCAGACCAGAATCATGTCTGATTCTTCTATGTCGATCAAAATAAGTTTTCAACGAAAACGACCGTTGATAATGAAGTTTGGCACAATGGAATATTCGTAAATCTGAGTGCGTTACATTTACATGACCAATGAGATCAGTATTGGTCTCAAATAAAACTTTACAAGCGTAGCATATAATGATAATGCCATCCAAAGGACCTTTTTTTGAACAGAGACCAAATTTATTATCAAACTCTGACAGGAAAACAGAGCTGAATAAAGTCCAACTAGAAGAGTACAGACTTTTTTAACGCATTTTCCGTCTGTCCTTGCAGTTCTTTTACCGCTTTTATCGGATTATTGGGAAACGTTACTATACCATAACCAAAAAGTGGAATTAAATGTCATATGGAGTGGGAGCCTTGCTGATATCTACACTTTAATGCGAAGAAAAGCTTAAAGTCAAATCCAAGGCTTCTGAGCATGAATAAGTCCGCGGACTACAAAAGACGGCTCAAAGGTTTTCCTTTCTGCTCAGTAGTTTGCTCCTTAAGCATTGAATGGTGTCATCTAATTCATCAGGAACCTGTCAAAAAATAAATAAATTAAGTACATATTTTTAGAACAATTTCCCTGTCCTCTATTCAGCACAGAAAAATTAATTATTAATAATTTGATCACAACTAGAAGTGATTCAGATTATTATAGCTGACAAGTATACCTGAACGTGACAGATAAACGTTTCTCTTCTTTCAGCAGGATTGCATTTTCTGATTACGTTTTCCTCAGTACCTGCTTTCCTATTTCTTCCCGTACATACTTAACCAATCAGTGAGTACAGCAAATGCAGTACAATTTCATCTTGAGCTTCTTCAAATATGAAAAAGCTATAGGATGGGATAGGTTGAGATAAGACAGCGTAGAATAGAATAGGATCGGATAAGATCAAATAGGATTAGATAGTACGGTAAAGTATAGGATTGGATAGTACACTAAAGTATATGGTATGATAATGTAGGGTAGGAAATTCTAGGAAAGGAGACGATAGATAATACTAGAATAGGACAGAATAGGATAGGATAAGATAGGATAGAAGATGAGAAGAGATAGAGTGCGAGTAAAATGGAGACTAAACATTCTGTTGAATTTTAATTCAGATCTTAGTATCAGGAAAATGGGTATGTACCATCTTTTAATGTTGACAATAATTTAACGTAAGCCATATCATCAACATCTTTTAATTATTTTTATCAAGGCCTTCCAATTGATAGATTAAAACTTCCTTTATAGAATCCCACCTTCCAAATAAAAAATAACTTTTCTGTGGATACTGCTTTTCAAAGTTCAGCTCTAGCTGTATGAAAGTTATATTAATTAAAAAATATACCATTTTCGAATCTGCAAGCAGTAGCTGATGCAAAAAAGTATGTGAACAGAATTCTGAGCGAAATTACAAACAAATGTTTTTTATTTAATGAAGTTTTATTTAACATACCAATCTGATACCTCTTTGAACTTGTAGGCAGGGAAATGTAATAATATAGGCGGTTACCGATGCGTCGGTAACCAGCATCATTATTCGCCTACGGTCATAGGTCAGAATACAATCTTCACGTGTTTTCTCATGATCAAAAGTCTGTTTAAATCTACTCGAAGATGCTTTCAGCTGTTGTGAATCTGCTGTAATTTTTTTTCTCTGAAAGGACTTATTATAATAATACGTTTCTAAAGGCTTAGAAAATTTTTAGAAATGTAAAAGAAAAAAAATATTTGAGAAAATGAATCTTTATATAGTATAGTAAGCTTACTTTGGCATTAAGAAACAGGACATGTGAATTTTGTCTCTTGTGCTGTGGTTTCTCCAATAAGTATTTTTCTCGTAAAATTCCTTTTACGTGATTTTAATGGTCCTATAAGGCACCAGAAGTAGGAACAATTACTCCACCTTTCGGGGAATAGGTCTTGAACTATCAACAATAGCAATAAAAGTTTCTGTAGAAATTCTGAAAAAATAACCGATTTGGAGTTTGGTCAATTTTAAGTGATGATCGCTTGAAACTTGTTGCTACGTAATTTGAAAAATTGTGATACTGGGATATGATTCTTACACTCCTTTCCATGGAACTAAATTACATACGCTAAACTCAATATTGCAAGAAGTAGTTACATCATATATCGCTAGAAGATACGCAAGGGAATTTTAGTAGAAAAAAACTTTTTATTCGTGAAAATATAATTAACATTCGTGACACGATTGACATTCAAAAATATACTGACCCTCTGTGTAAAAGTAAAAAATCATACAATTAAGCTTTCGACTTATTTTCTATACGAAATACATATCTCGAATAAAAAATAAGCATGTCAATTAAAGAAATTTTCAAGGTTGTGCTTACCATCATTATTAAGAAAAATATATTTTTTAATTACAGCTAGTAATTTTTTATCCATCATTGAATAAAAATACGAAATACTATGTAGCTTCTTCTAAAAAGTACTGCTTGAAAATCTTTTCAATTAATTCTAATTTTTTCTTTCAATTTAAATTTCAAAATAATTGTTTAATTGAAAATATAGCCAATTATTATGAACTAATTATTGAAAAATCACATTTTCCAACAAATGTATAATCTAGTAATTTTTTAGAGGTCTGTTACTGAAATTTAGAAAGCTTTTCACTCGGCTGCAATGACCTCACGGCATCATCTTTAAGTTCACCAACGATCCTTCTGGTTAAGATCGCTCGAGTTTCTTTGTTTAGAAATTTTTGAGTTGATAGTTTGCTAAAACAGTTTGTTCATTACTGCCACTGGTCTTGAGCAAAAAGTTATACAAGTTCTGTAAGATAAATATTAATTTAAAATACTTTTTAATACAGTTCAATACAATAATACATGTTAAACAGTAATACTATAAACAGGGTTGCCGCTGAAATTGAAAGAATTCCTTATTATTTTCAGGTTTACAAAAATAATTCCAGTCATCAATTTAAAACAAAAATTAAGGCTTTTAAAGATGAAAATTCTAGAAATAAAAAGAATCTGAACTAAACTGTAAAGTAACGCATTTAACTTGGAACCGTTTCGGAATCAAAATACAAAAATCACATTATCTACTCTTTCGAATAAGAGAAAAATTTAATACTTGAATTTTCTCACATTCAGCTTTTTTAATATGTAACCAAGAATCGCTTGTCACAATTCATAGGAAAATTAATATAAACATTCGTCCGTTTCAACGCATTAAAAATTCTAGAATTTTGATCAGAGAAACTTTAAAATTTCACTTTTTCAAAAACATTTCGAATTACATCATCATTTGTTTCGACCTTCTCCTCTCCCACAACGCCCTTAATTAACATTTTTTATATTATATTTAAACACGTAATAAACGTTTTCTGAATAAAACAGGTTTCATAAGATTAAGTTTTGTCTATAAATAAATGAAAAAATATTTTCATGTAACACCAAATGCTTTTTCAATATTTTTGCAGTAACACAAATATTGACGTTACGTAATATAGGTTCTACTTGAAATTCATCCATTTTAATTTTTTTTCTGTGCCATAAAGAATACAAAATAATTTTATTCATAATATAACATCAAAATTTCAAATAAATATTTATTTGTTAATAGATTTTGAACAATTTAATTAGATTTGAAATTCAATTCTGATAATTAGTAACAAGAAAATAAGTAGTACCAGTATGTTTTTAAATTTATATAAATATAATTTTTATAAGATTCCTAAGAAAATTAAAAAACAAAAGGTTTTTGAGCTCAAAGTTGTGAAAACTTCGTGCTCAGTTCGGGAATGGAATTTATACGGAATGAGCTATGATTCTATATTCATCAGAAGAGGCGAGGACTGAAGAAAATTTCTATCCGAAAATCATCCCGATACAAGCATTAATACCGGAGTAATCGCGATTTAAAAATGTTGTGTCGAATTAATACGGTCCGTAGCAACGCAACGCGTTATCTCCTCCCTTACCTACTAGCATACTCGTCTCGTTCCCTCGGGACGTTCTGCTTTCCAGGGGCTGAATTAATAATTAAATATTTACTTCTGAGTGTTTTATCTTTTAATAACAAATTTAGAATTTTACCGTTTGTTTCGTTATAATAATTTTCTTGATCATTTGCTGCTTCTGCATTATTATATAAAAATGCGCAGTGGCGCAAATTTTTATCAAACATACACATATAAAGAGTCAAAACTTTGCCTTGCTTCGTTTGACATTAAGAGGAATGCCGGGAAATAGACAATCGTCAGGCATTGCGTTATTGATATTTTTTCATAAATCATACGTGAGAAAATTATAATGGAAACTCAATTTTAACAATTTTTTTACTTTTTTTAATTCATCGGTTTATATTCAAAACGCGTAAGAAAAACAAATTATATTTTCAACAATTATCAGCTAATATATTCATTTTTCATGAAATCTGATTTCCAAATGACGTTCTAAGTTTAATGCTTGCAAGTTTATCAATGTTTGTTGGAAAAATTCCTTAATCAAAATCTCTGTTTTATATCTTACAGATGGAGGTATTGGGGCGTCCTCAAACAGACGTGGTGGACGGCAAACTGAAGGCGACACCAACTATGTTGCAATTCCTATAGGCTCATCTTCAAGTTCTAGCCATTCAAGTTCAGGCCGTTCAGGTTAGTATATTTTTATTTTGTTTTCAATCAAAACTTTTTTCAGGAGCTAGAGCTAAATCTAAGTTTAATTTTTAAACCACCAATAAATTATTGTTCTCGCTGAACGCCGTTCAGTAATTCACCGGTGACTTTTATTAACAATTCTAACAGACGCGCACGCACTAGCTCTGGCTATAATTTTTAAAATTTATAGACGACGATAGATAAAATGCATATCAAAATTGATGATATTTGTTGAACTCCATGGAAACTTGTGAAATTTATGGAAATATATAAACTTCATAGTAATTTTTCAAAATTGAAATAATCTGTAATATCAGAATGAATCTATCGAGGCGTACCAATGGCACGAATGGTTAAATTTGAACAAGTTTATCTGGGACTTGGTAAAAGTTGAGTTCTGTGCACCTCGATTAAAAATTGTAGGACTTCCTGAAATTTTTTTTTTATTTCAATGTTACATCTTACAACTGGAAATAATTAGCAACAGACCCATGAACAATTTAGTGGGCTGGGTCTTCATGACCACAACTATGTTGCAATTCCTATAAGATCATTTTCAAGTCGTAGCCATTCCGGTTAGCATATTTAAATTCCTTTAATAAAAATTTCTTTGGAGGATTAGAACAAAATCCTAATTTCCTTTTTAACCGCCAATACTTTGTTTTCGCTGAACGCCGTTGGTTCCTGGAGACCTTTAAAACGAAATTCAAAATTTAACTGACAAAACTACATGTCATTATAGGAAATTTGATTCCGTCTCTTTTTCATCTGGCGAAAAATGTTGCAGCTTTTCCTGTCCTCCAAGTAAACCCGAAAATCCGTTTTTTTTAAATTTTATTTAAATTTTAAAAATTCATGGAAATTGAAGAAATTTGTGGGATATTGGAATTTGGGCTATAAGTTCTACAATTTATAGAATTTTACGACATTTCTAGAAATTAATGAAAACTTATCAAATTTCTGGAGATATTTGTCCAAGCCGTTTTATGGCTTCTTGCGATTTTTCGGCTCTCCTCTCAGGCGTTTTTTCACGTACATTTAAAAGCTAATCAAGAATCCAATATAAATGCAAACCGTGTGAACTTTGCGCACGTTTATCTGAAACTTGATTTAAGTCGGATTTGAGGTTACCAATTACAAATTTTCGGGGGGTTCGTTAAATAATATTCTCCAATGAAAATTCTTCTATTATATATCAGGGCTAATTTTGAGCGGCAGCTCCATCAATATTCTATGCGGGATGTTATTCACGATGCTAGTCATGCTTTTAGTTCGAGCAATCGTCGTGAATATATTATGATTCTTTGGAAGTAGCAACAAATTTTCGGGACCAGCCGTTCATGGTAAAAGAAAATGAAGTTATTAAATAATTATAAATTATTATTAAGTCGTGATATTATATTTAATTATTATGAAATATTTATATTACTATAAGTAATTTTTGAATTCTAAATTCTAATTTGTTAATTTTTATGTTTTAAATCAGGAAATTTCTAATTTTTAAGATTGACTTTCAAATGTTTATTTTTTTGAAATGTGTAACGCTACTTTTTCAAATAAAAGAAAATTAAATTTGGCCGTCTCTCAGTAGCGCACATGGCACCCTAATACGGTAAATGAAACTTCATGACAGACCATTATTCAGATAACTTTTGCACTAACAATTAGACAAAAAAAGGGGTCTAGACTTTTGGGCGCAAGTCTTTTCTTGGGACGAACGTAAACTCAATAAATTAAAGTGAGTGAGAAACAATAAAAGCATGCGGAATCTATATTCTGTACGAAAAGGAGAAATTCACTGAACGCTAAGCTAGCAGGCGCTAAGCTAGCGATAATCCCAAAGACAAGATAAAGGGCATCCAAAGCATAAAGTATTCGAGAATATGAAAGAAAATCTCAACAATAACAATAAAAATAACAAAAATAACAAAAGGTAAAAGATCTGGAACTAACAGAACGTTAAACCAAAATTTTAAAAGACAACATTAGGGTGGAAAAAACTACTACTTCAGTTTAACTTCAAAGCGGAGTG
>NC_046657.1:60807935-60810830 GCF_010883055.1 Belonocnema kinseyi
TTAAAAAGCTCACATTTCTCATCAGAATTAAAGATTTCTAATAGAAAATTAAGGAAGGGATCGCATATGATAAATATGAAGGAAAAAATCTATACTATAAAATGACCGCAAAGGGAAGACAACAAATGACAAATAAAAAAGGTGCTAAGTCAGCAAATAAACAGAACAAATTCGGGGTTCTGACTCGCTTAGGAAAAATAAAAGTTTCACAATTTATCCTGTAAAAAAATATATACGAAGCGAAAAATAAATAAATATATAATAAATGTAAAACAAATAAGAGAAGAGCACATGATGTAATATGACTGTGAATAGGGGTTCTTTAAATAATAAAAGGGGTTATAAAAGGGGTTCTTAAAAGTAAGCCAATAGTATTTCGAAAGAATGAGGGATTTTCATAATCAATATAAAAAAAAGGTCTTGAAATCAGCAAGAACATGATAAAGCATGATAGAAGGTCATCACAAAGCTCTCAAAATTAGAACGGCAATGTGAAAAGAATCGTAAATTTTAAAAAGAAGTCATTATAAAAGAGACCTCATAAGGGTCTCAAAATTAGAAAGGTCATACAAAAGGAGTTAATCTAAATGTATCGCAAAACTCTACACTGAGTTATCACAAGCTATATGATAGGAGTAACTCCGAAGGTGCAATTTAAAGGGATCGCCAAAGTTCACAAAAGGATCATCATCAGCTGTATTATGTGCGTAATTCCAAACGAGTAATTACGAGGAATCGCAAAAGTTTGCAAAAGTGTCGTCATAAGATACATAATGAAGGTAATTTCTAAGGAATAATCTCAAGGGAAAGCAGAAATTCGACAAATGCTTTGTCACTAAATATAAAATTAGGGTGATTTCGCAAAAGAGGTCATCGCAAAAGAATATAATATTAGGAAAATTCCAAAGTATGTTCTGAAGGGATCGCACAATCTCGTAAAAGAGGTTTTCGCCAAAATATTATCAAAGGCATCACAATATCACAAAGTCGCAAATTTTTTCACAGATAGGGCAAAAATCAAAAGGAATGTACTATAATAAAAATTAATTGGCATTCCGGCAATCCAAAATATTAAAAAGATTTAAGAACATAAGAGACATTTTCAGTTACGCAAAAAAATCAATAAAATCTATAGAGAATGGTTAAGCCAAGGAGTAATGTTATCATAATTAACAAACAACAAATTAAATTAATAATTTCACTTGGCCAAATCATCCAAAGAAGATAGGATCCTTCCTGAGGTAATCTCAAGGATGGACTTCATGCTTAGTGTTCACACTAGGAAATGCCTGTTCACAACAGAAACATATTTAGCAGAAATTAATTTTCGGCGATGTTACTTATTCCACGTAGCAATTGGTGGTAACCGCCCGGTCCACATTCACCAGAAACCTGCCTTGGATCTCAGATGACTAGAAGATACTTATACATACTATCCTTATGGGTAGAATCAACCATCCTACTCTGGAGGTCAAAATGATAAGCGATAACAAGAAAAACAATGCATTCTGTCTTTAATGGCAAAATCTTGTATTCCGCCGTGGGTGTAAGAAGGATTAGTCATATAATATCTAGAAGTTAGATTTAAAAAAATTAAAACAGCCCCAAACTATTATAATTAAAATTATTAATACGTACAAAAGAATAACGAAATAATAAAATAAGACATAAAATAAAACAGATTAAAATAAAAATATAAGAAAAAGGAGATGTGCCGAATTAGAAGTTACAAGTACTAATTCTTGAATTTTGAAAATACAGACTTGTAAATTCTCCTATTACTGCAAATCACATTTTTAAGGAATGTAATTTTAAATATTGGTTTGTTTTGTCTAAGTTTCAAGATTTTTAATTGTTAATTCTTTAATGATAAAGAATTTCAGTTTAAAATTCGTCAATTTTGATTATTCGATCAAACAAACTGACCTCGTGTGTAGTTTGATCATAATTTTATGTAAAGATAGCTTTATGAGATAACGATTTAGTACCACTACTTCACGTAATGTTTCGCCAAGGTCTTCTGAAAAAAAAATAAACTAATATATGGTCCAATTCACAGAACTTTTAGATTTGTAATTTCGCGTCTTTTTTCACGTTTTCGCTGGGTTTCGGATAGAGAATAGAGGGTCCCTGTACCCAGGGTTTCTGCTGAATATGGTTACAAATAATAAATTGGCAGTCGCGGACAATTGTCCAAGGGTGGTATCGAAGAAATTAACCCCCAAGCGGAGCTGTGAAAACCGTGCCGAAAGCTGAATGGCACCTGGGTGAGGTGTCTAGAACGGTGACTCTGGGATACCGGGCGACCTCTCAGAGTACGCAGCCTTATCCTTGCATTCGGGGCTCTGCAAGGATGAATAAATCCCTTTTCCTAGCTACTCGTGGGAACAACAATGACAACACCATACAAAGTTGTAGTAAGTGCGGTTCAAAAGAACAAAGAGCTCAGGGCTCCCGAAAATGGGTCGGCCAACAATACCGACCAATCTAGAGCTGGGGGAGCCAACGAAAATGGATTCAATGCGATGGATCGGCGAGATCTCGCGAACTTTGCGTAGACGGAGCGACTGAATCACAACTTGCTAGAGTTTTACGATGCAAGTGTGGCCCCTGAACGGGGTTACATGGCACGGCTGCATGCTCTGTGGTGCGAGAAACACCCGGAGCTATCGCACTTTTTGCAGCAACGTCTGCGAAACCATGCTAAACTACTCCGAAAAAAGAGCTATGTAAGCGAAACTCCTACTCTACCACAACTGGAACAAGCCGGCAACAGAGAAAGAGAGGCGACAATAAGACCAACCGCGAGCAGGCATCCAATAGATGAAGAGCGATGCTTTACGACCCGGAGAAACATCAACACCAAGGTTTCTCTCAAGCCTAAAGATCTGGCTG
>NC_046657.1:60810930-60818245 GCF_010883055.1 Belonocnema kinseyi
ACCGAGGAGGTGAAAAAAGTATTAAGAGGGATGAAGAACTATTTCGCACCGGGACCAGATTGTATCAAAACCTTCTGGTGGAAGAAGTTTTCTTCAACCCATTAGCATTTGGCCCGTATTTTCACCTCATATTTAAAGTCGGAAGAGCCGATTCCGAAATGGTTGGTCGAAGGGCGCACAATACTCCTGCCGGAAATAAGAAACTTAGCTGACCCGAAGAATTACAGGCCAATAACTTGTCTGAACAGACTTTATAAGATATTCACAGCTATCCTAAATGATAGGATTGTTCGGGCAATTGAACCTGTGTGGCAAGAAATGTAGGAACACGATCGGGATTGATTATCGGAAAGCTTTCGATTCGACCGGATTGAAGCTTGGTACGGAGGGTTTCATTTTTGCATATCAAGACGGTTTCATTCCCACCTTAAAATATCGCCGCCAGATTTGGAGCTAACACATTCCCGATGATAGCTGCAGGGCGAGGCATGCACACCCCGAGCATTTAGCGCACATTATATCTAGTTGTCCATTTCTTAAAAATAACTAAAACTTTTTTTAATCAAAGCAGAACATTTTTTTATGCAATTATATGGATTCAAAGAAATATTGTTCTTTGATTCAAAAAAAAAAAATTTTAGATTGTGAGCGCCATACAGTTTAACGTCGAAAAAAATTCCTGTGAGATAAATCTTGGCTGGATTATATTACTGATATACAGTGATTCATAAATGAGTATCACAAGAACTCAAGGCATAACCAAGTCGAACCTAAGTAGAAGCATTTTTACTGGGGTTCTCATTATGCTTTGAACGTAAAGACATATATTTTCTATATAATTTTTTTCTACAACCCAACGTACATTCGGGAAATTTTTCTGAATAAATTATTATTGAACACCTACATTACGTATGATTTATAAAGCTTAAAGTTTATATATGCCTTTGACGACAATTTTTAATCACTTTTGTTCAGAAAAGTCAATTTAGTTATGGAACAAATTCATTTATTAAGAATCTGTTTGTCATAATGTTGATAAAAGTAGTAGGTTTAAGCTTACGCTGATTTTTCGTTATAAATATTGAGAGGATTTTTCCTGTTGTATAAGTGCAGATGGAATACTTTTAAGTAATGGTGAGTTTCTTTCTGTATTTTTTCTTGAGATAAAAATTCATCAAGTCAAAATGAATAATTTTGTCTCTATATTTGTTTTTATATTGTTCCTATGTCACAAAAATTAAAAAATCGCAAACCAGATTTCTTTTGAAAATTGTATGCTGACGTTTCTATAAAAAATATTTTGAAATCGGTTAAGAAATACTATCTGTAAGAGATTATCAACAGTAAATTGATATTTCAGATTTTGAATTAAACTTAATTTTCAAGCTTGTACTTCCACAAAACCAATACGTGAATTAGATCCAAGTGAAATATTCCACATCATGTAAGATGGTTATGAGCTATCGTACGTTCAACAAAATCCGAGAAACTAATTGAAACTAATTTTTTTTACAAAAATCGATGATAACACGACCACACATTGTTTTGTCCTGAATTCTTGTTTATCGGGATCAAGGCTTGACCCTTGGAGGGTTAATAAACCGATGCAGAAGTGTTTAATCGCGTATTGTTAATAAACAAATGCATTTTGCTAAAAAATGTACATAACGTCACTTAATACACTGCAGTCCCACAAGAAAAGTTCTCGTTATAAAGGACAAGGTGGCACAAGTAGTGATAGGCGATTCTGGATCGATTCTTGAAAGATCGATCTTTTTCACTCAAAAGATCTATCTTTTAAATCGATTCTTTACGAATCGAATTTCTATTGGATTCATTCTTTACCCCCAGAATTCTGAAAGCGATTCTTTTATTTTTATTGTTTTATTTGTCCGTCTTAGAAAGGGAGGCGCGAAACATTCCATGGCATTGAAGTTGGAGCCGTCTAATTGGTTGACTTTTTTTCACTTGCGCGTGACGAGACCATAGTTTGTTGAATCATGACAGACTAGTATATTTCAGTATATTTAGTAGACGGAAGAAAGAATAAGGTAAACAAAATGATATTATTGTGTTATGGATTATTTAATACAAAATATGTTAATATTATGTAATATTCTTATGTTGGAAAGGAATAAACGGTGTCTAATTGTCGATCTTGAATCATTTTATTTAAAATTGAATGAATGTAATCATTTATAGATAACTTTAAAGTATTCTGAAAGTTTTTACAAGGATTTTGAATAGATCGATTTTTCTGATTCGATCTTTTTGCTTGAAGTATTATACGGATGAATTCAGAAAATGAGCTATCCACGCGAAGAACACACACAAGCCCATTGAAGACGCTCCCACTTCATTTCGATCAACTGAATGCATGTGAGAGTGTCTAACCTATCGGGGCTCGCTGTTCTTTAATACTTTCAGGGTTCTACTTCATAAACGAAATAGATAAAAATTCTGAAATTTTTACAGAATCCGTTAGGTATTTAGCTTATTGAGCGGAAAAAGTGCAGATTTTCTTGATTTTTTTGTAGATCATTAATGTATAATAATTAAATAGTCACAATTTTTAAATGAGAGCTAATTGTTTATTTGAGATGTTTTCAGGTGTTTTTTAAGTAGGTTGGTTTCCATACAGAAACAGTGTTTATGTATAAAATTATGTTTAGAAATGATAACTGAAATACTTGCATTTCGGAAGAGATTATGAGCACGAATATAATAATGGAAGACCAGTGTGAGACCAATATACTGCTACAATAAAAATAATTACAGAATTTATAACTGATAGCTCATTTGGACATTGATGAAAGACTAAGCGGCATACACGCGATACAAGGAAATAAGTGACATACTATCTTCTTCATACTCTCTTCGTCATTTGACAGGAGGTAGATAAAGTTGTTAAGAATTTGCACATGTAACTAAAAAAAAAATAAAAATAATAAGGCTTGAAGTATTCTTAGCCTGCATGAAATCTTGAAAAAATGAAAACAAATTCACGATCTCGGTAAATATCCTTTAGAAAGAAACGTCTTATCTGACCAAAACTTGCAATTTTTTGTTAATTCAGAAAAAATTCAAAATGATGAATTGTTTAAAATTATTTTTTGTAAATTCAAATCAGGATTTGGAGAAAACTGCGGGTAAAGGAAAAGTGAACTTTACTGTATAATAGCTTGTTTAGTAAGCAATGGCATTAACTGTTCAAATTATTAAACAGAAACAGAAGACAATGATGACAATGAATTAGAAGATGAAGAATTGGGTTAAAATTTGTCAAAATAAGTAAAGATTGCAAATCCAGAAAGTGTGGAATCATTCTCTTATTACATCTTTTGTACATTTTTTGGTGTTCGCAAAAAAAATTATAATGGTATATTCATCATTTTTGTGAATTTTTATAATCAAAATACTAATCATGTAGCTCAAATATCTCTCTGGAGTAATTATTTTTAGATCAGAAGCAAAAAATAATCAATTCCTTTAAGTTAAATTTGTTTCCCTTAAATTTCAGATATTTTGAATTTGTTTAAATTTTGCATTTAAACCTCGCATTTTAAAATAGTTAAACTTTAATACTCGCACTTTGAAAAATTTCAAATAAAAATTGTTGGAATCCGAGCTTTGTCCAAGTAATTTAATATAATACACTTTTTGGTCTGCACTGCGAAGAAACTCCAGAACAACGGATAATTGTATCAAAAAGCAAGCAGTATACTCGGCGGTTAATCATGTTGCTTGCTTCAGTAATTTACAAATGTTTAGAAGAAAATCTGTCTAAGTTAGATTTTAACAGCTTTTAAAATAATAAGTTAAAATTAGATTGTTATTCCAAGACTGACATTTTTAATTTAAAAAATTTCGAAATGCAGACTTTGAAACTCAAACAATTAAAAATGAAAAGCTTTTGAAGTATAGAATTTTTGATAAAGAAACATTTATATCTTACGCTTTCTTACTTATTAATAGTCCATTGTGTATCAACGGCCTGAAGACTGCAAAATTGCCTAACGCCCTTGATACACACTATATTTTTGACCTACCCTCCATGAAAAGAAGTATGTGAAGCAGATAAGGGTATTTGGTGTTCTTAAAAATTTTTAATTATAAGTGAAGAGAGAAAATAGCGCACTTAGCAGAAGGAGAACTGTAGGGTACAGTCATGTAATTTTTTAAAAGATAAATATAATTTTCTATGCCGGGCATAAAGTTACATTCAGGGGGCGTAAAGTTTTATGTTGGCCCGGCGAAAAGAGTTCCAATGTGAGTGATTTAATTCTTAGTTTGTTTTTTTTATTACATTAAATGGAAAAATGTTAATCCTTAAAGTTTGAGTTTTTTCATTGAGTGATCCTGCAAAATGTTCCTGCACCGAGAAAGAGTCGGGAAATGGCCGCAAATTTTTTTGCATTACATAAAATGGCCATTCTGACATATGTATGTAAGTACATATTTGAAAATAAGTAGTTTTATACATTTCGATTTTCGAGCACAAACATTTGCGCGTTCATTATATAATTATACAAGTAAAAACATAAAAACGGCCTTTATAGCGCGCCTGCACACATTTACATAAATAAAAATCATAAAATTTATTGCAATTTATCAAATTTAAACTAATTAGAAATACGTTACCAAAATGTATTGCAATTTTGTGGGTCAATTTGGATGACCTTTGTGTTGGACTGATGTGGCTGAAAAATTGATAACGCGGGAGAACAGAAAAGAGATTGGAAACTGGTTCAAAGGAGCCCGCACTAAATGTATGGGAAAATGGCTTTCGGTGAATTTAGCTGAAACTTTGTAATTTTTAAGGTTAGAAGTGCCGGATAAAATATCCGTAAAAAAATTTTTTTTTAATGGACAGTTTTAGTTCTATGCGACGATAAGCACTCAAGTTCAATGAATATAACAAATTACAACAGATTTTGTTACAAAAGCAATGTCAACATAGAAATCACGGTTCAGATCGTGGTCTGTCATATTTTCGCCTACACCGTTGACTCATATAGCGCGCTTCTCAAGGCGATCAAATGCTAAGCGCCCAAGATTTTAACTTGACTAATTAATCACTTCTTTAAAGACAGAAATAGTACCTAAAGTAACATTAGTAACTAGTGCGCACATTCCAATAATAACAGTGTACCCTTCGCAAGAGGGCCGAACGCTAAGCGTTCATAATCAGTGAATAGAACGAATTACAATAGATTTAGTTACAAAAGCGATGTCAACATAGAAATCACGGTTCAGATCGTGGTTTGTCATATTTTCGCCTACACCGTTGACTCAAATAGCGCGCTTCTCAAAACGATCAAATGCTAAGCGCCCAAGATTTTAACTTGACTAATTAATCACTTCTTTAAAGGCAGAAATGGTAGCCAAAGTAACATTAGTAACTAATGCGCACATTCCGATAATAACAGTGTACCCTTCGCAAGAGGGCCTAACGCTAAGCACCCATGATCAGCAAATAGAACCAATCCTAGTAGATTTTGCGAAATATTAAACTATTTCTGGCCCTTGATTCGGATTCGCTTGTTCACCTCTATTAACAGCGTTTAGAATCCTTTGTAGCAAAGAAGTTTTAGGATACTTTACGTGTTGCTAGTGACGTGCATAACCCAGGAACCATAAAACGCTTGCAATATGTGCGCAAGTGCCAACAGTTCTGGCCCCTGACTTACATTTGCAGTAATAACCGAGAAGCGTTTCGTTATTGTCTGGTACTATGTCATCGATCTCATTGAACGCTATCCACAGCTGGTACCTTGTCGCATTTCGGAAACGAGAAAATACTCGTACTCTGATTAAACCAGGTTCATTAAGTCGCGTATCTAGTTTAAACTCCTCATCTTCTTCTCGTTGCAGCTTGTCTTGAACGTAAGATGGGGCAAGTTCTACTTGATACACGCCAGTTGTTATGTCGCGTATTTCTTCCAATGTGAGGCGAGGAAATTTAGGTACTTGAAGCTTATGCAGGCGATACCAATTTGCATTTCCGTAGCGCATATTGTCCACTTGCACGTGCGCTTGCACAATATTTGGCTCACGAGCTCTCGCTATATATTCTCTTACAAGCTCTGCTGTAGCGCCTTGCATCTCGATAACAGGATGGTATCGATTAAATATTGCACCAGCAATACGAAAGAAGTCACTTACATTGTGTATATGAGCCATCGGAATGGTTTTCTCGAAGAACTTGAAAATGGACTTTATGAGGCCATTTCTGGATTCCACTATCCATCTAGATTTCGTTATTAGCCGAGCTTCGTTTGCTTCTTCCGTTACCAATTGACTCTGTCCTTATTGGAGAATTGGTGGTATCTTGGACACAATTCCTAAGCGTTCTAAAAGTGGTTGGGCACTCTATATACACTGTCCTCTATAGAAATATCACCAATGTCGAAAAATTCTTTCATACCTTCCACATCTCTTTCAAATTCGTTAATAAGCATTTTTGCCTCATTTTTTCGCGAGTCAGAAAAATATGGTCCTTTTATTTCAAGTATGTATCCGTCTGGAGCAACAATGAGAGCAGGTTTTACCAAGTGACGTCCTTTATGTTTGCAGAATGACTGTGGAAGTACGCGAAAGGTACTGTTCTTCTTCATGTAAGCATAAGTTCCATCGATGGTAGTAATAGCTCTGGGAATTTCTGGTTGTGGATTATAAAGTTCATTGGCAAATGATGTCACGTGTCTTTCAATGAATTCCTCTCTGCTTAACGCATTAAATCCAATGTTACCAGGCACAAATAGCTGCATTAAAGACTGTCTTACAGTAGAAATGGCCATGCTTGTAGCTTGCCGGCTCGAATAATGAAAAATCACTTTCAGAAATTCATTAGAAAGACCTTGACGCATTTTGCAAAAGGAAAGTTAGCAGATCTTTTTTCCACACGTATCTGGCACCATGCGGTCTATTAATCGCTTGTAGTCCAGGAAGCAAGGGGCCTAAGATAAAACCATGTTCATCCAAATGATTTAAGCATGCTCTTGTTTCTTCTGGAATGAAAACGTCCATGAAAATAAAAGCGTTAACTTTACATTCAATTGAAAGCCTTGGAGTATTAACATCAGCATTACAGAACATGCACGTTTGCCTACCTGTTTGTGTAAGAAAATTCAGTCTCAAATAGCCTGGGTCACGTTGGAGCTCCTCTATCTCATTGGGAATCAATTGATTGCAATTAAGGTTGATAGACTCTTCCGCACACATAGCAATTAACTTGAACTCTGAATGCCATTTTTAAACCATACGAGAAACAAGCTCTTATGGTCTTGAAAGACAGAGGAATATATTAATAAAA
>NC_046657.1:60818345-60845113 GCF_010883055.1 Belonocnema kinseyi
TGTTTAATATAATTATAAGTGAATACCGAGAAAGTCATTAGGCCTATTTTCAGTTCGTCGCACATTCTGAAATCGTTCGCTTTTTGCTTTAAAAAGTGACAGTCGTTCATCATGCAGCATTCAGTCATCGTTTTGAGAAGCGCGCTATATGAGTCAACGGTGTAGGCGAAGATATGACAGACCACGATCTGAACCGTGATTTCTATGTTGATATCGCTTTTGTAACAAAATCTGTTTTAATTCGTTTTATTCACTGATCTTGAGCTCTTAGCACCGCATAGCGCTAAAACTGTCCACTTTTACGGATTTTTTTTACAGATATTTCATCCGGCACTTATAACCTCAAAAATTGGAAAGTTTCAGCTAAATCCACCGAAAGTCATTTTCCCATACATTTAGTGCGGGGTCCTTTGTGGCTATTCTCAAGCTTCGAAAGGAACCAGTTTCCAATCTCTTTTCTGTTCTCCCTCTTTGTGACTTTTTCAGCCACATAAGTCCAACACAAAGGTCATCCAAATTTACCCACAAAATTGCAATACATTTTGGTAAAGTATATCTAATTAGTTTAAATTTAATAAATTGCAATACATTTTATGATTTTTCTTTCTGTAAATGTGACGAGCCACTATGAAATGGACATTAGGGTTGAAAAATTGATTTTCAGATTTTGGATGATATTGATAGCTTTTAAATCACTCCTTTATATTGAAGAAAAATTAAGTTTTTATATGCAAGATTCGGTCAGTTATTACGGTGATAATTAAGGCCTAAATAGACAATTTCCGCACGTGCGGGCGGCCCAAGAAATCCAGTCCAACCAATTGTTACAAACTGACAATTACCACACTCTGCGACTAGCTTACATATATAAAGTGTCGCCTCTCTGAGGAGCAAAAACAACAAAACTCATTGACCTACTGAATCCAATGGCATTGGTTAATTTTAAGAGAAGTGGATGGACTGTTTAAAACGCAATTTTTTAAACAAATATGAAAAATTGTTTATCTCAACGGGACTAATTTTTATAAAGAAAATATTAAAAATTCTAAGCATAAAAGTTCTCTTGTCATTTTTTTGTTAAATGCATATTTAAAAAGTTATAAATTTTCAAAGTTCAAAACTTTACGTTTTTTGCTAACTTTGAGTATCGATTATTCTTGACCTAGTGAATGTTTTTATTTAAATTTAAGAAGCAGTTTGTTTTTTGAGAGTTCCTCTACCTATGCATTGTATGCAATATTGGATTGACCAGTCGGAAGCCTAGTTATCGCAATTTACAAGTAGCGCCTTTTGTGCGCGCGACAGTGCGTTTGGCGCTGATGTCTGCCGAGGTACTCGCGGCCTCACTGAAGTAATTATGAAGTTATCATTTTTTTGACATAAACAAAGTGAACAACAGTTTATTTCGGCTCCTAAACAAAAAAATGATATTGTTCGAGTGCAAGCTGCACACCGACAATTTGAAACAAATCCCCTGAAAGGCGATAATAATATGTAAACTTTCTTTGGCACCAACGAATTCTCCTGAATATCATATCCATATAACAAAGGATCGAATTTGTCAATATTTATGTTCAAACAATTAAATTGTTGATACGGTATGTAAAATGCTCGATTTTCAAATTTCTACTCGAAAAACTTTAATATCAGACAAACGAATAGATTTTGTTTCCATAATATTTCCAAAACTATAGCAAATGCCATAACGACATGTTGAACATGCAAGATCGATGTTCACAGTTGAGAAAAAAGACTTTTTCATATTAGTTTAAACAATTGTGTTTTAACCAAACCCATCCACGTCTCGTAAAATTAACCCGACCACTACGGCTTTCTTTTGTTTTGTTTTAATATTAACTGAGTTTTTGATCAAATTTGGCCTATCTTTATTTTGTGCGGCTATCAAATTTTCGGGGTGCGATGGCAAAATTCTTTAATAAAAATCTATTTATTATATATTACAGATCAAATGGATGCGCATTCGAATCCAAGGGGCCGGCGAAGTGAAACATCGGCTGCTGGTTCTAGCAATAATCCTTCCAGTTCTAGCGCCCAACGTAAGGATATTTTAACTACTGTAATTTGCAAGAACATCATATCTACCAACAAATTTTTTGAAAAATGTTCATCAATTATTCAAAATGCAGTTAATATTGTTAATCGTGGAGCTGAATTTTAGGGAAAAGGTGTAACTGGCAGTTACGGCTTGTAACATTATTGCTCTTCCCTAACCGGGGGTTGACTTTGTGTTTATTGGTATTCTGAAATTTATAATTGCACTTGGCTGATTTTAATTAGTGATCTTACAAATACCAAAAATTATATTAATTTTTGGTAATAATTCGGTTGCATTTTAAACTTGTCTCAAAGATATTTATTTTGATATAGAGATTCGTTCAATTTGCGTTTACTTTATCCTTTCCAGTAAATTGCAACCAACAAAATATATTGATTCCAATACTGATAGGATATTAAAACTATCCCTACACATTTTACAATTACACTTGAAAATTATTTTTACCACAAGAAAATAAGTAGATCTTATGTTTATTCAAATGTTAAATGTAATATTAGATATTCATGTTAGAATAAGAACAATCTATTTATAGTTCTTCTTCTTTAGTCAAACCGTCTTTAGTCAAAGCAATATTATCGGCAGTAACACATTTTCGGGATTCAGAAAAATTGAACTTACTTAGCGTACAAATCTTAAAAAATAAGTAAATGTTAAAAAGGTCCGTTCATGAAATTGTGTAAATATAATTATATTTATGTACATACATATATAATATTACCTGATTCCTCCCATTCGAACTCAACCACTCTTACCGCGAACACTCCTAGCTATGGGAAAACTGAAACGCTCAATAAAAAGAGGAGGAATCAACTGATTTCCACCATTAAAAAAATTCCCACTATAATGAAGGGCTGCCGTATTCACGTAAAGGTCAAGCGTAATAAATACCTCCCAATTTAAGTTGAAAGGCATGACCTGTAGTTTAATTCCTAATAATTTTGGTTTTTTATCATAAATTATTTAGAATTAATATATGTGAACGAATAAAGAATTATTTGGTAGAGCACAGAAAAAGCCGCAATTCAGCGAATTCTTCGACCAGTGCAATTTATTTTTGATTTATAAATATTAGGGTCAAATTTGGACTTTTTCAAAAATCGTTATAATCGCCAGAAGCTTTGTAAAAAAATCCATCAAAAACATTCAAATTGAAATTTTGTTTAATTCAATCGAAAAAATGTACAAATGTTTGAAAGTAAGGCTTTGCTTCAAAACCTTAAAAATTGTCCCTCCTCTACTTCGATACATAATTATCAAAATGAATTAATTTTTGGGCTGAGTGGTATTATATAATAGCACTACAATTAGACTAATTTTTAGCCCGATCGAGGAATTGTAATTTGCGAGGTGGGTAGATGATAGTTTTGACTTGTCATGTTAAACTGTAATTTTTAGGTTCTGTCTAATTGTCTAATGTCTTGTGAATTTCAGTAAGAAGCAAGTTGTAAAATATGCAAGAGAGCAAAATTAAATTTCGGTTTTTATTAAATTGTTTTGTAAAGTTATTTTTTGGTTTGATTTATAACTTTAATCAAATATCAAATTCCTTTCAGACTTCTTAAAATTGTACAAGAAATAAACATTTTTAATGCCCCTTTAAGAAAAATCGGACTTTTGTATGTTTGTCGTTCTTTTTTAAAAAAAAAACCTTTTTTCTCATTGAGGTCATTAATTTATAATGCATAAGCCTTTGAAATTTTATACAAGAAAATGAAAGTTAATTAAATCTATAATAAAACTAGAATTTTGGATTCATATTCTCATTTTTTAGAATTTTAATATTTATTTTATAAAAGTCAAACGCAAACCAAAAGTAAAAACAGCGTTGGCAGAGAACAGTAAAATTTGCTATACAATGGTGAAATTATACCATTTGTTCTACACCTAGATTTTGTACTGAATTATCTTCATCGTCTTTTCAGTGAATTCTTCATTCTTTGTTTATATAACACTATAGTCTACCTTTTAAAGTAATAGGAATAAATAACATATACTAAGAATATGTTTAAATCAGGAAAAGTTACTATGAATTCTCGAGAATAAATAAATTATCCATGATAATTAAAAACTGTCAAATTGCCGCTCGAAAAAAGCAGAGTTTATTGCACCACCTCGTGGCATGTGGTAAAAATAATCCGTTAAAACGTAGTTGAGTTACCGAATTTAGCCGAAAAGTACCAAAAAAAACCGAAACCACAGATACGACAATAGCGCCTCCTTCGCGATATGTGGCTTAACTAGACCCATGCCACATCTAAGTAAAATATCTTTGGGAAAAATAAGTTCATATCTGAATTCTTTACCAAATATTGCATGCCCCTATCGGTGGTCGAAATGTTTGCCAATTTTAGCTTTTATAATATTTCTATTTTGTAATTAGTACATAGAATACTACTCATAAAGCCATAATGCCAATCAAAAATCCTTCAAACAGATATAGTAAAAATCCCTGTATTATATCTTACAGAAGGAACCGGAAATCGACAGTTAGCACCATTCAGCGAGCAGGTTTTCGATCGCAACCTCCATGGAAGTACTGGGAATCGTCGTAAGTATATGAATTAATTCATTTGGACCGGTAACACATTTTCGGGATTCAGAAAAATTTAAATTTTGGTTTCTTGACTGCGAATGTATTGTTTTTGCTAAACGGCGTTGTACGCAGGAGACCTTCAAACAAGTTTCAAATTTAAACCTGAAAAATTCACACTCTTATAGGAAATTTAAATACTCCTCTTTTTTGTTCTGTACAAAAATGTTCACGCTTTCCCCGTTTTCAAGGTAAACCCGCAAATTTCGTTAAAAAAAAGGTTTCAGTAAATTTTTTTAATTTATAGAAGTTCATTAATATTGTGGGTCTTGATAATAATCTACGAAAATTTGTGGAAATTCATAGACGATTATGTAAATATGTAGTAATTCACCGGCAGCTTTAAATTGGAGCATTTCTGCTCACTTTCGACCTCTTATTTAATATATAAATCAGTTTTCGGTGTCAAAGGTGAAAGAAATAAAAATAGGTATAGGTATGTATAAGTATCTCCAGCGCAAAGGTGTCGTATAGCGTTTCTATCGACGAGCTCAGGTTCTTCAGGGATGACATTAAGTTTTCCTCGCTTCAAATCAACCTTAGCGCATTTGTGTAACCCAATTTCCATCCCAATTTCCTTAGTATATCGTTCGAAAATCCCTAGAGCTAGATGTAGTTACTTTTTTCAGCATCAATCTTAAGATCGTCCAGGTAAAATACATAAGGGACCTTGTACTTTCGATCTGCAGGTTTTCCGCAAAAGTAACCGTCGGAATGGCGAAGTGCTAGATATATGGCAATCTTTCTGATAATAAATCCAGGCCATTGACAAGTCACGCTGGTAGAATGGTGCATCGTTGCAGACACATTTATCGATGAGCAGGTTCTTCCGACATCCCGCTACTCCTTTCTTTGAGCCTCGTTGTTCAAACCTTTCTTGCCACACAAGTTCAATTGTCCGAACAATCCCATCATTCAGGATAGCTGTGAATATCTTATGCCGTGTATTCAGACAAGTGATTAGCCTGTAATTCTTGGGTCAGCTAAGTCCTCTATTTTCGATAGGAGTATTGGTCGCCCTTCACCAACTACTCTGGAATTGGCTCTTCCGACTTTAAATATGAGGTAAACATACGGGCCAAATGCTGATGGGTTGAAGGAAACTTCTTCCATCAGAAGGTCTTGATACAATCTGATCCGGGAGCGGAAAAGCTCTTCATCAACTGTTATGAGGACATTACACAGCTTCCTGAAGCTATTTATGTTCTCTGCGTCTTCGTCCAGTCTATGCTGCACTTCGGCGACTTCTCTCTAAAATTACTTAGACCTCCTCTGCTTTAGGCGAGTGGTCGACAGTAACTGGAGGGTCTTGGAAGAGTCGAGATGGGTCAGAGAGAAACTGTTGATTTTCTCTGACCCACCTCTCCCTCTAATCTAGACTGCTCTTAGCTTCAGATAGTATCCGTATTCTCTCAACTGAATGCGGTACGCGTACTGTCTTGCCCAGCCTATCTTTATGGCGAGTTGATGCATTATTTTTTTGGTCTTATGATCAATCGTTGGTTTTGTTTTACGGTTCGCATCGGCCAAAGCTCTTGCTGCATTATGCAGACAATAATTGATAGCCTAGACGTGGGATTCCGCCGATCCATCGCACTGAATCCATCTTCATTGGCTCCCCCCGCTCTAGAGTGGTCGCCATTGTTGGCCGACGCATTGTCGGGAGCCCTGCGCGTTCTGTTGTTTTGAACCGCACTTACTACAACAATGTTCGATGTTGTCATTGTTGTTCCCACGAGAAGCTAGGGAAAGGGGTTCGTCCATCTTCTTGAGCCCTGCATGCAAGGATAAAGGTGCATACTCTGGGAGGTCGATCGGTAACCCAGAGTCACCGTTCTAGACACCTTACCCAGGTGCCATTCAGCTTTTTGCACGGTTTTCACACCTCCGCTTGGGGGTTAATTCCTTCTGGACCACCCCTGGACAATTGTCCGCGAACAATTGTCCAAGGGATTAGATTAGATTTCTGCAAAAAAATGAACTTCGAATGAAATACATAAAATAAACATTTTTTTAACGATCTTCAACGAAATAGTTGAATTAAAAATAAGTTATATATTAATTAAAAAGATAAACTGTATACTAAAAAATGCATTTTCAATAAAATAGGGTAAGGGGGCAGCGTCAACTATTTAACTGTCAATGATTTTTTTAAAGTTAATAAGACGTTGAATTAATCCATCTCTTTCTTATTTCTAGCTCTGCATTATTTTATATCATATTTCCATAAGTATTAACCACATAAAAAACAATCAATTGGTAATTTAATTATTTCTAACATTTGTTGACATTCCACTAGATACGGACTTTACGAAATGTTTCTACTGTAACAATATAAGTAAACTGCAAAGCGACTGCACTGATAATAATAATAACACAGCCACACACTAAAAAAAGTGCGCGGATCTGGTAACAAAGCACACGTATTCCTATGGATTTTGGGGCGCTGAATTCAAATTCGGTATCAGAAATCAGCCATGACGTCATGGTTGAGCCATAACCTCAAAAAATGACAAAAAATTGTGCACTGAGGCAAATAGATTTCAAAATAATGCCAATGATGCAAATTTTCACTTCAAAAACATGTCGACAACTGTGAAGGATCAACCCTTGCCTGATATCAACTTATTTAACATAACTTTACCCACCAGAACCTGAGCTCACCTGAACTGAATTAACAGAAATTTATTGAACTACACGTAAAGCTCTGGAAGCATATTTTCCCAGTACCAATGTGTGCTACACCGAACGAGTCAATTCGAGCCTAACCTAGATATAAATATAACCTAGCCTAACCTAACCTAATCTCACGACACACAATTAAACTGATTGCGTTGTCCCGTTGTGTTTGCGGTACCGTTTCATTCAACTTCGGCTGAATCTACATAGAAATTTAACCTATCCTAACCTAACAAAACCTGACCTAACCTAACCGATTACGCTAGCAACCCTGTTCTTGCGTACTTTCATATTTTGACATTAATAGCAGTACATGTTTGGAGTTTCGTAACCGCTTGTTGTCAGCATTATTCGCCTGTGTCTGTAACCAGGGCACCTCCGCGTCGTGACGGTGGGCAACGGATCCAGATTGGCTGAGTCCCTGGGTAAACGGCGTACATGTCGTCATAGCAGACACAGATAAAAAGTATATTACGATGCAGGGAAAAACCCCAGTATCGGCGTCTGGTCAGGGTGTGAAAGCGAGCTCTCCACGGTCGTCATCATGCAAGCGTAGCTCTTCATCAATGGATCACTTGGTTGGTGTAGAGTCTAATGCTACAATGAAAAAAACCGCGAACATTTCTCAATCGGATGCCTGCAAGAATAGCTCAGATTCATTCTGTTACATTTGCAGTAAATATGAAGTGAGCAGTTTGCGAAAATCAATCGACGAGGAAGTGAAAAGTCTTTATAAAAAGTGTTTTAACCGTAAATTGCTGCACCATGAAGAAAATTTATTCTTCACGTAATTTGCAATTCCTGCAGACTTATGTTGTATCGTTTAAAAAATTCATAAAACGAAAAGTACCGCAAGTACTCTACACCAACCACATGGAAAAAACCCGGTTATTGCGAAGGACTGCTACTTTTGCATGAATTCCTTCAAAGGGTTCGACGCCAAAAATAAAAATAACATTTCGTACATTCATATGTGCACAGTCACAAGAGCAATTAAAATCAATAAAAATGCACGCCAGACTGATTTAAGCGCTGTAGAATATGATAGAATAGAAGTTGAAAGTCTACGTCATGGAGACGGTCGTGAAACCAGTGATCGAACAGAAAATAGTTCTGATGATTCCGATGGAAATGACGAAAAAGATGAAGAATATGGCGTGCATAAAATGCAATTGAAGGTTCCAATATTAGTGTCGCAACTAGAACTAAATGATTCTATTAGAGATCTTGGATTACCGAAAGACGGGGCTGAATTTGCCGCTTCATTTCTAAAAAGAAGAAATCTTTTAGAGCCAAAGACAAAAGTTTCATTCTATCGCGACAGGGACAAAGAATTCAGAAAATTTTTCGTTAATGACGAAGAGACATCTTTAGTGTACTGCACTGACGTTAACGGACTAATGAACCACTTAAAAAAAATAAGTACAGAGACGAAGAATGGCGATTTTTCAATGATTCGTCAAAACGCAGCATTAAGGCTGTTTTACTGCATGACACGATTACTTACGCTCCTATTCCTATAGCTCACTCAACGGTCATCAAAGAAGAATATAATAATGTGAAAATGCTTCTTGAAAAAGTTATTTACACGAATCAAAAATGGCAAATATATGGTGAACTCAAAATCATAACAATGATATTAGGCCAACAAACGGATTTCACGAGAGAGCCATGCCTTATATGCCTGTGGAATAGCAGAGATGAAGCTTGGGCTCATGAAAAAATTTGTCATGGCGTTATACAAAGATGGACAATGCTATTAGTACGCAAATTTCCTCGATAACAAAAAAAGTCCAGACTACGAGAATATTGTTGCGAAAATGATAAGAAACTACAAAAAGTTAGGCTGCTTGATGAATTTAAAACTTCACTTTCTAGATTCCCACCTGGAAAAGTTTCCAGAAAATGTTGGTAATTCAGCGAAGAACAAGGAAAACGTTTTCATCAAGACATAAAAGTGAAGGAACAACGATATCATGGTAGATAGGACGAGGTCATGATGGCTGATTTTTGCTGGATGTTGAAAAGGGAAACGAATGTAGGTCTTATACGTAAGCGTAACCCTTTGCATCGTGTGGTTGAATTTCATTCGGCTAGGTTAGGTTAGGTCAGGTTTTTTTAGGTTAGGATAGGTTAAACCTCTTTGCAGATTAAGCCCAAGCTGATTCAAACGGTACCGTAAACACAACGGGACAACACAATCAGTTTAATTGTGTTTCGTGAGGTTAGGTTAGGTTAGGCTAGGTTAGATTTATTTCTAGGTTAGGCTCGAGTTGACCCATTCGATGTAGCACACATTTGCTACTGGGAAAATATGCTTCCAGAGCTTTACGTGTAGTTCAATAAATTTCTGTTAATTCAGGTTAGGTGAGGTCAGGTTCTGTTGGGTAAAGTTATGTTAAATAATTTGATATCAGGCAAAGGTTGCTCCTTCAAAGTTGTCGACATGTTTTTGAAGTGAAAATTTGCATCACTGGCATTATTTTGAAATTTATTTGCC
This sequence comes from Belonocnema kinseyi, assembly GCF_010883055.1. NCBI lineage: Eukaryota > Metazoa > Arthropoda > Insecta > Hymenoptera > Cynipidae > Belonocnema > Belonocnema kinseyi. The sequence goes on from NC_046657.1 coordinate 60,828,192, forward strand.
TCAGTGCATGATTTTTTGTCACTTTTTGAGGTTATGGCTCAACCATGACATGATGGGTGATTTTTGATACCGAATTTGAATTCAGCGCCCAAAAATCCATAGGAATACGTGTGTCTTCTTACCAGATCCGCACACTCTTTTGTGTGTGGCTGTGTAATTTAAAGCGTTTTCAAAGAATTTTAATGATTTTTTCATCTTTCCTGTTTGAAACTGGAACTGCTTTGTTAAGAATTTTCTTTTTTTTTTGGTTAATGATTTATCAATTCAGTGGAAAAAGTTTGTGTTCTGAAAATTTTACAATTTTGTAGAAAATTCTTTTTGGTTTGGGGTAAAAGTTATTTTTTTACTACAAATTTAAGTATGCTTTGTTTCGTTGAAAAATTTAGCTATGGTTAAACATGCATTTTTTGTATAAAAAATTACTCTGGGTGGAAAATAAATTTATTTTGTGCAAAGTTCATGTATTTTTTTAAAAATGCATTTTTTAAAGTATAAAATCTAGCTTTTTGGATAAAAATTAAACTTTCTGTTGGATACACAGTTTGAATCGCTCGCCAATAGCGATCAATGAGGACCGCTGCTCCAGGCAAGCGCAGTAGCTCAACATGCCCAAGTTGGTATCACTGCTCTGCAACATGAAGAAACGAAAGTCGAGCCAGTTTGTGTTGATTGATTTTGTTTTCCGAATGATTTTTCGTTTTTTGAGATTTATCCTTGAGAGAGGCTAGGATGCAATGAGTATCGACTCGTTCTTTTACTTAAACATAATTTAGTATTTGTATGCTTTTCTTTTTATCTTTATTTCGTTGCCCGATTTTTTTCTTATTTAAATTATTTTTTATATTATAGCGTGCGATTTCACTAGCTTCGATATTCGCGATCCGCCAAGTTCATGCGACGATCACTGTGTAAACTATTCGTCACAGATTGGTGGCCTCGATGTGATTAAGGATGAACGCGCTAACTTTAAAACGCTGACGTGATTCTAGTGCAGTGAAAAAAAAACAAAAAAAAACAGTGAGGTGTTGCTAGTGTGGTGCAAAAACTGACAACGTTCAATGTCAAATAATGCAACATGACATCGAGTTTAAAGGAAAAGGATATTGGTCAACTCAAAGAAAGTTGCACCTCCTGAAACCGTGAAGTAAAGAGATCTCAAGACCTCGCAAGCCCTCTGAATTTTTTCGCAGCCATAAATCGTAAGCCAGCAGAAATACCAAAGAAGAATTTATTTTGGAATAATGGAAGACGCGTTTACCTGCGCAGATACAAACTGTCATAGCAGCCTTCAGCGAGAGAACAGTTGACAATATCCTGAAGCTCGCTGATAGTGTACACGAGGTTACCCCCAGCAAACAAGTCAACGCTATCGGCGATTTTTCAGGACTTGCAAATGGATCGAGAATCGCAACTTACAGATATATTCCGCTTAACTTAAATTTATCGTTACACAGCGAGTTTAAGTAGCCGTTCGTTATTGCTGAGGTAAGCTCTGCGATCAAAGGCATTGACTTTCTTTCGCATTACGGTTTGCTGATCGATCCGAAAAACAATTCATTGATCGATAATTTTGACTGGCTTGACAACGCGCGGTTTCGAAGTTGGTAAAGTCATACCTGTTATCAAAACAGTAATCGGTGTTCCAAAATACCATGAGTTGTTTGCCAGACACCCCGATTTGATCTGACAGCCCATGTTTCGAAAAGATGTAATAAAATATCGAGTGAAGCACCACACTAAGACTACGCCCGGTCCTCCTGTTTACACCAAGTTTCGTTGTCTTGCAGCTGATCGCCTTAAACAAGTTAAAACTGAGTTCAATATCATGATTTGCCAGGGCATCATCCGCCCGTCGAAGAGCCCACGGTAAAAAGGTATTTTCAAAAATTAATCTTTTTCGCACTTTTAATCAAATACCAATTGTACCCGAAGACAGCGAAAAAACTGCGATCGCTTCTTGACGTTTGGTGTTGTAATTAACCTGGAGAAAAGTGTATTGGGTGTAAATGAAATAACTTTTCTCGGCTATACAGTAACCTCTGATGGCATTTCTCCAATTCCAGAGCGCATCGACGAAATTTAAAAATTTTCTTTGCCCAATAAGATTAAAGCCTCACGCCGTTATCTCAGTATGTTAAAATTTTACCGTAAATTGTTTCTCCATCGGCTGATATCATCCTACACGTTTTAAACGAACGTTGAGTCAGTTCGAAAAAGGACAAAGAACCTTTCAATTGGACCGAAGAAGCTCGCGAAGCTTTTCTTAATTTAAAAATCATCCTCACGAACGCAACTTTGCGCGCGCTTCCCGCTCCCGGTGCACCTATTAGAATAACTTTAGATGCTTCGGATTTCGCAATAGGCGGTATATTGTAGCAACGCGTGAATAATGCATGGCAACCTTTAGATTTTCACACAAAATCTCAATTCACAGAATATAAACCTATAACTTTTGCTTTTAAGTAAAAGTTAGATAAATGTTCTACGCGCCAGTGCCAACATTTAGACTACATTTCTTAATTCACTACAGACATTAGACATATTGAAGGTTCTGAAAATTGTGTATCCGATGCAATATCTCGCGTCGAAACAATCGCGTTATCAATAGATCACGACTCTCTTGCTTCTGCCTAAAAAGACGATGCGGAATTATGTGAGTTACTTCCTTCTAGTGAATCAGCACTTAAGTTGCGAAAAGTGTACTTTCCAGACAAGAACGTGCATTTATATATGTGTGCTACTTAGCACCTTGTCGCTTCGCGTTTCGTTTGGCCTGCAATTACTGAAGATTGCAAAGAATGGATACGCTCCTATACTTCGTGCCAGCGATGTAAAGTCACTCGACATGTTTCCGCTCCTGTTCATCAATTCGAGGATTTAGCCAATCGATTTGAACACATTCACATAGATATTATTACTATGAATTATTGACGATGTTTTAGATATTGTTTAAGGGGGTATCCCTATATACATTGAAGAAAAAAAACGATTTTTTATTGTAAAAATCGAAAGTATAACATTTTAAGAGTACTCTGTTAAATGTCAAGTTCGTTAGTCATCTATTTTGGATAAAAATTTAATTAGTGAGCTAATTTTGAATAAATTTGAGACAGCTTTTTTCAAAATTAGAAAATTCTCTGCACAGATTATTATAGTATTTTAAATCACAGAAAACCAAAGAAAATTAATATTTTGTGCCAAATCACGCACGATGAGAAAAAAAGCCATTCGAAGAAAAATGTTGATTTATTAATTAAATTAGGACCAGCTCTTGTATCGACGATTAATCTTACAGGATTTTTGAAACATTTGATGACAATTTTATAGAAGGGGGGAGGCGGTGTTAGCAACACTCAAATTTATTTTTGCTGTTCTCTGCTCCTTTATTATTTTGGAAATTAGAATTGCATGCCATTGCTTCTTAATTTGGGCCTTTACCTGAGCGACCGGTCTGGGATGGGAATTGGAGTTTTCCAGATTCAACTGTTGTGAAAGATTTAATTGTTGGGGTTATATGATCATTTCTTTAAAACTGGCAGGCCATTAAAGCAAAAGTATTCTCAAATTAAACTTATTCAAAAAAACCCCATTCATTCACACATTACTTTGAAGTTGATGTAAAAATTACCATTCGTTATATCTGTTTGTACACTCGATACTCGCATTCACTACGTAAAGCCATTTTTTCAAAATGTACATTTATCCGTTACATGCGGGTCCAGTATTTCAAACCCTTCCATTTATTTCCACCTTCGTGAGCCAATTCATAGCCTTGAAATTGATCATCTTAGTAAGCATTTCAAAAATTTGCTGTGACAAAAACGGCTTTTCCATTATTTTGTGTAATATTTTTTGTCATTGAACCCCATTCAAGGGACAAATTTGATAAGAAGTTACATAATTTAAAATGATTGATCCAGTATAAAGGATATTTGCTTTGAAAACGTTTAAACTCAGTGCTACAAAGCTGATATATTAGACCACAAAAATCTTAAATTGTACTTTTTATAGTTTCAAATGTGTTTGCAGAAAGCTCAAAAGACATAAGGAACAGATTCGTGAAGTTGCATGAAATAATAGAGCGAAAAACCAATATTTTATGAAACTTCTACATGAGATATTTTTGGTTGACTTTTCACGTATTATAAGTTTTCAAAAAAAATTTCGGGAAAACATTTAATTCTCAATAATCATTGTTTTAAATTTAGAAAGAAATTTATTATCTGCTATAAGTTATTGGTATTTTATAATGTTTTAATTCTGAGTGTTTTTAATTTTAATGACAATTTTCGCACTAGTATATAGAATGCCGTGGAATGGAGAATCGGTACAAAGCTCTTGATGGCAAAATTTTGTAACATAAATTTAACGTAGCCAAAATATAATTATAAATAATTTATAACTTTTTTGCCCTTTTTAACTGAGTGGTTCACTTTAAAGTCACACAAGTGAAAATGCCTCATTTTCAACCATATCAATCGAAAATGAGGAGTCAAAATATCATAAGACTCTAGAAATACATTTTTTAAGATTTCTAGTTGTCAAAAATATATTTAATTCATCGAAATTTTTGTCTCATAGTTTAGTACATAATAACTAACTCTGTTTAATATTTTACAGTTTCAGTAAAACGAATACTAGGATTGCGAGTAGATCGTCGGGGTTATTTGGGTAAGTATATATTGATTTTTTTAACTAAGGAAACTTTGTTGAAAATGAGAAGATGAAATTAAAATTTTATTTCATAAACGCCAATAAATTGTTCATGCTGAATGGCGATGGCCCTTGGGACCTTTAAAACAGTGTCTGAATTTTAACTTGAACAGTATATATTTTTATGGGAAATTTGATTTCGAATTTTACCTACGGAAACGCAGCTTTTATAAAAAACTAATTTATATTTTTAGAAATTCGTAATTACTTACGGAATTTGTGGTAATTTTTTCAAATCTGTCGAAATCTATGACAATTTATAGCTGAACTGGTGATCTCCTCCCATAGGCGTTCCTATTTTCCCTTCGCTTCGAAGGGTGGAGAGGTGTGCAAGTATGAATTGATGGAATTGACGGTATCGATTTCTTGATCTTGTCATTGGTAATGGACCCATCATGTCAGATGCTATTACCGTCCATGGTTCTTCTATTATTCGCTTTCCCATCAAACTTATCTGATTGTTTAGTTTTTGGTTTTATTCTGTGACAAATATCGCATTCTTCCACATATTTTAACGTTTCAGAATAGATTCCGGGCCAAAAATAATTTTCAGAAATTTTTGCATACGTTTTTTCCATACCTAAGTGACCTGCTTGTTTAATATCATGATTTTAAATTAAAACTTGTTCTCGCAATTCTTTCGGTATTGTTAATTTCCACGGGTTGCTATCTAAATTTAAGCTTGATTTTAGAGGGTCAGGTCTATACAAATATAATCGATTATCGCGTATTCGCCAATAAGGATTTTCCTCTGGTTTATTTTTTACATAAATCATTTTACTTTTATACCAGTTATCTTCAATTTCTTAAAAATCTTTTTCCTTCGATTCTATTGTGCTAGCTAAAATGATTCAGACCTTTATGTGATTTTTATTTCACCTTGATAAAGCATCTGGTACCTGATTTAAACTTCCTTTTCTATATACGATTTCATAATCGCATTCTAACAATTCTAAAGCCCATCTTGCTAATGGACCTGTTGGATATTTTAAGTTGTGTAACCATTTTAATACAATATGATCTGTAATAATCTTAAAATAATAACCCTCTAAATATGGTCTAAACATTCTAACCGCCCAGATTACTGCTAAGCATTCTTTTTCTGAAGCTGAATATTTACGTTCAGCTTCATTTAGACGTCTACTTGCAAACGCTATTACATAATTTTCGCCGATTACACAGCCACACAAAAAAGTGTGCGGATCTGGTAACATGACACACGTATTCCTATGGATTTTGGGGCGCTGAATTCAAATTCGGTATCAAAAATCACCCATCACGTCATGGTTGGGTCATAACTTAAAAAAATGACGAAAAATCATGCACTGAGGCACATAAATTTCAAAATAATGTCAGTGATGCAAATTTTCACTTGAAAAACATGCCGACAACTATGAAGGATCAACCCTTGCCTGATATCAACTTATTTAACATAACTTTATCCAACAGAACTTGACCTCACCTAACCTGAATTAACAGAAATGTATTAAACTACACGTCAAGCTCTGGAAGCATATTTTCCCAGTAGCAAATGTATGCTACATCGAATGTATGAACTCGACCCTAACCTAGAAATAAATCTAACCTAGCCTTACCTAACCTAACCTCACGAAACACAATTAAACTGACTGTGTTGTCCCGTTGTGTTTGCGGTACCATTTGAATCAGCTTGGGCTTAACTTGCAAAGGGGTCAAACCTATCCTAACCTAAAAAAACCTGACCTAACCTAACCTAACTTAACTTCACGTAACACAATTAAACTCATTGTGTTGTCCCGTTGTGTTTGTGGCACCGTTTCATTCAGCTTCGGCTTAGCCTATATAGAGGTTTAACCTATCCTAACCTAACAAAACCTGCCCTAACCTAACCTAAATTTTTAATAACCTGTAGTACAATGAAAGGAATTTTATTGTGTTACAACGGGAACATTTAAGTTAAGTTGTGTTGCGCTAAGCAAAATTTCGTTAGGTTCTTTTAAGTTAGATTCATTTATGGGTTAAGATCGAGTTAACCTATTAATACAGCACACATTTAAGACTGAGAACCGTACGCTTACATAGCTACACGTGTGGTTGAATTTCATTCGGCTAGGTTCGGTTCGGTGAGGTTTTGTTAGGTTAGGATAGGTTAAACCTCTATGTAGGTTAAGCCGAAGTTGAATAAAACGGTACCACAGACACAACAGGACAACACAATCAGTTTAATTGTGTTTCGAGAGGTTAGTCTAGGTTAGGTTGAGCTAGGTTAGATTTATTTCTAGGTTAGGCTCGAGTTGACCCATTCGATGTAGCACGCATTTGCTACTGGGAAAATATGCTTCCAGAGCTTTACGCGTAGTTCAATAAATTTCTGTTAATTGAGGTTAGGTGAGGTCAGGTTCTGTTGGATAAAGTCATGTTAAATAAGTTGATATCAGGCAAGGATTGATCCTTCACAGTTGTCGACATGTTTTTGAAGTGAAAATTTGCATCACTGGCATTATTTTGAAATTTATTTGCCTCAGTGCATGATTTTTCGTCATGACGCGATGGGTGATTTTTGATACCGAATTTGAATTCAGCGCCCCAAAATCCATAGGAATACGTGTGTCTTATTACCAGATCCGCACACTTTTTTTTGTGTGGCTGTGTTATTGTTTGTGTTAAAACAGCTCCTAATTCTATGTCACTAGCATCAGTTTCCAGTTGGAATTGGCCTTCAAAATCAGAGCAGACTAAAATTGGTGCTGTCGTTAGTAAATGTTTAATTGTCTTAAAAGCCTGTTCCTGTTGTCACACCATTCAAACTTTACTTCCGTTTTTAATAACTTTTGTAATTGTTCCATAATTTCTGAAAATTTAGGGATACATTTCCTATACCATGAAGCCATTCGTATATGTCTTTGAAGTTGTTTAATTATTTTTAGTCTCGGAAAATTTAAAACTGGTTCGATTTTTTCTTCATCAACTTTTAATCCCTTTTCATTCACTTTGAAACCCAAATATTTTATTTCCGAACATCTAAATTCGCATTTATCCAAATCTATTTTCAAACCTGTATTTTTAATTTTATCTAAAACAATTTGTAAGTATTTTAAATCTTCTTCAAAATTTTTTGAAACTATAATTATATGGTCGAGATAACAGAATACAAGCGGCTTTAATTCTGGCGTTATTATTCTGTCCATCAGGCGCTGGAATGTAGCAGGAGCATTTGTTAATCCGAATGACATTCTTTTAAACTGATACATTGCTTTGCACAGAAAAATAAAAGCTGTTATCGGTTTAGATTCCTCGCCCAACGGTATCTGATGATATGCTGAATGAAGATCTATTTTTGGACATGTATCTTGCTGATCTCAGTGTGTCTAATATTTCAGACATTATCGGAATTGGATATAAATCTTTTTTGTGATTTTATTTACTTTTCTAAAATCCAAACAAAATCTATATTTTCCATTCGGTTTTTTATCATTACAATCGGATTTGATCAATCGCTATTCGATGATTCTATTATTTTTTCTTGTAAAAATCTATCTACTTGCTCGTACATAATCTCTCTTATTTTCGGTAATACGTTTGTGTATCTTTGCTTAATGGGTTCGTGACCTTGCACATCTATTTCATTGCTAGTCAAATGGGTCGGTTTTAATTATGTTCTCTGATCTATTACTTTTCTTTTAATCAGATTTTCTAATTGCACTTGTTGTGCTTCATTCAACTCTACTGTTTCTCCACACCTTCGGTAAAATACCACGGACAATGACTGTACAAAAAAAAATTAATCAGTACAAATACAATAGAATGAAGTAAATTATCTTTCTGTAAGACATTTACTTAACATTTTTATTATAGATAGGAGAATTATAAATAATTTTAGGACGTGGCATGTCCTTAATTCTGAGCTAAAATGAATTTTTAGAATCTCATAGTACGCCATGCTTGAAATCAATGTCCCTAAATAAAGGGACCTGGCGTGCGGAAAATTTATTTTACAGGAGGTTCAATTGAAGGAGGCGGTCCAACTCAAAAACTTCACAATAGAGGCCTCACTGTTCGGTAGAATAAAAACTCAAATTTTTCAGATAGTAATAATATTTTTCATTATGAAAGAGAAAATGAGCCAGAGCAGTTGGATGTGAAAAATTAAAAATCTTTTGTTTTTTCTACATGTATTCGCTTTCTTCGCGGACGATTAGATATGGTTAGACTTTGAACCCTTATTTTCTGGGCTTAATAGTTACTGGTTACATTACGTATTAAAATTTAGCGCCACCAGTATGATTTTAATAATTAAAGTCAGACATACTTTTTGAACCACAACAATAATTTTAAAATATATATAATTTTAATAGAGATATTTCAACTGAAAAATAAACTTTTACTGCACAAATAATAAACAATATTTATTAACATAAGCATAAAGTACATGATGAATTTATGGTTCAAAATTCAAAACAATTCAAATTTAGTCCTTATGTAGGTTAATTTAGTGACAAAATTAATCAGTTGATAATTCATTACTCAGTATACAGCATAACAAATTAACAATTATTTTAGTTGAAACAATCAAATCATTTTTACTCTACATTTTTCTGAAAATTTGTAATAATATAATATTTATAATTAATTACATAACCATTAGTAACAGTTTCATACAGAGTGTCCCAGAATAAAAAAAACGTATGCACTTGCGAAAATATATAGAAGTTTTACATCACACTTCAATATTTTTTATGAAAAATGACGGAATCCCTCATAATGAAATTAGCTTTTTGCTGAAATAATTTAGGAAAGGGTTTTGTGGAATTACCGGCCTCAAAGTGCGCTAAAATCAAATAATAGCGGTAAAAATAATTTTCTGCGTAGTTGTATGAAACTTTGGTTAAGAGTGGTTTTTGGAGTCGCTGATTTTTATTTAATGCTGAAAATAACGAATTCATATAGGAAATTCAATATAATTTAATATAATGCCGATTTGAAATGTTTGAAATTTCTTAAAAAATCGTTAATCAAAATCCCTATATTATATCTTACAGAAGCAAGTCCTCCGAGTATTCATGTACGACCCTTTGATCCTGTTCGGAGCATTTATGCTGTTGAAAATCCTCCTGGTACGTAATTGAATTTTTTATTGCACACATTTTTAAATGAAATGAACCCTCTATTAAATGCCTCATAGAAACTTATCCAAATGAATAAAAGTATATATAGAACCATATAGGTAAAATATATTTGAAGAAAACTTTCCAGAAGAACATGCGCAACGCAAGCTTTATTAAAACTTAAGCCAGAATGAATATTCCTTTACACATGCCGATAAGTTGGAGTACTCGTACTGACACCGTTTGGCGTAAGTGAATTTCTTTGTCCCCCAACGTCCGTCCTATGTAAACAAACGATTTATTTTGGCACTTCATTAACTCAAAATAATGGACAGATATAAAGAACCTAAAATAAATGAAAACAATGAAGATTCATTGACAACTAAGAGTTACATATGTTTAATTTTCACCGTATACAACGAAAAAACACGATTTATGTTAAAACTGTTTTTGTCCGAAAAATCGTTATTTTAATATATTATATATGTTCAAACAAATTATAAGCTTCAATTTACTTACCTTGACATAAAAGTGAACTTAAAATAAATTTATACATGGAATAGTTTTTATCTAAAAAATTCGAACCTAAACGTTAGGTTAGAATTCATTGAACACACAGTTTCAGAAAAATATTGATTTTTTGTATTTACTTATTGTTCTGAACTAGTAACAACAGTGCTAAAATAGGCTTTAAGCCTAATTTAAAATGCAACTTGAAAATGCTACCTGCAGGTAGCATTTTTATGGTTTCACAAGTTCGCGACAGTGGAGAGTTCCTAACTTATCTGCATTCTCCTATTCAAATTTACTTGCAGCCACTTCCCATTTACTACAAATAAATAATGAAGAGCCTATTCTGCACTATAAAATTTATCGGACTTCATCAAACATCAATTGTATGATGCAGATTCGTTTCTGGAAAAGGGAAACTGCACTTCTCTATACAGTATGACATCCTTCAAACTACATTTCATTGAGAACTTAAAACGATTCATGCGCCCAGAACAGTTAAAATGCAACTTTGCCAATCTGGAATTTTAAGATACACATTTCAAAGCGATCCAGTTGAATCGTTTCTTTTTTTCTGGATAGCTTTATAACATTTGATTAAAAATTGAAGGTTATATGTCTATTGAAAGGTATTTGTTATCTAAAAGGGGTCCAGCGTTCTAAACCTGTTATCTGCAGTGTTCTACCACTGGTTTTCTATTGTTTTTCTCCGGCTCGCATACACTTAACTGCATAAACACTGACATATGTTTCACTGGTCTACTCTACGAGTAAACGGAGTAATCGTGAAAAAAGCACGGATTTCCCATAAGACGCCGTAAGCATTCAGCAGGTTTAGACCACGAACCCTGTAATAATTAATCAATAGTCAGAGTAGATTGATAGTTTAAAAATATTGAATTAAAGGAATTCGAGGTGTTGGGAAAATAAAATATCCCGTAAATTTTACCAGACAGGTGTATTCTTATGTATTTTTGGTCGCTGATTCGTTTAATTGAAATATGCACCATGACCGTCAAAAACCTACTGCTGCGAAGTGTTGGCTACGATGATATCTGCCTTGAAAATAAGATGTGCAGAATGATTCGTTCGGCCCAGCCTTTCGTAGTAACGAAGCCAGAGAGGGTTCGCTGCCCTATAGGGGAGCGCTAGGATTATCACCCATAGGACGGTGGACTTACCTGCGATCGAAACAGGATTTCTAGCGTGCGGGATCATATGTTTTTTATGGATAACTTTAAACCTTCAATAAACTGTTCTGGTACATCCAGCAATCGATACATTCACAAATGCACCGGAAACCCGGATAGCTTTTGTTACTTTTGTTCAGAATACACTAGGAAAAGAGGAAGACAAATAACAAACCGAATTGAAGATTTATACAGAACATGCTTTGAAATTGAAATTGAAATCACAACAACGCCGACAATATGGGAAGAACCATGCGATGAAAACGATTTCTTTTTTTGTTTAAACACTATAGACGGTGTGAACAAAATTTAAAAAAATCAAGTAGCTTATCCTACTGTTACAAGCATTCAGCTTCCAAAAGAGACGACTGTAGAAGGCCTAGAAGATATCTAGTCACGAGCCAGTTTCACTACAAGATTTAATGCATTGCAAGTCGATGCCAATTAAAAAAAATTCAGGAATCCTGGCCATGATAGAACGAATTAAACGTGTGAGAGCATATCAGATGAGCCGGCTTCAAGACCTACGAAAAAATTTGATCAAAAAATTCTGAATATTCTATTTATAAAAGCCGGTCTATCGAAGGAATAAGCTGTATTTATTGCTTCGGAGTTAAAGAGTAGGAATATGTTGACGAATGGCACTAAAGTAACTGTGTATCGAAATCGAGAGGAAAACTTTCGTAAATATTTTTAAAAAAACATAGTTTACTGCAAAAATTTGAAAGAACTTATCGAGGAGCTTAAGCCAAACATATGTCAACCTGTGAAATGGAGGTTGTTTATTGATTCATCACAGCGCAGCCTAAAGGTAGTCCTTCTTCACAATACAAACAAATACGCTTCTGTACCATTAGCACATTTAACTGTGCAAAAAGAAGAGTATTTATACCTTAAAATGGTTCTGAGCAATATAATTATGAAAAATATCAGTGGCGATTATGTGGAGACTTCAAAATTCTCTCTATGATACTTGTATAACAATCTGGAATCACCAAGTATCCATGCTACCTGTGTATGCTTGATAGAAGGGACAGAAAAAATCACTATACAAAAGAAAACTTGGCCATCAAGAACATCTTTTGAACCTGGAAAGCAGAATATTACAAGAAAGGGCAATGATTCGAATATTTGGGCCAAGTTTTTAGTCGCAAAGGTGATGCTAAATTAAATAAAGGTATTTTCGATGGCCCTGAAATACGCAGTTTATTTAGAGATACAAAATTTGTCAAAACTATGAATGATACTGAGAAAGTGGCATGGTTTTATTTTAAAAACATGTCAACAACATTTTTAGATACTACAGAAGATGCGGATTACGAAAATTTGCTAGCAGCAATGGTACGAGATTTTCAGAAATTAGGCTGTCCAATGAGCTTGAATCTCCATTTCCTTGATTCGCATATCGATCCATTCCCAGAAAATAATAGTGATTTTAGTGAAGAACAAGGAGAGAGGTTTTACCAAGACCTAAAAGAATTTGAACGTCGATTCCAAGAACGATGGGACGTAAATATGTTGGCAGACTACTGCTGGATGATAAAAACAGAAAAGAAAACATCGGGACAGAAACGTCGGAGAAACCCTTTGCACCGATCATTCGAAGAAAAGCATTTGGGTAAAAGGAAACCAATTTAAAATACACCTATCTGGCAAGATGTACGGGATATTTTATTAACATTTTTGTTATTATAAACCATAAAAAACCATGCTTTTTGCATTTTTCTTGAAAAATATCTGGGAAGCCCCCAATCGAACTTCGGATTCGGATTCAGCGACGAATTCGGATCAGCCAAACTTGGTCCTGAAAGGTAAGGACGATTTCCACTGCCCTTTTGGAAACATGGAACATATGTAGAAAGCTCTACAAGAACAAGAGCATCAATGGAATATTTAAAGTCGCTATTGAAGTGTGGGGCTCGAACTAGATACGAAGAACCGTTGCTTACCCTGACTTGCAGGATATCTGTCGGTAACAGACCTTCAGCTATAGGGCGGGTGACATGATAGGGCGAGTGATGATCAGCAGTTGAGAGTTCTTGAATAACCTTCTGATTATTTAGTGTTTCTTGCATGAATTTCCTTGAGGGATCTCGCAAACTAAAGGGAAAATTGTAGGAATTTTGATTGTCAAGAATTATGTGAAGACAATGCATAGGAAACGATTTTAAAAAAATGTTTTTTTTAACAACTTACAATTATGCTGAAACAGCTAAAACCTTTCGAGGTCGATCCGGGCGTCGAAGCCAAGATTGGGAAAGCGGTGGTTGGAAGAACCCAGGCGGTGAAGCCAAGGTTTCAGAGCAGTTAGTAGTTGTTCAGCAAGGAGGCTGAGATCCTGTGTATGATCCTGGAAGATCCAAGCCCTGGGTTTACAGGGTCGTCTCATTGTGGGGCGAACATAAATTTGTTTTAACCACTTTCTCGCCCTGTTTGGGACAAAGTTTATTTTTTAAGAATTGCCTCGCACCTTTGCAATTCCGTGTTAGCGTAGAACCGTCTTCTTAATCGGTTATGATGTTTTAGAGAAGGAGAAGAAGGGCTCCGTAAAGTTTTAGGGGCCGATACTTTAGAAAAAAGGCGGCGGGGTGCAATTGGGGAGATAGTCTGAGTCGCCGTAGTGCCGAAGGTCGGGGTTCAGGATAGGTGCCACTGTATCTCGGTGGTCTTAAATTTTTTATTCTGGGTAGTAGGGATCGCGAGATTCTGAAGGATTTCAGTAAATGAGGAGGTCTGTGTCTCTATGTTCTTCCTTTTCTTCCGGTGCTTCAAGTAGGTTTGCGTTGTCGTAGTCTGACTATTCAAAGAAGTTCTTAGCACAAGGTCATACTGCGCTGTTACCTCTTTCAGAAGCTCCTTATACGTGGGCCAGTCCTTGATTATGACCGTCGAGGATACCGCCGTAGCTTCCTTCATGGCTCGTTGAGTTTCAAGAAGGGCCGGAAAGAAGCTAGGCTAGTTATCTTGGATCTGCTTAAGGAGTTCGGAACATGTGTGTAGATAGCAATAGGGGTGCTGAGGGTCCTCGGGGTCTTCCATTGAATCGAAATCTAGATATTGTCAGGAGGGGAGACAAAGGGTTTTATGTCTTCTAGGTTAGATTTGCCCATAAACTTGTCGGTAAGGTCGGACAGTCCGTAGGCGGTGGGCGATAATACTTTCGAGACTCGATAGGAGCCAATATTTCGGGGATCGTTTCGTAAGAGAATTTATGGGTTGAGGGTCTCAACCTAACTTTAAAAAGGCAGGCGAGAAGTTGAGCGAGGGATAGTGGGCCGTATTGTACGTGAATTGGAATTCATTCCTATTATCAGTGAGAAGCACTTGGGGCGTTCCCCAGCGGTTAATGACATTTTCTAGAAAGGCAGCCTGTATTTTATTAACTGTAGCTACACGTATGGGTATGATTTCTATCCATTTCGTAAATAAATCTTGTATTACTAAAATCAACGGTTATTCTAAACCCTATGTCCCACTAGGCCGGCGGGTACTTGTTGTTCTACTTTACACAGTTGACATATTGTGCAACCCTTTACATCGCTTTCTATGTCCCTGAAATAACCAGGCCAATAAAATTTAGCGGAAACGTTCGTATAAGGTTGTTGTGTACCTAGGTGACCAGATTGCGGTAGCTCATATGCTGCGGATATCACAGATTTCGTTTCGCTGTCATTGGGTACTAGTTTCCATTCGTCAAGATTTTCAAAAAAAAACAGTGACAAGAGGGCTGGACCGGTAGGTTTATAGTTTATTTTTGGAAATTTTCCAACGAGGAAATCTTTCAGGAAAATTGGATACGGCGAGAAATCATCGAGAATATTAGGAAGGGGTAGGATCTCTAATTAATAATATTGCTTTGGGAGTTTAGGGCTCAGACATGCGGGATAGCGCATCGAGAACATTATGGGAAAAGCCTTTTCGGTATATAATCACAAAGTTGTATTCTAGAAGGGATAACGACCATCGTGCCAAGCGAGCGGTAGGGTTTTCTATATTGTGTAACCGCCGTAGGATACTGTGTTCTGTGATCACGTTAAATTCCTAACCTTCAGATAAGGTCTATATTTTTTAATGGACCATACGATTGAGAGGCATTCTTTTTCATTTGTTATATATTTTTGTTCGGCCTCTGTTAGTGTTCGGCTAGCATACGAAATTACGCATTCTTAAACATCAACATTTTGCATAAGCACAGCTCCTAACCCAGTATTGCTTGCGGCATTTTGCAATATAAAATGGCCTTTCTGGAGAGTGAGGAAACAACTAGTAAATTTTGGTATGGTAAAAGTTGAAAAAAAACGGCCTGTTATATAAAAAAATGGGCGAAGGAAATTTTGCAGGTGCGTTTCGGAATACACGGTTAATAAACATATTAATTTCCTTGTGTCGCTTTTTCAAACATTATATTTCATTATTTTCAATTTTATTTGTTACGACTAAAACGAAAAATACGTGTTTTATCAGAAAACTATTCGAAAGCAATTTTATACCTTTTCGGATTAAACAGCTTTTGTTAATTCAATCTCTCTCATCTTGTATTCTTGTATCAGTAATGATGTTCATTTAACATACACCAGACAACAAAATTTTTCTTAATTGCTTGACTTTTATTTGGTCCGATGTATGATAGAAGAACATCTGTTTTTATTTTAAAAAAAATTTTAAAATGGGATTGCTTAAAAAAACAAAATTGTTTAATAAATTAAATTTCAGACGAAATGAATTACATTCAAAAATATATTTTGAACAAATAATACAATTTTTAAATATTTAAAGAATTAATGACTAAGAAATGCATAAGTCAATTTAGTTAAGAAATTCATATTCAGTTAATTGAATTGAATGTACATAAATTAGACTCATTATAACTAGTGAAATATACCAAATTATTAACTATTATTATTGTTACAGTTTATTCTATCGTTCTTATCAATTTATTACACAGTGGCATTTGACGAGTTGATGAACTCTGATGAATCTTCTTAGCTAAAATCACCCAAAATTTTGAACTCCATGCGCTCGCTCAATTATTATTTTGAAACTCTAAAAAAATGCATTAGAGCTTATCCACTATGAAAATTCAGTTCATAGTATTGAATGGTCAAAATTCGGAAATCCGGAAATACGTTATTTTGGACCACCCTAGTTTGTGCGTATCTGATATGCCTTTTTTGTAAAGTAGAAACCCACCTTTAATCCATAAACGGAGAAATTTTACTGTTCATTGAGATATTAGTACGTAGTCGCTAGGGACGATGCACAAATTCGTAGAGTAGACTATTTTAAATAACTTTTCATTTTTTTATGGTATCTTACGCCTTTTTTTAAACAGTAGCTTTGTATATTTGTACAATATTAGTAGATTCAGTTCCAATTAATGAAATGTTCAATTAATTTTCAAAAGTAATAAAGAACGATAAATGTT
>NC_046657.1:60845213-60858351 GCF_010883055.1 Belonocnema kinseyi
AATAGGATATACCGGGATATCCCATTTATTTCCCAGGTTGCCCTAAGGATATCCCACAAGGAGCAAATTCGGATATCCCAGCGATAACCCCAGAATATCAAGGGTATTCCTGGGACGTTTACGAAATATTCAAATGTCCCAAGTAGGATATAAATTAATTTTCTCTATCCTACTTGGGACACTTGAATATCCCGTAATCGTCCCAGGGAAATCCGGCATATCGTGGGGTTATTTCTGAGATATCCATATTTCCGCCTTGCGTGATATCCGACGGTTTATCCCTGGGATATCCGTGGGGCAACTTAAGAGATAAACGGGATCAAATGGGATATGGCGGTATATCCTGTTGCTGTGAGGGTAAATTCTAAATTTGAAATTTCAATTTTCATTTGAAAAATAGCTCTTGTCTTTCTTGTATTTCAGATATATACTTTTTTTACAGGAACACACGCTGAACCAATAGCATTACCTGATCAGGATGAGCCTCACGATTTGTCTCATTTTGCCGTGGGTCAAATAGTGTTAGAGAATGGCCGTCCAATGATTATACTTCATGATCCTCGCGATACTATCCTGAACACTTGTCCAATGGATCCAGATGAGATTGCGCTTTACGAAAGGATGAGGATGCGAAACCCCCAAAGACCAGGTATAACAATAAATCATAGCTTGAATAATGAATTTGCCAAATATTATATTGTTATAAAAAACGGTATATATAATGACAAAAACTGGTATTAGTATACACGGAAAACTTTTATTTTCTACCATAAATTCTGTGATTCGAAATTTGAGAGTTAAGGCACTAAAGTGTAGTATCGGAGCACTTTACCAAATGACTTATTGTAAATTATTCGTGACTCGAAAAGGTGATAGAGCCGTCCAAAATATGAAAAAGATAAAAATACTTTTTAAAAAACCGTTAAAAACTCATGTAATTATGTGTTAAATGAGAGGTTGTGGGTATTGAAGTATGCCGTGAGAAGACCAAAAAGCGATGTTCAAGATTTCCACATGCTTGCACAAAAAATTATTATTTTATAAACTCGTACAGATCTTTAAATGTTTAATGGCTTACAGTAAAAACTCTGGGGTCAATTTTGTAGCAGCTAATTTAAAAATGGGGTTCCTGCTCGCTTGGATTTGGGATACGAAACCATATTCGATAGTTTATGCTGTAAAATTGTAAAAACAATTGACAGTGGGTGATTTTACGAACCCCAAGTCTGAACAAAGCGATACTTTTTGCAGCCGCAGGTATATAGTACTCTGAATTAAATGCCGCCCGCTTATAAGTACAAACATTCAGATAACATAACTGAAAAGAAATTATACGACACTTTCAGACGAGATCTGAACATTGTCTTTCATAATTGGTAAAAGACACAATTTTACTAATTTGGTTCAGGAATACTTTTGAGAGATATTCTAATAAAAAAATAACCTGCACCAAGAGCCGTTAGATCATCAGTATCATTGCACATGAAATGAGGAGTTCTTGAATTCAAACGGGCCTCTACTTGAACTAGAAATGTTCTAATTTCTTTGTATGTGGGGCATTATTCCTCAACTGCCCCAACTCAAAAAGTCATGTTTTTCGATTTTCTCTCAATTCTGGGAATATGTTCGCCTACCCAACAGTAGTTAATCCACAAACTTATAGACCAGGATTACCAATCCTCCCCAAGTGAGGGGGGGGGGGGGTTGAATTTTCAACCCCAATGCCTGCAGGGGTAGTTTCAAACGCTTGTAACTTCCTTTCTAATTACGCGATTTAAAATTTTTATGAGGGTTTTGGAAAGTGCTTTTTACACGCTTTCATCCTATTTTATTATTTATAACAAAAAAAATTGTTTTAACAATTTTTCAATAAATCAATTGTTTATTTAAGTTTTTCGCAATTTAGGCATCTACGATTTTTTTTAATAGTCTCAAAAGAAAGCTTGACTTTTTTACTATGAAAAATGTCTAATAAGAAAATGGAAAAATTGAAATTCATTGAGTTACAGAGCCGGTTGTAGAGGGAGTCCTCGCGCTCGCACTCGGGCGTTATGCGGTAGCATACCGCGGAACAGTTTTCAAGTATGCCATTTTTTTGTATTACTCACATTGATCCAAAATTGCATGAAGTCATCAGAAGTGACTAAATCAATTTTTTTTAATAATCGATATGATAAATAATTTTTACATTCTCGTCCATACTGACAAGGTATTAGATTAACGTAAATACTGATTTTCACGGATTTCATCAAATCTCAACGGTTGGAGGCTAGCTGAACCAGGAAACATTTTTTTACGTTTGTTTCTGTCTTTCTAGCGTCGTTATCATCTTTGTTTTCAGTTTGATGGTCTGTATACCAGGTAACATTCGAAAGACTAATGGGATTGAATTTTGCCTTAGCACAGAATTCAAGGGAACAGAAACAAAAAAGAAGTTCGTAACCCAGCTATATTTTATAGAAATTTGAAAAGTCAGAGTATTTAAAAATGTTTAGAACTGCTATTTTTAAAGATTTCAAAATTCCATTGACAGCCATTTATAGTAAACAAAAAAACAACAAATTATCCCCATGACTGTTATTAATAAAATAAAAATGACTAAGGTCAAAGCATTTTTGAAATCTAAAAACCAAATGAAAATGGACATTTAAAGCCAAGCAAAGCATGGTATTGGAAAAAGTCTACTTTACATTAATCAATTAAGCATTTTAGACTGCACGATAATGAAATTTTTATTTATTTCTGCAAATTCTTGAAATGGTACAATTTCAGAAGATTCACTTTGAAATTATCCGGTTGCGAAGTTTTTAATATACTATTGATATACTATTGAAATTACAAAGCTAAAACGCAAGAGTAAAATTGTAGCCTTTATAAATTAAAATTCAGCAGTATGATATTTAATTATCAATCAATGAAAGCGTACGAACACTTAGCCTCCCCCCTAAAAATGGAGGGGCTCAAGGAAAATGAGAATAAAATAAAGGAGGTGGACGAAGATATTTGGATGTGGAAGGTAAGAGCGGAATAAAGGCTGGAGATGGTGGTGGGCATGTCGGGAATGGAAGCAGTGGACAAGAGGGAGGGCGAGAAGCGAGGTATTTGGGAGAAAGTAGAGATAATGATAGAAAAGAAGGTAAGAGAGCGTAGGAATAAAAAGGAGGGGAGAGCGGATAGGAAAAGGATAAAGGCAATGGAATTGAAAATGAAGAGAAGAGAGAAGGCAGATAGGAGAATTAATATAGTGATAAGAGGATTGAAGCTGAAGAATGGGGAAGAATGGGAGGGGGTGAAAACGCTGCTACAGAGCAAAGGGTGGGTTAACGGCAAGGTAGGCAATGTTAGCATGGAGGGGAGAAAGGAGAATAAAGTGGTGGTGGTGGAATTGGAGAGGTGGGAAGAAGAATTGGGGGTAATGCGTAACAAAAATAGGATAAAGGACAATAAGGTATTTATCGATCAAGAGAATGCTGGATGATAGGGCTAGGAAGGAAAGGAGCGAAGAGAGAGCAGCGAAGGAAGAGCAGCGAAGGTAGGGTATCGGAAAATAAAAATAGATGAGAAAATGTGGGTATGGGATGAGGATCAGGAGGTGTTGAAGGAAGTTCAGGGGAATTTGTTTCGGGGGAAGTACGGGGGTGGGAGTAAAGCAGGGTGGGGGAGTGTTAAAGGTTTTATACTAGAACGTAGCAGAGGTAAAGAAAAAAGATGAGGATTTCTGGAGGTATGATCAGGAATTTGATGTAATTCGACTGGTAGAGACGTGGTTGGAAAAAAAGAAATGGGATAGAGTAGAGCGACAGCCAAGGGTGTATAAGTAGAGGCTACAGGAGACGGTCGATGTAAAAAGGAAAGGAACGGATTAAAGAAAGGGTAGAAAACTTACCAGGAGAAGGAGATGAGGGTACGGTGGTAATATGGAGAGATTTTAATGCGAGAATTGGGCGGAAAGGGGGCCTTTACCAGGAAGGGAGGACTTTAAAAGAAAATAAAACGATATAATAATAAATAAAGAGGGGAAGATTCTGGGAGACTGGATGGAGGATAGAGGGTAGGCGGTGGCGAATGGTATGATAAAAGGGGACGAGGAGGGAGAATACACGTATGTGAGCAATATGGAAGAAGAAAGAGCAGGAAAAAGAAAAACAGCTAGAAGAGGAGTTAAAAAGTGTTAAAACAGAAGGAGACGTGTGGAAGATAATTAATAGGTTTAGGAAACGGAGGCTGGGGATAAGTGAAAAGATATGGAGCGACGAATGAAGGAAATTTTTTTAAGGATTCATTTCAGGGGACAGATACTCGAAAGAGAGATAAGGAGATTAAAAGAAACAGAGACGTAGAAGAAGAGGAGCTGAACGACGAGGAGATACAGAAGCAGATAGGGAAGTTGAAAAAACTGAAGGCAACAGGGATGTGCCGGATAGAGAACGAAGCGTGGCTGTTTGGCACACAAGAGGTAAGGCAGAGGCTGAAAGGGCGTAGTGAGAAAAGTATGAAGGGGAGAGTGATTCCTAAGAGGGTGGAGAGAGTAGTTAATCGTCCCACTGTATAAGAAATGGGATAGGGAGAGGTAGGAAAATTATAGAGGAATTACGCTCATGAATACTGCGTCCCAAATATACGCGATGGTGTTAGCAATAGGCTGCGTAAGGATATAGAGTACAGGAGAGCTATGTAAAGTGGACACTGGGGTTGTCAAGGAATACGCCGAACTATGTTGTCAGGACGGGGACAGCAAGAACGAGTTTAGGGATTATAATAGGGAATCGAGCGTGTAAATATAAGGAGAAATTTTTGAAAGAGGGGGGAAGTAGAGTGGTTAGGGAGTGTTGGTGGGAGGAGAAAAACATAATGGTGCAAAGATGGAGATTGAAAGGGAAAGGTATTTTAGAACGAATAGATTCCAGATATATGAAGTTAGCAGAATATACGAGAAAGCAAGGAAGGTATATGAGCTGGTTCAAAAGAATGGCATGGAAAAGAGAAGGCAGAAGTTGAGGAGAGAATAAGAGAGTCAAGGTATAACAGGAAATATGTGTGGATTATGCTAAGGGAGAGAGTGCAATATTTGTGTAAGAAAGGAGAGTAAGGAAGTCAGGAACTTATAGCGAGAATGAGGTGCGGTTGCATGAAGAATTATAATAGGTTCTGGCTTTCTACAGAGAGGAGAATGTGTGAATTGTGCGGGAAGGGGGATGCAAAATTGGAGCATTGGTTGGAGAAATAGAGAAGAAGAGAAGGAAGGAGGAAGAGGAATAGAGAAGAAAAGATTGTAAATATGAGAGGACGTAGATGTAAGAGACATGTAAATATTGTAAATAGTAGTTCAGTATTAGGTGTAAGCCGCGGAGATATGGGCGATAGAGGCTTCTATAAAATCATTTTTACAGTACATAATTTTTGTACTACGTAAATATTTTTGGGATTCAGAAATAGCTATCCAAATTTAAGCTCTTGCCCAATAACTAGTAGACTCACAACTTAGTACGATTTTTTATTTCTGATTTAAGGAATTTCGTACCATAACAATAATTATTTTCTATATTTTTTTACAGACCAATATGTAATGCCACAAGTATGGAAACCTGGTGATTACGTTCTTCGTATGAGAGATCGCTGCATGCAAATAGTTGGAAAAATTAATAATTTAGGCTGGATGGAATCCTTACAAAGTCATAAAAAGGGTAATTTAAAAGCTAAAATATATTTTTTTATATATTAGAGAACTCTGCTTAAAAAGACGTGTTGTTTCCTAAGTATGGTACACACGCACGTGTATCACAAATAACTATTTTACACGTGGTGAAGTGCCTAATACTTTTTAACTAATGATTTTTTGAATAGATAAATAGTAATAATGACTTTATTTTTTTTATATAATTAGATATCTCAGTGTATCCTCACAAGTATGATGTATTAGTGCGTGAAGCAGGAACTGATGATCACACGTTCAAGATGATATTTGAGCCTAAAGCATTAGCTTGGAGACGTTTATGGATCGCACCGCAACTTTTTCCTCTCATAGATGGTAATGCTAAAACTTATGTACCATGTTAAACAAAGATACTATAGATAAGTGCCTAAAGTGTTCAGATTTTTGTAATAAGAATTATTTTCGATATCTGAAAGACACCCGTTGTTGTTATACTACGTCAATTAAATATATATATAATTTTTCATGCAGAAAATCACGTGTTAATATTTGGCTTTTTAAAATGATTAAACTTAAATTTTTGGAGTGCAATTAAAGAATTCAAGATATATAGTTTGAACCACTACTGAACAATAATTTATTCAGTAGTTTTTTAGTACTTGATTGTTAGTGATTGATTCTTAAACTATTATATTTTTTTACAGATGAACCGTGAGACGAATACATGGTACATAATTTGGCTCCTCCTGGGGGTTTTCTCCTCAAGTGAGTTTTTCCAGCCAGGATGCAATGAAACATAATCGCATGGAGCTGCAGGCGAATGCGGGAGCTTGTAAAAATAATTGGATTAAATAAATTTTGTTTTTTGTATTTCGAAGTTGACTCATTTTAACATTTTTCCGCTCGCCTGGCTTCAAGTTCTTTCGTCTGCCGATATAAAGCTTTTTTGTCCGAACCTCCTTGTAAACGCTTCCTTGCATGCACCTGAACCAGCCGCAATGTGACCACTTCCAGCTCAGTGGCCTTCGCGCATGCGCACTTCGCTACAAGACAACATGAAACTTTACGCCCGTTACATGGAACTTTACGCCAGATATACATGCACTGCACCACATAACTGGGGAAAAGAAAACAGAAAGGTGGGTAATGGGGAAAAAAGATGAAATAAAAGGGTAAAGGTTGAAAAAGGAAAGTTTAAAAGGCGAAGATGAAACAGAAAAAGGTGAAGGTAATGAAGAGAAGTAGGAGAAGGAAGAAGGAAGAACAGAAGGAGAAACGGAAAAGGATGAAAAGGGCAAGGCAAAAGAAAAAAAAGGAAAATAAAAGGGGGAAGGGAAGAATAGGAAAAAGAAAAATGGTAAAATCAACGAGAAAATATTGAAAGAGAAAAGGGTAAAAAGAGAAAGGGGAATGGGAAAGAAGGAAAAGGCAAGGGAAAAATTAGAAAGGGAAAAGGGTAAAAATGGAAAGAAGAAAAGAAAAAGGGAAATGGGAAAAAAGAAAAATGGTTGTAGGGAACGGAGAACGGAGTGGAAAAGTTGAAAGGGAGAGGGAAAAAAAGAAAGCCAAATAATAAAGAGCGATGTGGAAAAGAAAAAGGGGCTGAGAAAAAGAGAAACCGGAAGGGTTGGAAAGGGAAAAGGAGGAAGAAAGAGGCGAAAATGGGTAAAGGGAAAAGAGACAAATAAAAGGGGAAGGGAAGAATTGAAAAAAATAAAAAAGGTCAAGAGAACGGGGAATTGGAGAAACGGGAAAAGCGAACAAGTGAAAATAGAAAGGGGAAACGGTATAAAGTAATGCGGGACGAGAAAGAGAACGTGAAAAGGGGAAAGGAAAACTGTAAAGGATATTGGGAAAGGGGAAAGGAAAATACAGGTGACAAAGAAAACCTTGATAATAATGAATGCACGCATGAAACACACGCCTGTAAGTGCTAGGAACGCGGACGGTACAGAAAGACCTGTCACTAATTGCATTATAATGAGAATGATCTTATCTTCTGTTTTTGCAGTAGGCGTTGCAAAATCTGCAATGGTGAAGGCACGCCTGGTAATAACAAATTCAAAACGAGTTTGTCGACACTTTTACCGTTGATAAATGAGGACTAAAAGAACCAGCAGCGAAATCAAAAGGCGCAGTGCGTGAGTACTCGCATGTGCAGATTGCGCAATATTATGTGTATTATTTGGAAACGGCTCAGAAGACCTGAAAGTTTACGTTGCATACCCCTGATTTGCGATCAAGGCTATTTTCAGGCAACCCCTGAAAGTGGACTGAAAGCGAGAGCTCGGTGTATTTTAAATTTTTGTATATAAAAAGGCACATCAATATTACCTAGTCAAGTTGAGTCTGATGATTATGAAGTGCGTTTTCTTCAAACTATTCACTTATTCTTGAGCATTAACTTAAAACTTGTACACTTAAAAAAACTGAACAGGCAGAAGAGAAAATAATATCAGTGATAAAAATAATTTAACTTGCAATAAACTAAATTCAAAATCCACTTACATATTTTTAAACGAAAAATCGCAAGAGGAGCGACAGTCACGCTGTGCTCCCAATTCTGGTTTATTTTCCTACTGCGCATGCGTCGCGATTACCACCGCCGAGTTTACTTAAACTCATAATTTTGATTTGTTTTTATTTACAATTGTTTACAACAAATAAAAATTTGAACATGCATAGACATTAAAAATTATTTTAAATTCAAATTTGTGATTATAAATGATATTCCTTCCTTAAAATTTCAATTTAAACAATTACAAAAATTTATTTTTAGTGCATATCAATTATGTACAAAACGTACAATAATTAAATATTTAAACTGTAATTTTTAATTAATAAATATTTGAAAAATTCTTCTTTGATAAAAATATTTTATTATTAGAGGCTTAATAAATAAATAATATGTATTAAAAACGTTTTTTTAATTTTGTAAATTAGGCAATTTTCTATTGTTAAGAATTGTAGACTGCCGCATATTTTATAATCTAGCATTGTTATTTAGGGGATTTTACTATATTGGCATTTTTAAATTTTCTAATGTTATAAACAATCGGGAATCTTAATTTTTCGGAACTATCAATTTCGGAAATTCGATTCGTTTAATTTCCATATTCGTATGTTCATAAGTCATGTTATAATTAACACTTAATTTTAAGACAAAAGCAGTTTTAAAACTAATACATAACATTTGTGTTTTAAAAGCATTTGTGTATTACTTATAATTTACTATCTGAAATAATTGAAATAAGGCAAGGCCAATATTTTTCATAATAGATCAAAATCACTATTTGAAATTATAAAAGTTTGAACGAAAAACATAATTTTTTTCAAATTAGTTTAAATTTGAATCAGTTACTTAAAACCTTTACTAAAAAATTACAATTTCTGCATTTTCAACTAATAAGACTAAGCTTATACTAAAAAAAAATTAGTTTTTAAGAAAATACGTAAATTTAACACCAAATCGTGGCATATTCAACTACAAAAAATAGTTATAATAAGAAAGTAGTTCAAATTTCAGCCAATTAGTAGAAGTTTTAACCAAGAAAAGTCAAATTTTAATTCATATTTTTAATGTAAAGAATTAAATTTCAACTAAAAAAACATGATTAAACTATATTTTTAAAAATATTTTTTTTTTCAAATAAAAAGTCATTCATTTCAAGAAAAATTTAATCATTCTTAAGTCATCCTTTTTCATTAAAAATTCGTCTTTTTGTATGGAAAACTCAATTTTTTGTAGAATCTTATTTCTTGTTTAAAAATTCATATTTTGATCCTGGAAAGTCAAATTAAACCTTTTACAACACAAAATTCAACTCTTTGTTAAAATTAATCTTTTTGATTAAAAATGCATCTCTTTTTAGTAAAAATTTCATTTCTGTTGTTGTTAAAATTTATATTTTCAATTAAAAAATCATCCCGTTAATTAAAAGTTGAACTATTTTCTTCAAAATTTATCTTTTAAAATGAAAATTTAACTCCTGGGGTGAAAGGTGAACTGAATTTATAATAAAAAAGAAATTTTTATTTTCAGTGAACTTTCATCAGAAAATGATCTCAGTTCATTTTGCAACAGCAAAATATAAGTTACAAACAAAAATGAAATCTTCTACGAAATATTTAAATTTTCAACCAAAAATTGTAGCGGTTTATTCCGACGAAAAAAAAATTGAATTTTCAATCCGAAAAGACGGCTTTTTGACAAAAGATGATAACTTTTTCAGGAAATTGTTGGATTCTCTACTGAATAGTTTCATTTTTGTACACAAATAGATTCAGTTTTTTTAGAAAAAAATGATTTTTTTTCTTTTTTCAAGAAATATAGTTGAATTTTTATTCAAAAAAGATACCAGTTGTCTTTTCAAGATCAAAATATAAATTTTTTAAGATAAAATAAGTTTCTAGGAAAGAAATCGAATTTTCAATTTAAAGATTCTAACCTCAAATTTTGTGAACTGCTTCGGTAAGTAATTTAATAATAACTCATATATTTAATTTTCTTATTAAATTAGTAAGTATGCATTAAAATTTAATATCATAGATTAATATTATCGATTCACTTGAAAATTCAACTGTTTGGTTGTAAATTTTGAATGAGAATTTATGTTAATTCAAGTTAATAAATCATTTGAAAAAATTTAAATTATTTTTTGGTTACAAATTTTATTATTTAGTGAAAATTGTATTGAGTAAAAAATCAGTTTTGAATAATATTTCAACTATTTTGTTGAAAATTCGTCTTTTGGTTCGAAAATTTATCATTTTAACTGAACATTGCATTTTTTTGAGAAAAATGCAACGGTTTTGTTGAAAATTACATTATTATGGTAGAAAATTCTACGATTTGGTTGAAACATTTTTTCTTTTTTAATAAAAAATCTTATGTTCTTCAAAAACTATGTCATGTTTGTTTGAAAATTAAAACATTTTTTTCGTAAAATTTTAACTATTATATTTTTTGATAAGGCTTGGCTCAACCTAAACAGATTCATAATACTGCGAGATTTAAATAAAAACACGGCCAAAGTGACCGTCTCAGTGAAAACTGGTAAAAAATAATTGACAAATAAATAAAAAATACATAAATGAATAAAAAAAATGCCAAAAATATATATTGTTATCAAATTACAAAATTTTCCCAATTTTAATTAACGAAAAGATTTTTAATTAACAAAAAGTAAAATCCTTAATTTTTAAAATATCCGAAAGTAAATTTCACCGACTTCAAAACCGACTTGTAAAATAAACAAATTATTAAATTCCCACAAATATTTCAATTCTCGATATTTAGAACTGCTAAACATAGTTAATTCATTATTGATTTATGAGCTATAAATATAATAATAATCATAATAATTTCATTCATCATTAATTAATAATTTTTTGATTAATTTCAGCAAATTTTGAATTTCGACAAACTTAAGTTTCAGGAAAAGAAATATTTATGGGAATCTAACAATTCATTTATTTTATAATTCGGCAATTTTTTTTCTTGCTAATTTATAATTTTGTTATTCATTTTTTCGTTATTTTTTGCTAGTCCCATTAACGACTATTTTTTCATCTTTGACATCGTTTTCAAATCAAATTCTGAGAATAGAGAACAAAAAATTAAGTATTTTCACCTTGTTTTTAAATTTATGTAAAAAAAAATTTCATACGATTCTTGAGAAAATTTAGAAGATTTTTCGAGATTTCAGGCTTGTCAAAAAAGAATCTAGAAGATTTTAAAGAATTTGTTTTTATTTTGCAATCTTCCCAAATAAAAATATTTTGCTTTAAAATCTTCTAAACCATTTTTAGAAAATTTAGGAAGTCATTTGTTATGTTTAAAAACCTTTTTCATTTTTCTCTTTAATTGTATTTTCCAAAATAAAAAATATTTTAAAATTTGCAAATAAATATAACAAAAATTCTTTTTTTTTTAATCTTCTGAGACCTTCTAAACCTTCTAATTTCTAAATTTTTTTTTCAATTTTTCCTGCATTTTTTATTTATTCTGCAAAATTAAACAAATTGCCTTAAAATCTTTGTGATTCTTCTTTGACTATTTTTTAAATCGTCTAAAATATTTTTAAATAATCTGTTTAAATTAATTTTTCGAAATAAAAAATTATTTTCATTTTTTTTAGGGACTTGAAAAAATGTCTTTTATTTTCGTTAAACTTTTCAATATTTTAAAAAAATCTTTACAAGTTGCTTTAAAATCTTTCAGACTTTTTAAAAATTTTAGGAAATAATTTAAAATACTTTGTGATCCTTTTTCAATTTTCTCTTGAAATTCTCTATAAAACAATAATTTAAAAATTTCCCATGAATTTTAAGAACTTTTTTTCATACCCGGACGAAATTCAGTTTCCCTAAAAAATGTGTAAATCTTGAAAAATTAAGTAAATGATCTAATAGTCTTTCATATTCTTTTAACCCGCATTTTAAAATATTAAAAAATTAAAATTATTCTCTGAAAAAAAAACCGAAACCATTTCTCCTCAGATCTTTCATAATTATTAAAAAGCTTCTAATTCTCTCATTCGATATTTATTATTGTCCCAGTATTATTTACACTTTTTGCGTTGACCCAGGAATAGTCGGTTTACCTTATGAGTTTTAAACAAAAATTAAATCCTTCGCGAAAACCCGTAGAACCTCAATTATCCGAGGTAATGTGGAATACACCTCGGTTAATGTGGAGCGTTTGGATGAGTCCCGTTGTCTCGGATAACGCGGCTCCTCGGATAACGCAGCTCCTCGGATAATCAAGGTTCTACTGTAGTTCAATTTTAAAAAATGCAGTGTTGCGGTTTGTTATAGCTGTAGAGAGAAGGGGATCTTAAAGATGGCTTAGAATCTGTTACGTAATTTAATTACGTACCCAGATTAAAAAAGTGATTTTTCAGTATTTTCTTAAACTAATTGTTAAACAATTGCTTTTTGGAAGTTGAAAGTAAGTCTTTTCTTTTTTAAGAAAAAAATTTTTGGTTTTTGTTTTTTCAGATTGCAATAGGAACATTTTATGGTGGTTGTCCAAATTTGGTTGTTAAAATCTTGGTTTTATTTTTAGGAATTCTTCACATTAACTTGATTGGACCTAAAATAGGATTTTAAATTTGATTTTAATCTTATTTAAATTTCTAACATATTAATTTAGCTGCCGTGGATTGGAGGTCAGCTATTATCATAATATTAAGAAATAATCAAAATTAGCTCTACCGAAAATATGATTTCTGAGCCAATTTGTGATAAATGATGTTTTATTATAAAATATTAGTTTTAAGCCTAAAACATTCAATATATATGTTACAAAAGAATCTTCGGGAGATTAGAAGACCATTTTTTGAATTTTGCAAGATGTGTCTTTGTTTTATAAATTATTTTAAAAGTCTCCGAAATTTTGGAATTTTTATAAATTATTGAAGGACAATTTACAATTTGAAAATATTACAACCAATTTTAAACAACCATAGATTTTTGAAGATT
>NC_046657.1:60858451-60875705 GCF_010883055.1 Belonocnema kinseyi
GAACTGCGCCCCCAATGCGCTCAAATGTTTTCGCTAATCAAATTTACAAACTTTTGCTAGTAATTATTTCAGTTTTAACAATTTTGACTCAGAGAGGTAATCAAGTATCTTTTGAATAACCATTAATATTCTAATACTGGAATATAAATCCTGCAATTTTTTTCATACGATCTTCTATAAATGCAATGTTGAATTTTCAACAAAATATTAAAATTTTTATTAAAAAAGAAGCAACTTTAAATAAAGTAAATGAATTTTTAATTCCAAAAAGACAAATTGTCGATAACATAATTCAATTTGTATTCAAAGAAGATTTAATTTGAATTTAAGACACTAAGATATAAATTTTGAATAGAATGTTAATTTTCTACAATAATAAATTAATTTTTAACTCAAAAAGATGAATTTTTTATGAAAAATTAAAATTTCGAACCAAAAACCATGACTTTTTAACAAAATAGTTCAATTTTGCTTTTTCCTACTTAAATAGAAGATACAAATTTTGAACAAAAAAAAACAGATTCATATTCCGTTTCTATTAATATTCAAGATCAAACTCTAACTATTAGGTTGAAAATTCCTTTAGATGTTCATAATTAGATTAAATATCGAGGTATTTTGTTAGAATTCCATTTTTTTTGGTAAAAATAGATTTTAATTTTTGATAGACAATTAATCTTCTGGGTTGAAAGTTCATTTGTTTATATGAAAATTTAAATATTCTCTTAAAAGCTCACGCATATTTTTGCGAATTTTTTTTTAGTAATTTCATCTTTTATAATGGAAATTCATCTAGTTGATTAAAAATTTATTTTTTGATTGAATATTAATCACCTTATTTGAAAATATCTTTGGTTGAAAACTTAACTATTTTGTGGAAAATTGCTTTGTTCTTTTTTAAAAATTAATCAATCCAACTGAAAATGTCATTGTTTCCGAAAATTTTCAAAACTGATCTTTTTGAGGTAAAACCTCAATCATTTTATTAAACACTCATCTATTTTTGTAGTTTATTTCGTATAATATTCATATTTTTGGATGGAAAATCAATTTTTTGGTTAAAAGTTGAATTTTTTTATTCGTAAACAAATGAGATTTTGTTTCACCAATTCATTTTTTTAAAATTCAAAAGCATATTTTCATAATAGATATTTATGAATACAAATTTTGACCTCACTATTTCTAATATCCGCTTAGCCGTTTACGAGAAAACTATGAGTCGTGTTGAAACATTATAATGTGATGGTTATTAACATTTACAACAATTTTTTTCCAGAACGTAAGCCTTAGAAAACATCTTTCAACACAAAAGCTATAAAAGACCAAATCAAGAATAAAAAAAGCTGGTGAGCAGAAAAATCCAAAATTTCGACTTATCTTGACCAATAATACAACAATATTTAGGTCGATTTTTTTGGCTTTAGATATATTTCTTGTATAACTTAAAAAGAGATTAAATATCATTAAAAATAACATTAAAATCTCATTAGGCAAATTTAAGGGAGATATTATATTTTGTACGGAGTTAAGCCATTTAAAGTTTGCCAACTTTTTTTATAAACAAGAATATGGAACACAGGTGAGTTCTTCAATTTTAGGAACGTTGGCTGATATTATGCATGTTTTAAAGGTTGAATTTTTAAAGAATTTAAAATTCAATATACCACTGCATAACAGATACGTGTATGATACATAAGCATTTGAAAAAGACAATACAATTAGTTTTTGGAATTCTGAGATGATCAGAGATAATAATAGTAATTTTAAAACAAATCGGTTTCATAAAAGTACATATTGAGTTAGAATTCTGAATTTTAAATTCTAACTATCTGCTACAACATGATGTAGAAATAAAAAAAACTGAAACATCGTGAAAAAAAATCTTTATCATAACAGAATTTTTATAAATTTTAAAATTTTAAAATTTTTAAATTTTTTTTTAAATTTATTATAACAGAATATTTTGAAAAACATAGTATATAAAGATTAAAAGAAATAAGGTTCAAACAGAATAGAACTCAAATAAATCAAAACATTAACAATCAGCAATTAACATATAAGAAAAAAATTGTTTCTGAAAATTTCATTAGTGACATCTCATAAAATATACAACCTTTTAATACCAAACTTTAATACCAAATTCTTGAATTTTTAACCAAACTGTTGCATTTTTATCGAAGAAAGATGCAATTTATAGTGAAATATATGACTTTTTTCAATTCAAAGAGAAATTTTCGAAAAATAGTTGAATTTTCCACCTAAAAAGATTTTGTTTGACTTTTTAGCTTTGAAATATGAGATATAAGAAATAAGTTAATTTCTATGAAACTAGTTGATTTTTTAACACAAAAATTAAACTTTTTACCAGAATCTGTGTAAAAATTCAAATAGGGAACTAGTCTGGTTCACAACCATTCGATCCCACTTAAATTCGGGAACTAGTCGGGTCATCTGACTAGCCCCCAACCAGTAGCGTCACGGTAGATTAGTCGGGGGCTAGTCAGGTGATACGAATTATTCTAATCGAGGCCTGATCGGGTACTAGTAGCGGTCATATGATAATACGTCCCCCGCGTGGAATATTAACCAAACTCCCCAACATTTGTGGAGCATCCCCTAAAAGTTTGTCAAAATACTTATTATTTACGGAAATCTCCATAATCTTTTTTGAAATATTTAAACGTGCTCAAATTTACACAAGATTCAATGGCGAGCATATCCTACGCTTAAAAATGCAGAAATTTATATAACTAAAATTCCCCAAAATTTGTGAGATAATAATTTTTAAAAAAACTTCAGCTGAAAGGCAGCAAAGGACGAGCTTCACTCTGAAGGAACCGCCATTTTGGTCACGGTAGTCTCTGATCCAGATAATTATGCTTCATTACGCCCAACTAGTCCCCGATTAGCCCCCGACCGGCTACATTTTCAAAATTAATAACCCGACTTGCCCCCGATTAGTGCCCGACTTGTAATAGGGCCAAATGGGGTTATTTCCACACGGGCAGGGATGTCTTTTCAACAAAATTGATGAATTTTCAAACGAGTAATAAAATTTATAAGTAAAAAGGTAATATTGTGGAGAAAGCCACTGCAAAAAAATAAATATAAATACATGAAAAACAAATCACTAACAAGAATATTATAACATGCCGTTGCCGCAAAACCTTATTTTTAATTTTCTCTAATTTCCCACTAACCAATTTTTCATATTCCCTGGCCATATTAATATTCAAAGAGCATACTCGTAAGCTTGTAAAATTTTTAATCTAGAATCTTTGATAAACGAAATAATTTTGTACAAGAATGAAATTTTTGACGCACATGAAATACAAAATTATCTATTTTTTAAATATTTTTATTTTGTGAATGTTCCATTTTAGACATTTTAAATTATGAAATTGGAGCGTAGAATGAGTAGAGAATAAAAATACAACTTTTTATTTTAGCACTACGTCATGTTAAAACTATCGCTAGTTCAGGACACAAGCTTTTTTCAAATATATTTTTTAAAATATATAATAGCCTAGAAAACGTTTTTTGAACCAAACTTTCATTAAATTGCTTTAAATACACCTAGTTTTCAGTAGTTCTATTCCGATCAGAATCTAATTTGAAATGATTTTGGTCTTTATGTTATTATGATTTAAGTATTAAAAGACGTTTAGTTTGAGTCTAACAAATTCAAAGGACTTCAAGTTGTAACTAAATACTTTCAAATATTTCAATTTAAAATTATCAAAAAATTTGAATCCAAAATTTCTTATCTAAGTAGCTTTAAATATAAAATTATTTATATATTGAACAATATAAATTGTAAATGGCTTAACTGTAAAAGGCTACACTAGCCTTAGTGATTGAGGCTTTATCGATTTTTGAATTGTGGTTTTTTCTGTGCGAAAAGTTGCAACATAAAAAATACCGTTCTGTATCTAAATTTCTGATGTATAGATTTTTCTTTTATCGTGGACGAAAAAAATGTTTACCGTTTATATTTAGAGGCAGGAATTTACAGTCGAGTCTAGAGTAAGTTACTTGTATTAACCCGGCGAAACGATTTTGATTAAGACCACGTTCCCAATACACAAAAGAAAAATCGTACAAAGCCAATGATATCTAAAGCACAAAAGAAAGAAACTAGAATAACAAAGGAAAATAAGGAAGTACCGCAAATTACATCTCTAGAGCCTGTAACTAAATAAAATTATGAAAGGTATGGAAAATTAAGACGACCACGTGGTCGGCGACTTGAACTGCCGGTCATACTGAACGGAGCAAACACGCGGCAATTCAAAACTTTAAATTCGGTACTGGTTCGACTCAGAATGCATTGAAAAGGAAACGAAAAGAGAAAACTTAAGAATTAATTCCAATTTCGAACAAAAGGATTTATATCCACTCCAATCGGCGAAGATTAAGAACGAACGTGACAGGTTCCCTGCAGTGTTGCAAAATGGTCCGAGCGTCCTTTCACCGAAGACACTCCAGATTTCACTATGTTCTACCTAAATGGAGAGTTTTTCCAGTAAATTGATTTGTAGTACTTTTTTACTATTTGCAGCCGATATAAGATCGATTATTGCTTCCTGACGACGTTTAACTCAAAAATTTGATTGAGAGTAATTTGAGTAATATAAAAACGATATTTATTAGCAGAAGCTATTCATTACAACATTTTTTCTTGTCAACCACGAAACTTGCCATAAGTTTTGTGTATCGGAATGCATCTTTGGTGTCTTCCACTCTGACGGGAGATTTGAAATTACGTATCCTGACATACGTGAACACAACACGTAAAATTTTTATAAAAAATTTTGAAATATTTCGTTGTTAGGCTTACCAAAATTTTCATTAAACTTCAAAAGATGAAGAAAAAGCTTTGCCGAACAATCCACTGATAAATCCACCAAAACAAGGATAACCCAACAAAACTTTCCACTCCACATTTTGTTCCGAGAGAATTTCCACTGAGAGGCGTGAATTCTACTTAATTTAGTGGAAATTCCACTGATCTGGCAACACTGGTTCCGTGCAACGCGCCAGCACTGTCAACTCATACAGTGTGCTCGTGTCAGGTCGCGTTCGCCAAACCTAAAGCTCAGCGCCGCTATCGGAAAAACTAAAAATTAAATAATTCCTACGCATCTAAGCAACATTTTTTACTGTACAGATTTTAAATCAATAAACAAACAAAAGCATGATCAACATAATATTTTAGTGTTAACCTTATTTTTAAATTTTTATGGAACTGGACAGAATGAAAGTTTCCTGGCACTTGTGATAGTTCAAAAGTTTTTGAGTTCAAACAATGGCTTAAAAATTCAAACTTAATATAAAATTAATGTCAGATATTGAATAATTTCACTAAATAAAATTTGATTTAGGGTTTTAAAAAATAATGACCGAAGAATAGATTTGATACGTAAACGCTTACTAAGAAATTTTTGACTTATTTCAAGCATTTACGTTTCGCTATACATGGAAACCAACCTAAGGCCAACAACGGGCTCGAAATTGCGAAATTTACGGTCACAGCGTCTACTCGCATGAAAGCCTAGAACTAAATGTTTACAGACTTAACTTTATTCATAATAATATACGCGGGTGAAAGCGAGATTTAAAACGTAATACCCCGGAATTAATCGCAGATCGTAAAGCTTCGTGAAACTTTAACCACAAATAGAATAATTATATACATGATCTCAGACCTAAGAATCTAGATAACCTCTGAGAAATAATAAAAGTCTATTCCTGTTATTTTCCCTCGACACATCAATTAACCTAACCTCGGACTGACATGGGCACGCGTGTGCAGAATTTTCAAAGTGCATTTCTCTGCATTGTTGAACTTCAAAGTTGCAGGCCGATTGATAATCCACCCCATGACCGATAAGACCGCTCTCGCCAGATTTCTGATCATATGTTGCCAGGTCCCAATATTGACGTTACTTATCAAGGCAATATTGCGTTGTTTGCTGCTTATGTGGCATAAACCGAGTTCGTAAGATCAGAGTTGTGTTCGGTGACGTTACGTCTTCCTGACATGACATTCGCAAGGTGAAAAAGATGGCGACGTCCTGTGGGAGTCTAAACTGGCCCAACGTCGACTCCGACCATAGCCAGTAACTGTGAGGTGGGATAATTACTGGACTAGTCCCAGGTGGCCATAACATGAAGCAGTAAGCATGTATGACGACGGCACACCTCAGTAAAAAAAAGAGAGGGTTTTCAATCGACGACCTAGTAAATAACGCCCTTGATGATAAGTTTGAGGCCAGGCAACTCCTGTTGGGATCGAAAATTAAAGGCGTAGGATGTCATGAGTATAGATGGCAGTAGGTCCCTTTATCCGGCGTTCATTAGTGGCTGCTTGCCGAATTCGATGCGACGACTCATCCATTGGTTCCGTTGTGTAGTTGTTATTCTTGGATTTTTGACAGGCGGAGGTTAGTTACATGAAAATAGAGGCGTAGGAAAAATGAATGATTAAGCATTACACATTTTAATAAGTGCTCCTGGCCGAGGTGACTTTCTCTCTTGGTCGTGATAGCATATGTCAGTTGACCCGTTTAAAATTGAAACTACGTTAAAGTGATAGGTAAGCCTTAATCTACCCTACTCCCTCTTTCTTAAACATAAGCTCAAGGTTTTTTCCTTCATAACTCGGCGAGCAACATCTACAACTCGGCTCTTCCACAGGACTGAGAGCCTCGGTCGACCTCTCCAAGAGCTCTCATCATAACTAAATTAGAAAGTCAAAAAACCAAATCAAAATAAATCATAAGCCACGCACAAAGATAAGAAATGTGAAACCAAGGTTGATAACA
This sequence comes from Belonocnema kinseyi, assembly GCF_010883055.1. Taxonomy (NCBI): domain Eukaryota; kingdom Metazoa; phylum Arthropoda; class Insecta; order Hymenoptera; family Cynipidae; genus Belonocnema; species Belonocnema kinseyi. The sequence continues at coordinate 60,865,279 of NC_046657.1, forward strand.
CAATCCTCAAGCGTAATGGGAGGTTGAGAGGTGTTCGTTTGGATTTAGGAAGTATTAAAAACCCGGGATGATCTTGCAACTTATTTAAAAATCGTGAAACAATTACCTTAAATCTGGCAGAACGCGGGTTCTCCTAGCTCGGCTGTTCTCTATTCAGCTTAGTGTTCCAATTAAGGGTATGTTAAAAAGGGTTGTGATATACTTTGTATTATTTCGAAATCTTTTTCTTTTATTGTAAGAAAACATTGAAAGTAACTTGCAACTTATGGCACAAAGAGAAAAAAGAAATAAACAGCTTATACATAAGCATAGAAATAACTACTAAAAAAATGTCCTTGCGCCAACGATTTACACGCATTTGTTACATTTTCAGGAAAATTTATCTAAAAAAATTACTTACCTTGAAACTAGACTAGTTAGACATTCTTCTAATTTTCTCGGTAATTAACCCCCAGAGCTTAACTCCGGGTAGTGCGGAGACCGTTTGAGTGCCCGGCTTCGTAGACTGGGTTTTGTTTCTCGGCCAACCTTGGCCCTTCTTCGAAAATCTCCTGACCCTGTCGGCGCCTGTACTCCCCGAAGAGAACCTTGTCTGAAGCGTAAAGCGGCCTGCAGTTAGGACAAACGGACTTCCTAGCTCCAGACTCTCCACAGCCGAAGCAAAGAATGCCGGCTCCGGTCGTGTCAGCACATTGGTCACGCTGGTGGCCTGCCTGTCCACATGCCCAATAATATTTGTGGGTGGGCCCTCGATAAGCTCTTGGGTTTGGGGCGCCCATCCTCAGCCAACCCCGGCGTGTGAGGTCCTCGTCTGCCAAGGCCCTCATCCTCCTCATTTCATCCAAAATTTCTTTGTTACTGGGTGGCCGATGAGGGGGTAAGGGTGTGCGGTGTCCTTCCCTTCGAATCGGCACTCATTTGGCTCGGGTGATGACGCTGGGATGGCACAAGCCCGAGAAAACTGCACCTTGGTTCTTAAGATCCACTTCGTTCCGGTGCTCTTATCACCCTTGTTCGTCTCGGTAGTCTGTAATCAAAAGAATAATTCATATAACTATTGTTTACTTACTCATAATCCGTCACTTTAAGTGGATCTTGTGCACAAGGCTTAAGATGCCTAACGTGCTCTTTGCCAGCGTATCTCCCTTTCTAAGCAACAAACACATAAATGATAGGAGACAGCTTGCCAAAGAAATATGTCACATTCGGCATGTGCTACCTCGCAATCTATTATAGATAGTACAGTGTTCTTCTTTGAAAAAAGGTATTTACGTCTACTTTGATTTATTTGTTGACCATTTTTAGATAAATGCACTGGAAAGCACCAATGACGATTACATGGTCCAGTCGCCTAACGAGTTTCAACCAATTTGCGGGATCAGGGGTAGGGAAGAGGGTTACGTCCGCAGTTCAGAAATGCTGGTGAGACCTTCAGCATATCGTGGAAAGTGGTATAGTGAGCATAGCGGAATTCTGGTACACATTATTAAATTGAACCGAAAAGCAGAAACAAACTTTTAATATTTTGAAGTTTGAATTGTGCTAGGAACCACTATTAATACGCTGTGCTCAAAAATCTAAGCAACATGTTAGCACTGAAAAAGAGAAGCAGACCAAGAAAAGAGGCAACTACTAGTGAGTGTCTGAATTTAAAACAGCGAAAGCAGACAAACCTTACACCTAAAAAAAAATCTGATTCACATACAGAATATTATAATTATTCAGAATAGAAAATTATGTTGAGAAAGTTTTCAAAATTTGTCCATAAAAGAAAACTTAGTAAATAAAGAAAATATCCAGGAACGTGCGGAACCAAAAAATTGTATTCCAAAAGAAAAAGTGTAGAAAAATCCTAAAAATTTTCGGGAGATAAATGAAGATAATTTGAAAGTTATTAAGCCCCCTCCAGAACACTCTCCTTTGAATACCCAATGAAATGGACAAAGACATTTACAACAAAATGTTGTTGAGTGTCGTGTTCAGAGCACCCTTCCAATTAAAGTTGATTTTAAAGAGAATTTATCCGACAAGTTAAACCGTATTAAACACTCAATACTTTCTATACATTCAATGTCAGTGAAACTGAATGTACGACCTTTTAGTGTCACAAACACTTTACAAGTTAATAAAATATATTAATATCCACATTTTCCGATCCCTCCACGAAAATTACTATATGCTCGGGAATAGTTCGACATCCAACGAAGGAACAGCGTACTAAATTACTTGAAAAGGCGCACTTTTCAGCTTTAGGAAGTCATAAAGGAGCTACAAAAACTTATCATCAAATTCTCTAGAATTATCATGGGAAAAATGTGAAAATTGATATTCAGAAATATATTCAACAGTGCTTACAGTGTCAAATTAAATAATGAGTTCGCGTAAAAACTGAAAATCCCATAATGATAACAGACACGCCCGGAAACCCATTTGCAAAAATTTCAATGGACATAGTTGGCCCACTTCCACAAACAACATTAGGCAACGTAAATATCTTAATCATTCAGCATAATTTTAAAAAATTGCTTTAGCTTTAGCGATTCCAGCTGCAAAAGCTTCAACAGTAGCTGATATTTTTGTTAAGAAATTTATATGCATTTACGGTTCCCCAAAAGCAGTTTTGACGGACCAAGATTCAAATTTTCTGAGTAACCGAATGAAAAGAATGGCAAAATGTTGTGGAATTAAACAATTTAAAACAACAGCATTTCATCCACAATCAAATGATTCTTTTGATCGATCACACCACGCGTTAGCAGAATATCTTAAACAGTTTGTTTCAAAAACTTCCGAAAGGGATAATTAGATTTAACTAGCCATGTTCTCTTAGAACACAAATGTCCAATGTATTATAACAAAATTATATGAAATGAAAACTCAAGCGAGATAAACTTTTATTGCGGTTAAAAAAAAGTAAGAAATATATCACGATCGAAAAGTTAATCAATTAGAAATAAAGCTGTAGATAAAGTATTTCTATTAATTGGAAAGGAACCTCAGAAAAAGTTGAACTATCGGTGTTAACATAAAATGTTAAACCGTTCATAATAATTAAATGACAAGATTAAATCTCAGATGGAGCTTATCCATTGTCAACGTATATACTCTCTTGTCGTCGTTGTTATGCATCGAACTAATCTGCTTATGTTATGGCCATATTTATTTTACACGGACATTTTCGAAAGAAATGACAGATATATTTCTGGATGGCCACACAACCTTAGAAGCAAAGAAACAACTGAGGATATAATCCTTAAAATTAAAATTAAAATAATTACTGACTTATTTGCTTATTCAGTCGACATGATTCTTCTCTGGCCATTTTTAATTCAAACTGTAATTTTTAATCAAGATGATAGCAACATCCCTGAATGGAGTGAGGATCTTGCTAACCCATTTAAAATTGGAGTTATTATGTTAACAACTAGAATAAGAGGATCACTTGCATACAAAAATCTCATCGTCGGTAATCATACAGTTATTAAATATAACCGATTATAGCAATACAAAAGTCATACAATGTAAGTAAGAAGTAAAGCGGGAAGTGAAATATTGTGGAATGCATTCTCGCATATCTTCAGTAGCTAATGGGTACAAGCAATATAGACACGAAGTGTCATATGAAAAATGGGGCTTAATGCATAAAACGGGATATATAGTCCATATAGTCCATATAGTTCCGTGTGCTGAAGCCGAAGTTTTTTTTGGAAAACTAAGGAATGCTACATGCAACTCCCAGTATATAATGAAAATAGAACATTTTTTCTAATTTCCCGTACCCATATTATGTCAAATGTAGGTACTCAAATAAGTTGTAACACATTTGTTCCATCGATGTATTTATTTGGTGAAAAATGGTTTAAAATGTTACCTAATCCTATTCAAGGGCCAATACCAAACGTTATGATGCCAAAAACACAGCTCACATGGGAATTCACAAACCCCTTATCTTTGGCCACAAGTGGAATATATTCACAAGCCGATCTAGACAAGTTAAGAGATCATAGTATGTTTCATGCGGAGAAGCCAATGGTCGTAAATACCTTAGCAAGGGGAGTAATGAAACAACCTAAAAATAATCAGGGAATCTCAGTAATTAACATTCTGGATGAAGACAGTCGATAGGATCGCCCAATCTGCATGGGGAAAATTATTGCACATTTTTACAAACTTTGGTACAGCTAGTGCAGGATTAATTGGAATAATGATAATTTTCAGAGGAATTACATTTATTGCCGATATTTTAATCCACCGTTATGCTCTACATAAAATATTCGGCTGGTCATTATATCTTTTAGGAGTATTTTAGGACTTCGTGGCTAATTTATTGCTAGATCGGGGAAAGCGACCACCTGCTAACGGACCCAGTAACATAGAATCACAGGCGCCTATAGCATCGGAACCACACGCACACATAGAAGCGCAGAGCACTCAGTTGGACAATTCTCGATATCTTGACTTAAATAGGGGTAAAGGAGAAGCCATCCCACTAAATACAGACGCTACCCCATATCCTCATTCACCACTCAAGGATGCTCGTAGTACAATTAAATACTCTATTCAACTTTAAAACTTCCTCAACATGTCGTATGAATCCTATACAACTCTTTATATAATTTTTTTTTAAATTTCTTTTTCTTAAATTCGCCATTTTGAGACATCTATCTTGAATTTAAAAGTTATTTTTTTCATCTTTTGAAAGGTCAACATGTTCGTGCAATTTTAATCACCAATTTTGTTACATTAAAAGAAATTTTCGATACGAAATCCAGCAGCAAAAATGTTTTGTTTTAAATTTTTCCCTGTTTTTATTATAAATTTCGCCATATTGAATTTTATGGTAAACGCGCAATTATTTTGACATCATTTTGTAGAGCGGTCTTGATAACATAAATATGTTTAGTGATCATATAGAAATAAGTCACCTCGATCACAAAATCTTGACGTATTTACAATTCTTTACAAGCTTCTAAATGGAAAAACAAAAATGATTTATTTTATATTCATTTAAGCTTAAGTTTAAGTTTATTTAATTTTAAGTTTGTTTGTAGTTCAGATTTTCAAGTTCTCAGATATTAGAAAAACATATCTATAAAATTCTATAAAATTCTATAAAATTTTGAATCTTAAAATCTGTTCAAAATCTTCCCGATTCTTTGTCGGGAATTTTGGCATTCGTTCCAAATTTTAAATTATTTTTCAAATTTTAACAAAAATTCAAAGGATTTTTTTAAATAATTTAAATTCTCCCTGAATTCTGTAGAAAAAAAAACAACTTATTTTTGACCATAGCGCGTCTGCTTATTTGTTTTTCCGCAAATCAAAAAATCGACTCACTTTTGCGCCGACTCTTTGTTTTTGTACATTTATGCTGCAAGTCGATTGATTAAGAAAAAGTTACGAAATTTATTTAATAATGTATCGGCTTACAACATGTGTTATTTTGGTTTCTGTAATTTTTACAATGAATTTGGAAATATTTGTAGGCATACAGAACGACCCGCAAGTAACAGATTAAAAAAATATTGACAAACGTGATTACATTTGTGTAAGTTTGATGGAAACGTGTCGATTTTTTGCGAATGTCACATTAAAAACAAGACTAGGTCGAGAGTACCTAAAATTTCCAAAAATAGGGATAAGGTTCTTCACATAAAGAAAAAACGAACATTCACCGCCGGAATGCGGTGATAATGTTTGTCAATATGAAGCGAAGGCTAGTGTCTATACAAGTAAAACCAGTTCATGATCTTTTCAGTTGGAGTTCCGGATTCTCAAAATCATGATAACTAGTAAATTTATCCTTTTTTTTCTTCAATTTAATATTATTTGGCGATTCTGTTTGTAAGTAGAATAGAATCATAAATTAATCATAAATTAAAATATCTTACATCCAGATATCAAATATAAACAAAAATTCGCGTTTAACTTTTTAATAGTTCAAAAATATGTTCACAATTATCGCACGTATTTCGGAAAAAATGTTGTTTAGCGTGCGACAGAAAATTTAATTCAACAGTCTCAAAAGTAAACCAGTACACATTTGAAAACGCGTAAAAGCATTATACAAACGGTCGAAGTGAGGTCAAAAAATGATTTTTATTAAATCACGAAATAAAACAATATTTCTGAAGAAGAAAGAGCAAACGATTTTAAAATATTTACATAAATGCTCTTTATCCAAGCCAAGCCAATTGACTAATGGAAAACATGCAACTGTTTTTTGTTTAATTAAATTTAATGATTATTAATCATGTGTCGAATTTGTGACTTAAAATTTTCCACATGCAAGGAAGTTTTTCGCAATTATAGTTTGGGAAAACCTCCAGCGGAAAATTTGTAGGCTAGACCGAGTACACGCGTTGCGAGCTCTGCTACGAGAACTTTTACAAGGAAGGTAATCCAGTTGTCCCTCGTCTGTTTAATTCTCCAGGATATATGTTGTAGTGATCGAAAAACTAAACGAAATGTGATTTTTTATCCGCAGAAACACTATAAAGGGGGTGAAACAGTCCCTTAAAGATAGGGACCTCAAGTATCGATTGTATAGTTTTGTGTATGAAAAACAAATTGATTTCGACCAAACCTATTGGCCAAAGTTTCCTGGTGATGAAATATGAATAACGCATATTTTCCAAAAACAAAAAAGAAGGGGGTAAAGCACCCCTACATATATTTAAAGTTGTGCTAAAAACTTTTAAATGCAGAGAAAAAAATGGCAAAAAAACATATTTTGTACTTGAGACAAACCATAGGTTGAGGTGTTTCGCCCAAAACATTTTTTGAAAATTTATGTGGGTGGCGACCCCTAAGGCGTTTTATTTTGTGTCTTTAATAATATATACTTTCCATGCACAAACAAAAATTGGGATAATTAGCTTTATCACGAAGGAAGTAAAATAGAGTTCAAACAACATGAATACAAAAATTGCGTGGGGCTAAACCACCCCTAAAACATTTTTAAATGTGTTGAAAATTGCTAAATCAATAGGAAGAAATGTTTAAAAAAATATATTTTGCACGTGAGACAAAAATAAAGTTGACATGTTTCGCCAAAAAAATTTTTTTATTAATGGGATAGTTACCCCTAAATACACAAAGACGATTGGAAAAAAATTTGTACACAGAAGAAATTAAAATAAAGTCCAGGTGAGATGAATTAAAAAATTATGTTAGTGTAAACCACTCCCTAATCAAGTATAGAATTGCAAAATATGTCTAAACTGGAGCAAAAGAATCCGAAGAAAATATGTTTCTTAAACAAAAAAGCTGATGAAGCTATTTATGTCTTTTTAAGAAAAAAAAGAGTTTTTAAGAGGTTAGCTACTGATAAATTGTTTCACATTATTACCATTTAAAATTAAATCTTGTGCTATTCCCGTTAATTTTTTATACACAAAACTATAAAATCTACACTTGAGACCCTTATCTTTGAGGGGCTGTTTTACGCCGTTAAAGTATGTTTCCGCAGATAAAAAAATACGTGCTGCTTAGCTTTTTGAATACTACAACATATATGTTTTTGAAAAATTGATGTATAAAAAATGCTGAAAAATTTAAAAGCAAAGTTAAAAAAATTTTTAAATTCGAATGTCTCAAAATCGGCTTGGTCGATTTTTGCGTCTCAAATATATATTATATAGTGCAGTAAGGCAATTCGAAAAAAAATTTATTCCTCCTAAAGGAACAAGTTAAAAAAATTATTGTAATTTTGTAAGAATTTTTTTGTAATTAAATATTGGTTGCAGCATCGCCATTAATTTATCTAATATACTTATCATCATTACATAACATAAGCTACAAATATTAATATTTACGTGTACTCTTAAGTTTGAAATTCTGCATAAACAATAGAAATTAATAAGGCTTAAACACATTTTCTGTAACACTTACAGACTTTTTTATGACATTTTAAAATTCAAAGCTGTTAGTTTGGCAGAAAAGCCCAGTAAATTATACAGAAAATACCCGTAAATTTATCAAATAACTTCAAATTTTGTAAAACCTGATCCCTGACTCGAAGACTGATACAATTAATTCTGGCATTTCGGCACTCCAGATTATTTTAAGATTTTTATAGGCACATATTTATACAATTGCAAAATACACAAAACAGCAATAAAACTATAATGTCGATTAGTATAAATCGTAAAAAAACAGTGATTTAGCCAAGGAGTACTAAAATTACATAGAAGCAATTCTAAAAGAACCAGTAATGCAAAGACCTGGCTAAACCACGAAAGGAAATCAGATTCTACCTTGAATGCGCTAGGAAGAATCGGCAGCCGCACTTCGTGCTTACACGTTGAATTTACAGACGCTAAGAAAGAATTTTCGCGCTTACCGGTGTACTAATTAAACGGGAGGAATCACGTAGTCAGGGGAAGAGCTGGTACGCGCGAACCTAATTTCTATAATTCGCTACGATCGGGAGAAAGATAGCCGATGAGGTTCATTTTTGATTAGTCCATCTTATCGTCCTATCCTTTCTTCGCTAGTCCTTATCAGCCGCCGTTGGGGAAGAGAGACATTCCGAAACCTCTCGCACAAGAGGGAGTGAGAGGCAAGAATCGTCTTTGTATTACCCTCCACATTTGTGCACAGACCACAATGCGAGATTTTCTACATCGACTGTTAAAAACTATTATAACAAATTTATATTACAATTTCTTTTTGTATGTACCTTGATTTGGCACTGCTTACTCAGATATTGCAAAATAATGTTCACATTTTATTTCTCCTGATCCTAATAGGACCCTGCTGTGGTTGTTTTACTGTAATTCAAACCCCTCATAAACTACAATCATAAAGTAAGGCTGAACCTTTTTTTTTTAATTTGACATTAAAGAAGGTTCTAATTTTTTTCTAATTTTCAAAACAAAATTTTTAATTTATTCGGGTAATTTGCAAATGTTGTACCCATCTATAAGAAACTTTGAGAAAAGTTTATAAAATTTCAACAATAAAAATTTCAAGATTTTGAAAATGCACTCAATTTTCTAATTTTGGTTCACAACATCTGAGTAGCGAATTTAGTCTTTATTTTGGGCACCTTCAGAAGTGTATCAAATGCGGACTCGATTGGACGAATTCTTCAAAAGTTAGCATGGCTACAACATTCAAGTAACCATACATACAGACATACAGACAGACGTACAGACAGACAGACAGACACCGACAAAATCTTATGATTTTCGGAGTCTGTGGGCGCCGAAACGTAAAGATCCGTTAAAAACCAGAGATTGAAAATTTAGACGATTACATTACATTTTCAGGTATGAGAATGTAGAAAATAGTATTTAGGCGAAGTTACCTATTCCCTTGTAGAATTTCGTAGTAACCGCCTCGGTCGATCCTCACCAGGAACGTGCCCTGGATCTCAGACGACCAACAGAAATTACTCGCTCTATCCTTATGGGTAGAATTATCGGATTTACCCTGGAGATCAGAGAGATACTCCTGGATGTCAAAGTGATGTTCAAAAAGAATACAGGGTGCATCAAAACTTCCCGCATAATCTTTACGCTTCAATTTATCGAAAGTGTGTTGAGAATTCATTAACACCGTAAACACTTCAGCTAACCGGTAGAAGATAAAGAAGCGACTGATTCGAAATTCAGAGCGTTCCATGCGTGAAATAGGAAAAGAGTTCAAATGCAGTGAAGCCAGTATTAGAAGAGTCGTTAAAAATGATTTGAATTGTTATCCTTACAAGCTGAAAAAAGCTCACCGGTCGACAGAAAAAATTAAAGCCTCTCGTTTGCAAAAATGCAAAAAATTGTTACGTTTGGCCGCAGCTGGACGACATCGTAATGTTTTGTTCTCTGATGAGAAAGTTTTTAATATTGAGCTAGCTCATAAGCTTCAAAATGATCGGCAACTATTGTCTAAAGGTTCTTTGAAGTCTAAACAAGTTAGATTGGTCAGTAGATCACATTTTCCTGCTTCAGTGATGGTTTGAGGTGGAGTTTGTGCAACAGGAAAGACTCCATTGGTATTTGTCAAAAAAGGAATGAAAATAGACCAAAAATATTATCTAGATAACATCTTGAAGACCATCGTGGATCCTTGGACGCGTGCACACTTTGGTGAAAACCCATGTACCTTTCAACAAGACTGGGCACCAGCGCATGGCGCGAAAGCCACGAAGCAGATCTGCGAAAGGTTGTTTCCTGCTACTTGGGGAAAAGATGCATATCCATCAAATTCACAGGATTTAAATTCACTGGATTATTCGGTGTGGTCTATCTAGGAGAAAAAATTGTGCTCTAAAAACCACACCAGTATAAAGTCGTTAAAACGCGACCTTTCTCATGCGTGGGATCAAATAACCGAAGAAGAGATCACGGCCATATTGGATAATTTTCCAAAACGCTTAGCAGCTTGTATCTCTGCTAATGGTGGACATTTCGAGATATCCCTTTAAT
>NC_046657.1:60875805-60902907 GCF_010883055.1 Belonocnema kinseyi
ACATAATTAAAAATTTGTCATAAGGACAACCGCAGGATTTCGCCGGGAGCGTGTGCTAATCTGGAAAATTGCACCTGTTTCCAGCGAAATCGCGGTAAAATTTCAGCCACAACCACTTCTCACGACCGTGAGATAAGTGGTTACAGTCTGTAAAGGAATAAATACGACGACCCAGCAAAAGCCTCGTGCACCCTAAGCACATGAAGCGAATCAAGGACAACCGCCTTCTGCATTTTTCCCGCAAGTGTTCTAGCATATTGTTGACACGCAGGGATGCTTTTTAGGCCATTAGCCAGTGAAGACTTGGCACCTCCAAGAGCGCCAATGATAAGGACTATCAGTTTAACAGAATAATGTTGATATTTTTGTCAGCTGGTGCTGAAAATTCGATAACGAACATGGTTCGCTTCTCGAAGTCAAGAAGAACCATGTTAGGCCTCGAGTGAGCAACAGAAACAATTATCGAGAATATAAAGTTCCAGTATATGCGGCACTTCCCATTCTCGACAATTGACTCAATTTCCCTAGGAGCATTTAGAGGAGCGATATTAAGGTTAATGCCGTAGGAGTGACAGAGATGGTAATAAAGCTCTCTTAGTGCCGCATTGTGCCTTTGAATGTAGGTCGTTCCCGTGTGAGTTGAACAACTATCTCGATTGTTCCCTAAAAATTTCTGTACAACATATTTTCAACTCAACCATGCATCCTTTTTAATAGATGTCATGGTTTTAATAAAGTCATCATCTTTGATTAGTGTTCTTATATCAGGCTCAACAAAAATACCTTCCTGAACTTTGGCATCACTTAAATGCGGAAATTTAGATCTGATATAATTGAAACATTTTCCTTCGGTGTTTAGGTCTTTCACAAATTGCTTCATTAACCCTAATTTTATATGGAGTGGTGGCAATAATACTTTCTTTCTGTCAACAAGACTTTTATAAAAAACATTATACAGACCAACTGTCAACTCTAATCCGTCTAGCCATTTCTCCGTTATCAAATAACAAATAAGCAAACAAATAAGCCGATTCTGGACATTGTATTTTATTTTTATCAGGAGTAATTGGAAAGTGTCATAAGATTCTTTCAGTGTAGTTGAATGACCTACTGGAATTGCAGCATACTTATTTCCATTATGTAATAGCACTGCTTTCAGACTTTCTGTAGACGAATCTATGAAAAGACGCCAATCCTCTGGCGTATATAAGTTTATTTTATATAAATTAAAAAGTCATTCGATGACATTACAGTACACAATCCTAATGTCCATTGAAAAGTACTTGATAAACTTTTCTTCTCCATTTCTGTAAACAGTTACTCTAGTGCCAGGTAACAATAATTTCCTCGCTTTGAGTCTTGAAGCGCAAAGCTCAGCTTTATCTTTTGGAATATCAAGGTCACGTATAAAATCGTCTAATTAGTCTTGGGCAAAAAATGTAGGTCATTGAACATTTGATTCTTCGCAAGAAGAATCTTCAGTTGCATTAGGATCGTCAGTATCCAAACAGGTGGTTGAATAGCAGTCTGCGTCTTGGTACTTTTATCTTCCCAATTTGACAAATTTAATCTACTAGCATGACAAATTAAGGTTGGTACCCACGGTTTATCCAAATTTTTCATTGAAGTCCCGTAATAGTTGAAGTATGACGTTTATATCGAATCATTAATTGATCGATGGTATTTCTCCGTTTCATACTTTCCACAAACGTGACAAAACGTATTAACTTTCTTAGCACAAGGAGTTCTTGAAATCATTTTTTTTCTTATAATGAACAGTAACGTGAAAATTCTGAAACTTACTATATACAAAAATCACGATCGACAAGAAATGTAATCGCTAGACAGATTTCAAATAGAAAAAGAATTTTATGACCTACGCATCCAACCGTTAGCCCACCATTCAAACGTGATCTCTAACACGGAAAGATTTGTAGCAAAAAACGAATTTCATCACCTACGCATAACACGTCATAAAAGCGTCGCCAGCTCAGTGAGCCAGCGAGGGATCGAAGACTGTCTGCGCCGTAGAACGGCGCGCACATACAGCGAATGTGAACATTAGAATGTACACAGAGTGCGCAGTAGCCCTAAACTGTAGCCGCCATATTGGATCTTCTAGGGGTTATAACAAAAAACTGACACCGGCAATAGAAAGTGCACCCTCGAAAACCCCTGAGATAATATTTTGAAGAAAAAATATCGTACCGTCAGCAATAGAGAATGAGTTGTATAAATCTGAACACCTCAGCGTTAATGGGTTAAAATGCTAAAATAAAAAATTTCAAATTACAATATTTTGATGAAAAATAAAGATATCCTAAAAACTCCAAGTAGGTTTGAAAGGGGAAGATTTGTACCTTCAAATTCTATGTTAGCTTTTGTAGTAGACATTTTTCTGGTATGGTTACATACCCTCAAACACAGTTAAAAAGCTCGTTTTTTGCACTTTTGGGTAAGGATATCTTGAATACTTGACGTACAGGAGCAATTTTGAGCTCGGATTCGGATTCAGCACATCAAGATCCTTCGGAAATGTTAGGTCTGGTCTCTGGCTTTATAATTTGTCAACCTGTGTTATGTACACGAACAAAGTAACCCTCTTACATAACAAATCACAGCAAAATCTCTCAAACACGCCGATTACCACCGATACTGAACCTGCAGGCCTCGTCTGATAGCCAAACGCGCTCATGAAGCGAGTGCGCATGCAAGTGCGCACTTCTTTCTGTAACGATAACTTATATTTCGGTTACCATTTAGGAATTTTAAGAAAATATTCGTCATTTTGCGGAATCGCTGCTAAAGTTAAATAAAAATTTATGTTAATTGTAGAAAAATTTATAATTTCTTTATTAACCTAATGATTTTTCAAACAAATTTAATGCATGAGCGGAGCAACAGGCGACAAACAAATTTTTTTTCGATATCAGACTTTCAATTGGGTTCTTTGTAATAAATTCGGAAAAATTCATGATAAGTTGACAAGTTTTTTTATTTTTAAAAGCAAATTTAACAAACGAATGCATTATTCGGGCATCTGTGGACGGAAAAATGAGTTTTTTTCGATTTTAGTCTTTTTAATTTGGTTGTTTCTAATTAAAACTATTGACATAGAAACGAATTTTTCTCTAGACAAATGCATGACTGATGCATTTGGTCATCAAATTTTTTGAAAGAAATAATAAAATTTATCAACTTATTATAAAAGTTGTTGAAATTCTCATCATGGTCCCACTTGAAAAGTCTGGCATTGAAAAAACCGATTTTTTCTACTGACAAATGCCCGAATAATGCATTTTTTATTAAATTTGTTTAAAAGATCGTAAGATTAATAAACAAATTATGAATTTTGCTACAAATATCACAAAGTTTCGATTTAAAAAAAATATACATAGAAAAAACGAATTCTTCTTTCGAAAAATGCCTTATTACTGCATTTGTTCATGAAATTTGTTTATAATATAAAGAATTATAATCTTAAGGGGAAATTTTTTTCAATATCCTGTAATTTTCATTCAAATTTCTTGTCATATAACTAGAAAAAAGCGTATAATTATAGAAAATCATAGAAAAAATCTTTTCAACAAATAATTTTTTATAAAAATGTAGTTGTTTAATATATAATATTGAAACATGTTTAGCTAATATTAGTTTATGAAACTTGGGCGATTTCAACACTTATCCTGTTATTAATGAGCACTGTGAACGTCAAATAGATAAAATGGCAATTTTTTCGTATTATTTGTTTATTTATAAAAAATTGAAAACCTAATTGAAAAATCAGGCTCGACAACTCTCTTAGAAATTCTAACAGTTTTGTTTAAAAACGTTTTGTTCAAATCTCTCAATATTTGTGGGCTGTACCTTACTTTTAACCAAAAATTCATTTTTTCCCACTGTGGTCCGTGAATGTGAAAATGATATGATATGAACTCCCATATAAGACACCGCTGCTAAAAGTTGGTTGAACTTCTCAGCATAATACACTAATCAGCTAAAACAATTAGTTGAAACTAATCCCCCCCTCCCCGCCTAAAAATCCTCACTAATCGAAGTTTTGTGAGTCACTGAGGTAGGGATTTAATTTAGAAGTTGAAAAAAGACAAGGCTGACGTTTAGACAATATGTACTACGTTTAAATCGTAAAAATAAAATTGGAAATGAGTAAATTCAGTTGCATGTTATGAATTGTAATAATATACATTTATGGAAATGATTTACAAGTTCAAAAACAAATTCGAGGGCGACGCACGAGATACGTGATGAGAATGTATTCGTTAAAGCCCAAGGAGCTTTAACAAAACGGATGTCACTATCACCAAATTATGGTTGTCTATGTTTAAAAAAAATCTGTACAAAAGTGTAAGGAATATACAAAGACCGAGAATATACAAAGACCATGAAATCTAACTCCCAAATGACGTTCAAAGTTTGACGTTTGCAAATTTATCAATACGCGTGAAGATGGAATAATAATATAATACTCTAAAGATACATAACATAGGGTTTCTAGATTCTCAAAATATATTTATATTTAATGTATCGAAATTTTGACTTTTTACGCTTTTGATAATATTAACTTACTTTAGGGCTAAATTTGAGCTACATGTATTTTAAAACAATAGGAAATTTGTATTGTTTGTCGGAAAAATTCTATAATAAAAATCTGTATTTTATATCTTGCAGATGGAGGTAATGGGGCATCATCAAGCAGAGGTGCTGGACAGCAAACTGAAGGCGACACCAACTATGTTGCAATTTCTATAGGGTCATCTTCAAGTCCCAGCCATTCAAGTTCGGGCAGTTCAGGTTAGTCTATTGTCATTTTTTTTCAACTAAATTTCTTTGGGGAGTTAGAGCTTCTTCTAAGTTTTATTTTCCAACCGCTAAGCAATTATTGTTCTCGCTGCACGTCGTTGGCCCCTGAGGACCTTTAAAACAAATTTCAAATATTAACTTACAAAAGTGCAAATTATTATAAGAAATTTAATTACGCCTCTTGCTTTCGCTGTTTAATCATGCTTTGCTTTACCCATTTTCAAAGTCAGTCTGATAAATCCGTTTTTTAAAGCTTTCTGTATATTAAAAAAATTTACAGAAATTTATGGAAACTCATTGGAATTTGCGAATTGTTTAATAATTTATGAAAATTGTGGGAATTTTTCCAGCATTCACAAGAGATTTTTTGAAACGTTCAGTAGTTCGCAGAAACTTTATTAACAATTTTCCCAGAGGCGTACGCACTAGCTACTGCATCAATCGAGGTGTATTAATGGCACAAACGGTTGAATTTGCACAAGTTTATCTGGAACTTGATATAAGTTGCGTTTTGTGGTCTTCGATTAAAAATTTGTGGATTTTGTCAAAAAAAATTGTTTTTTCATTTCATTGTTATAATTTACAGCTGAAAATAATGAACAGCAGATCCATGAACAATCTAGTGGGCTGGGTCTTCATGACCACAACTATGTTGCAATTCCTATAAGATCATCTTCAAGTCGTAGTCATTCAGGTTCTAGCCGTTTAACTTTAA
This sequence comes from Belonocnema kinseyi, assembly GCF_010883055.1. Lineage (NCBI taxonomy): Eukaryota > Metazoa > Arthropoda > Insecta > Hymenoptera > Cynipidae > Belonocnema > Belonocnema kinseyi. Next base: position 60,881,342 of record NC_046657.1, read on the forward strand.
GCGATTCAGGTTAGTATATTTTAATCTTTTTACTGAAATTTTTTATGCGGAATTAAAAAAAATTTTAATTTTATTTCTTGACCACCAATAATATATTGAGATTTTTGTCTGGGGGGGGGGGGCTGTTACTTTCGTTTTTATTATAAATTCAAAGATTTAGATAAGTAATTTATATAAATTTATTATAATTTTGTGATGAAAAAGAAATTTTTAATCTAAAAACTACAAGCAACGCGGAGATTTTGGTTTGCGCAGGGGGTACTTTAGTTCTCATTATAAATTAAGGATGTAGACGTGAAGTTTTATTAAATCAAACGCTTTTGCCGGCTTATTTAAAAAATTTTAGTAGCTTTGAAAGGGCTGCAAAGAAAATAATTTTCTGAAATTCTCCTTCGTCGATTTTTGTTGTACTTAGGAAATGTTACGTCATTGTAAACCAACTAATACAACGCTCCTGAGTGTTGGTGACATTCTCAGCATTAAAACAAAACCCCCGACGACTCTCTCAGTTCCAGTTATGCCACCTCATCCCCACCATCTCTTATCAACTAAAGTTTAGTGGAAATGACGTGACAACTACAATCTCCACCATATGATGAGTTTCTACTTATCTTGGCCATGATTTTGACTCACAAAATAAACTTATAACATAAAGGTGGTGGTTGGGCGTACAATATAAACAGTGAATAATACAAACTATAACATAGCCTCGGAAAGGACTGAAATTTTAATTGTCACAAGGCATGCACACGGTAAATGTAAAAGTCAAGTTTCAGGCGACGAAAAGAGACTGGGTGTTTGGAATGCTAGGGGTGTGAATGATCTCAAGGTAAAAGAATTACAAGAAAATATACACGTAAGGAAACTAGATATTTAATGAGCGCCTGTAACGAAGAAAAGGAGATGCGAAAGTAAAGACATAGAAAACGGAATGTTAAAAGGCGGGTGTGAAATATGGTCAGGAGTAAATAGTGAATCACATGGTAGACAAGAAGTAGGACTGATTGTCAATGAAAGAGCAAAGCAGCATCTCGGAGTTCTTGACTTCGTATCTCCAAGACTGCTGTGGGCTAGAATGAAAGTAGGAATCAGAAGATTATTTATCATAGAATGCTCAGCGCCAATTGATAGTGATCCCAGAGAAGTAAAAGACGCCTTCTGGGACACTTTATATGACACAATAAATATTTGCGAAGATAAGGAAAGAATATTTCTGCTAGGATATATAAATAGATAGGTAGGCATCCAAAATCAGGATACAGAAAGATTACTAGGTAATTTTGGGGATCCGAGGACAAACCATAACGGAGAAAAATTAGTTGCTTTATGCTTAGAAAGGGATCTGTTCATTATGAATACTTGGTTTAGGCATAAAATGATCCATATGTATACCTAGTACAAAGGAAATAGCCACAGTAGAATTGACTTTGTTGTTGCGGATGAGAGACTAAAAGAGTTAGTGAAAGATACAAGGCTCATGAGAGCTGCTGAATGCAATACTGATCATTACCTTCTGATGTCCAAAATTAACTTTGGTCGATGATGGAGAAAAAAGAGAACTATTTAAGACCCTATTTTACGCGACAATTCGGAGATGAAGCTATAGGACACACAACTGCGATGTAGAACATAATGCGGTAAAAAACTCGATTTAGAAAGTCTGTGTCACTGAGGTTAGAGATATAATTGAGAAATTGGAAAACGCTAGGGCTGCCGGGGTAAACTGTATTAACGCTGAAATGCTTAATCCCGGTGGCGAGTACATACCACATAAACTGTGCGAATTGATAAATTTATGTTTTGAGATGGAAGACTAAGGACTGTTTTGATATTATTCAGAGAGTTAGACAATGATGCGTTATGTCTTCATGGGTATTTATATAACTTATGGTGAAAAATGTAAGAATGGCTCTTTTCTTCCAGGAAGGTGTGGATTTTGAAACAGGAAGGGTACGTGGTTTAGCGTAGCATATTTACTAGGGTCGGGAATATAGATGAGGAATTAAATTTACGCGTAAACAAAGGTAAAAAGGTTATTGGTACAGCACTTTTCCTGCTCAGAAGAAAATATCAAATGAAACTAAATTGGAAATACGTAATTCTATATTTGTATCGACTGTATTATATGATAGCGAGATATGGACCTATCAAGAAAGAGATAAGATTAAAATTAACGCAATTGACGCAGAACCTGGCAGATCAAAAACGCTCAATATCTGTAAACAGACTGCTTTCGGCTGTTCAAATAGCTGCTATCAAAATGGAAGTGGAACAGCAGCTTCCTATTGATAGACTCCCTTTGGAAGATGTGGACAACGAAGACTTGATTGATGCTAAAGAAATAGGTGCTAGGGATAATGAACGTCATGTACCGGATCCATTAAAACCACATCCGGACATTACTAACGATTATGTGGATAGGAAAATCCCAGAAAAACTACAGCACTTTGAAAGGAATTTTGTTCATGCTTTACTAGAGTTCGAATATGTAGAACCAACACTAAGGCTTTCTCTGCCCAAAATTAATATTACAACTGATCTGCGTGCACTAATAGCACATCTCCACAGCAAGATTTTACCTACGTTTTTGAACGTAGCACAAACTGCGTTAGAGATGCAAACTCTTTTATACAGTGAAGCTGTGGCAAACGTTGGGTCGGAAAACTAGGCCTGCAAATTCAGTTTTTGTCCCAGCAAGGAATCGAGATCCACCATGGAATATCAGGTTGGATAAGGATGTCAGCAAAGTAAGGTGAAAATTGGGTCGATTAACTCAATATAAAAAATATATATTACATTTCCTAATATAAAATGTACAATTTGCATATTTCTGAATAATAGAGTTATAATTTCTATGGTAAAAATAATTATTTAGCGTTTAATTGGTATTCCTTTCTCTATAAGGAATAAATTTTTATTATTTTACAGAATTTTATACATTTTTGGGAAAAATTGGGTTTAACTTAGAACTTGAAGTTATACAAACTGACTCTGACCATTTCTAAAATTTGCTTAAAATCTTTCCGATTCTTTTTCGGCAGTTTGGAAATTGATTTCAAATTGTAAATTACTTTTGACATTTTTACAAAAATTCAATGGTTTTTCTGAAAAAATTTGAATTCTCCTTAAATTTTGCACACAAAAAATCGACCCATTTTTGACAATAGCCCGTCAGCTTATTCGTTTTTCCGCCGATAAAAAAATCGACTCTATTTTGCTCCGACTTTTTGTTTTAGTACATTTATGCCAGAAGTTTATTAATTGAGAAAAGTTCCGAAAATTTGTTATTAATATATCGGCATACAACATGTATTTTTTTGTTTTCTGTAATTTTCATAATGAATTTGGAAAAATCTGTAAGTATACACAACGAGCCGCAAGTAAGGGTTTTTAAGAATATTGACAAAATTGATTGAATTGGTGTAAGTTCGTTGGAAACGTCTCGCTTGTTTGCGAATGTCATGTTCAGATCAAAGCTAGATCTGGAATATCTAAGATTTCCAAAAATAGTAACTGGGTTCTTCATATAAAAAAAAACACAGTTTGCCCACCACAATGCATTTTCGACTTCTGGAAATCATGAGTATTATTAATTTTATCCTGTTTATTTTTAAATTTAATATTATTTGGCGATTTTGATTATAAGTTGTAGAATAAAATACTAAACTGGTCAAAAAATTCTTTTCATCAAATTACGGAATAATACGATATTTTCAAAAAAGAAAGAGCAAATGATTTTAAAATCTATACATAAATGCTTTTCATCCAAGCCAAGCCGGTTGAGTAATGAAAAACGTGCAAATGTTTTTGTTCAATTAAAATTAATGATCATGAGTGTTGTATCGAATTTGTTACTTTAAATTTTCCACTTGCAAGGAAGTTTTTCATTTGTAGAAGAAAGGTACTCCAGGTGTCCCTCGCCGATTTGATTCTCTCCGATTGTTTGAAATTGATTGATTTGTCTATTTTTAAATGTTTTTTATTCCGAATTATGTTGTACCTATAACATATTTATTTAACTGTCTGCCAATCTATTTATATGTAAATTCTTCAAATCTGATCCTTTTTACTTGAGTTGTCGTCGCACAAGCGAACACGGAAGAGCTTGATTCTTCTTTTCGTGAATTAAGACGGGCTAACTAGTTATTAATCATCTTTTAAGGCCATGTTATGAGTATAACAGCTGATCAAGTCAGCCCTAGGATCAGTATTTTTTCACCCACATTAAAAAATAAAAGTTTAAATAACGCGGAAAGTTTTTTCGGGAAATGTTAATAAATATTAGAGGATCGTTTGTGGCCTTGCAAAGAGTTGTAGGAAGAAAAAAGTTTATTTATGATAAATATAAATCTCATAATTAGCCCATTGACAACATTTCAAATTGCTTGCAGGGTTTGACGACAGCACGGTCGATATTTCTCCAAAATAGTAATTAAAAAAAAAACTTTTTTCACTATTCTAATTATTTAGGACCAGAGACACATTCTTGCATGCCTTTTATTTATCGTGCCAAATTTTTAACACGATATCTCATTCCGTTTCGACGTAAGTTGATAAAGAAAAATTTAAAGACCAGGTTTGGTCACGTGACCCTATCGTCAAATGGCCTTAAATAAAGACGGCTCTGAGTGGGGCATTGTTAGTTGAATTTAACTTATGTATTAATTTATTTGTCGTACCTGTTTTTTCACACTGTTGATGATAATTATTGAGATCAAGTGCATAATTTTACATCACAGTTCTGCATTTTTTTATATTGTTTGAACATTCGTGCACACTGATACATGTTGTAGTACTCGTAAAACTAAGCTACCCCTATTTTTTTATCTGCGGAAGGTTGAAACAGCCCCTTAAATATAGGTGTCTCACCAGTCGATTGTATAGTTTTGTGTATAAAAATCATCCTGATTACGATCAAACTTATTGAAAAAGTTTCCTAATGATAACAGATGAATGACTTATTTTTCTCAACAACAAAAAACGAAGAGGGTAAACGACCCCTACATAATTTAAAATTGTGCTCAAAATTTTTAACTAGTATGCATTATTTTCAAAGTTTATTTAATTTCAAGGTATGTGAACTTTTGTAAATGAATCACCTTTTTTTGCAGGATAAAGTTTATCACAGAATGTGCAGTAATAGAATAACTGGAAACGAATATTAAATCTTTCATGTCGTTTCTGTTGGAATAATTTTAAGATTTGCAATTTTATCACATTAGATATTATCATCTTTACTTAATATTTTTTATATAGGACTCATCTTCGCTGTCAGCTATTCTATTATTGTACATTTTCTGAGCAATTCAGTCTTGCGAAAAAATAAGGTGATTTTGAATCTAAATTTTAATGTTATTCCAGCAGGAACCACAGGAAAAATCCAACCTTTAGACATTTGGTTTTGGGTTTAGGGCTTGCAAACATTATGTGCCTCACTTTTCCTATTATACGATTTTGATACAATTAACGACAATTATTATCATGAATATTAAGAGGATCACTGTCGTACAAACTAAAAAGATACATAAGTGACATTGCCACTTAGGGTTATTCTCGTAAACTTGGTAATGAAAAAGTCGACCGAAGCTTCAATGTCACTTATGTATTTTTTTAGTTTGTACGGCAGATCAGTTCTGCGTTATAATTGCAGATGCAATAATTCCAGCTGATAGTGACTTTTTTCTGTTTTTTTTTTAAATATAAAAATTCACCAGGAACGGATACTCCAGCATTCGGTTCACAGCGGTGGACAACTTTGTTTATTGTTAACTCAAATAGCGAGTACAAAAAAAGTCGAAACGGTTTCAGAATCTGAAATTTTTAACTTTCCCACTAATTAAAAAAAAGTTTTTCGTGTGTAGAAAAGGGCAAAATCAGCATTTGTTCATTTAAAAATTATATAAATTAGCAACAATAATAAACATCGCGAAGTTGAAAATGTTACCGTTAATTAGATTCAATTCTCAAAAATCCTTAAAATTTTGATTATTTTTGTATAACTTGTTAACAAAAGAATAATTTGTTAACCTTTTACCGGCCAATGATGCAGCTGAGCAACCTTTATTTTTGTTTGTTTTTATAATTTTCAGGTAGCGAGCTTGGACTTACACAAAAACCAATGTATGAATTACGTCCAAGTAAGATATTCCACATCATATCGGGTGGTTATGAGTTATCGAACACTCAGCAGAATCCGAGAAAATGGATAAAATTAAAAATGTTTGCTTACAAAAATCGACCTGTTAATAAAAAAATTTATTTTTCTCCAAAAATTACATAGGATCTCTCAATACGCTGCAGTCCCGCAAGGAAAGTTCCCTTTATAAAGGACAAGGTGGTCCAACCAGTGACGGGTGTATGGAAAAGCGGGCAGTATCCTCGTCGGTTAATCGTGTCGTGAGCGTCGGTAATTTTCAGTCAGTGGAAAATTGTCGCAGGACATTCGCTTTTTGACGGAGAAATTTACAAATCTTGAAAAGAAAAATCTGTCCAAGTTCGATTTTAACAGTGTTTGAAATAAGAAGTTGAATTGTTATTTTTTTCAATTATTATACCATTCACTATATAATGCTCAATTCGAAAATATTCTAATTGAAAAATTTTCCATTTTAGATTTTTATTAAAGCTGCAATTTTTAATTTAAAAAATTTCAAAATGCAGACTCAAAAACTTTAACAATTAAAAATAAAAAGCGTTGGAAGTGGAAATTTGTTAATAAAAAACATTTATCTTTTACCCTTCATTACTTATTAATAGTACATTGTGTATCAAGGGCCTAAAGACTGCAAAATTGCTGAACGCCCTTGATACACACTATATTTTAGTCCTACCCTCCTTGAAAACAAGTATGTTAAGCAAATAAGGATCTTTGGTGTTCTTGAAAAACTTAAATTATAAGTGAAGGGAAGAAATAGCGTACTTCGCAGAAAATAGACTGCAGGGTACAGCGACGTAATTTTTTTAAAGATAAATATAATTTTATTTACCGAGCGTAAAGTTTTGTGTAGCGCATGTGAGAACGTCGCACTTCCAATTTGCGAAGTCTGATTTTAAAAAAAGTTATTATTCAATTTTTAAGGTTTGCAGGTTGTAATTTTAAAATTCAAGAGTTCCAATGTGAGTGCTTTAATATATAGTTTGTTTTTTATTACATTATATGTGAAAAATGTTGCCCATTGGAGTTCGAATTTTTCTATTTAGTGACCATAAAAAATGATCCCGAACCAAGAAAGAGACTGGAAATGGCCGGGAATTTTTTTTCTTTGATTAAAATGGCCATCCTAACGTATATACGTACATACTTAAAAATTAGTACTATTATAAAGTTTAATTTTCGAGCTCAAACATTTTCATGTTCATTATGAAATTATGCAACGGGCGATTCCCGAGATTTTAAGGATGAGATAAAAGATGCCCCCGAAACGGCTTCTATAGCGGGACTGCAGTGTACTGATTAGTAGGTTTTCTTCCAATACTTCGCTTTAATTTTCTTTCAAGCGCTCACAATCGTGGAAATCCATTTGTGGAAATTTTTAGTTATTTGTTGTGATTTGCGAAAATTCAACTTCATCGAAATTATAATCCTTTGCTTTGTTTTAATATCAACTGAGGCTGTGGTCACATTTGACCTCCCTTTATTTTGTGAAAATACCAGATTTTTGGGGTGCGATGGAAAAATTCGTTATTAAAAATGTCTTATTATGTTACAGAAGGAATGGATGCGGATTTAAACTCGAGGGGGCGGCGGCGTAGTACATCAGCTGCTGGTTCTAGGAATAGACCTTCCAGATGGAACGCTCAACGTAAGTATATTTTGACTGCTGTAATTTGCAAGAGCATCATTAACTATAACTGCAAAATTCAGAACGTCGACAGTGTGTTTACAATTAATGAGAGATGATCATATTTTAATGCTTCATTTGTGCCCCATCGTGATTTAATTAAGTTTTTTAAAACTATAAAAAGTGGTGTAGGCCTCCTTAGCGCCACGATTAAATGGGGGAAAATAGGGAAATTTCTGCTCGGGGAGAGGCGGAGAAAAAGGAGGCAAAGAGAGAGGAGCTGCGCGACACAGCAATACTAAGTTCATGCATGATTTTTTTACAGAATATTGCATACCCCTATCGGTGGTCGAAACGTTTGCAATTTTAGGTTTTGTGAAATTTATATTTTGTAATTGCATATAATACTACTCATAAGATCATAATACTAATGAAGAATCCTTCAAGCAGATTTAATAAAAATCCGTGTAGTATATTTTACAGGCGTAAGAGGTGATCCACCTTTATCAGCATCCAGCGGACAGATTCTTGATGGCACCAACCCTGCAAGTTCTGGAACTCTTAGTAAGTATCTTAACTAATTCTTTTGGACCAGCAACACATTTTCGGAATTCCTAAAATTCTAAATTTTGTTTCTTAACCGCCAATGTATTGTTCTCGCTAAACGGCGTTGGCCGCTGACGACCTTCAAACAAATATCCAATTTAAATTTAAGAATTGCACACTCTTATGGGAAATTTAAATACGCCTCCTTTTTGCTATGTTCAAAAATGTTCAAGCTTTTCCCGTTTAGGAGGTATAGTAGACCCGCAATTCCATTAAAAAACAAACCTTCAGTGAGTGTTTTTTTAATTTCTAGACTTCTTTCACATTCTTCACAACTTTTTTCACATAAATAAGATTTCGGTGTCAAAGGTCAACGAAATAAAAAAACATTTCTTTTCAAGTCTGTAGTAAACAATTATTATAGTAAATGAATTCAAAAGTTTATTGTTATCTGAACATCAAACAATGTGATTCATTCTCCAAGAAAATGATTCGAAAAATGAATAGAAGATAAAATAGGTATATGATTGTAGTCATTAATATCACTATGAAAAAATAAGGAAAACTCAAAGTTATATGGGACATAAGAAAGTGTTAGGTTAGGATATTGAAACGAAAACACGTTTTTGTAAAATTTTAGAAAAAAATTGCGAGAAGCAAAAAGGTGTTTACAAATATAGTCTTTCAACTGTCAGATTTCAACAAGTGTTTACAAGAACATCCATGAAGGTTCGGGTTAATTCATTCATAAAATTAATGAATATGGACTATAATCGAAAACAGGCGCCAAGTATGAAAACACTTCAAATATAATACAATTTTAATAGAGAGATAAAATTAGTGTTTACATAAAAGGCTATATAAATCCGATATTTTATAGTTGTTATATATAAGGTTGACACATTTTGTTTCTTTCTTAATGTAAACAGAGTCAGTAGTAAGGTGTTTGTTTAAATTTGCCTCGTGAGCTAGCATTTTTGCATGTTGAAAATCATATTGATGACTTGTTTAAATTCTGTGTGTTTCAAGTGCTGTGATATTATCTCCATTTGAATCATGACACTGATGTACTTTGCTTCTTTAATGTATTGGTCTACCAGTATGTCCAATATAACAACAGTAACAGTGTGAACAGTCAAAACAGTAATTAATATCTCTTTGGCGGAAAATATCTAACTTACAATTAGAGGATGGAAGTAAGTTGAATTGGAATTTGTTGGTCTAAAAATAACCTCATCTTTTTTTTGTTTGAAAACATTAGCTATTTTATCCGTCATAACATATATAGAGAACAATTGTGAAGGCTCTAGACAATGGTGTGTCGTTGTTATTACCTTAATTATAAATATTGTCAATCATAATTTTAATCAATCTATTATTTAACTCTATTGGGAGCCATTATTAATCAAAGTTTGTCTTAATAATTGGAGATTCTGTTTTCCACATTGTAGAAAAGATAATGTAATGACCCTATCTGTAAGTCAAAAAATCATCACATTCTTTTGAGACTGACGATGTTGTGATAAAGCTGTAGGTGTCTACCATGTATGCTCATATTTAATTTCTTTAAATTTAGCTTTATCTGATACTAAATTTAACATTTATTTATTATATTGAGATCTATTAATTGCAACAGTTACTTAGTCTGGTAGACACTTAAATTTTGTATCACAACAGCATTGGTCTTAAAAGAAACGGATAATTTTTGGACATAGAGATAGGGCCATTAAATTAACTTCTTTACAATTTAGAAAACAGAACATCCAATTATTTATGCAAGCTTTAATTAATAACTGCTCCCACTAAACTCGATTAACAGATTAATGAAAATTAGAATTTACAACATTTATAATTCAGGTAATAAAAAAGACTTACTATTGTATGGAGCCTTCGCAGTTATTACATATATATCTGATATAGCGGATCAAATAGCTACTATTTTAATACAAAAAAATATATATAAGGTCATTTGTAGATCAACAAAATCCAATTGATTGAATAACTCATAAAATTGCCTTCCATAACTATATTGGAGAAGAAGTTTCGATTGGAGGAAGCAAATGAGTCAAAAACTAAGGAGACAAGCCTTGCGTCGATTTATATGCATTGACATATCCACACACATACATACATATATTTATTTATAAATAATACTGATTTAATTTACTCCTATCTATTGGAAGGAATAATCACAAATTTAATTTCTCTAATGAAGGAAAGTATATTTGAATGAGAAAAAAAATATCTTCTTTTTTATTAATATTTTTGGAATTGCTATTGACGTGGATCATCTCTGAGATAAAAATTTTTATAGTTGAATTTTGGATCCATAATTTTTACATAATTCCAATCAAAAGAATGACTGAAATTATATTGGTGTTTTTAAAAAACCAATTCGGTTTTATTCTTATTCCTATCTTCATTTATTCGAGTTCTTAGAGATCTTTTTGTTCTGCCCACATAAGATGCAGGACATTGTTTAAAAGAAAATTTATAAACTAGATTCGTTCCATTCCATTTTTCAGGAAGATCTTTACCTAATTTTATTACAGAACGTAGACTTTTTATTAATTATAAGAATCATAGCAATATTATAGCTATTTAATACTATAGATAATTTTGTAAAGTTATTAGAAAAGGGAAGAAAAATTACTTTAAAATTTTTTTAATGAAAATTTTTATGCAATAATAATATTTCTCTGTCCAGGAGATTGCACACAACTTTTCTTATGTTGGATAAGATGATTTGAACAAATATTAATTAGTCTACCATATACTATTGGCTTTTGGAAATAATTAGTAATAATATGATTATATTTCTAATCAGCGCCGACATATCTGTAGCATAAAAGAGGAATACAATCATAAATATATTTTAATTTTCTTAAAGATGTTGTTTCTAAATCGTCCATTACAATGTCCGCAAATAACGATGAACTTGGGGAGCCCATTGGCGTACCATCAATTTGTTTATAAATATTATTATTAATAATGAGAACGTGATGTCAAAAAGGACTTTCGTACAATTTACAGTATCGTTGAATAGAATATTAGATTGATTATGAATAAATTAAACTTTTTTTTCTGAACATTCCAATACTATGTTGCAACGGTTGTTTGTGAATAACGAACTAACATCAAGAGAAAGAAGAACATGATCATCGTCTGTATTTATATCTTAAAGTTTTTTTTTAAATTCAAAACTGTTATTAAAATGTAAACAAGAAATTTCAATGCAATTTTTTAATTATTCATAATTTACTTTTGCCAAAAAATGTGTAGGACCATTAACAAGAGAAATAATAGGTCGCAAAGGTACATCTTGTTTACGGATTTTTGGTAAACCATAACATTTAGCTAAAACTGTGTCAGTTAAAGTGAGCTGATTATTGTGGTGTTTATATTTTAATAAATTATTGTCATTAAGATTTTTTTAAATTTTTGAAGTGCTTGCCAGTAGTTTTCTCAGAGGGTTTTTTAAACAAGAATGTAAGTGATGTGTCAAAAAGTAAATTGAATATTTTTAAGTTATAAGTCGATTTTTGCAAGCAAACCGTGAGATTGCCTTTACCAGCATTCGCAAAAAAGATATCGGAATTATTTTTCAAAAAGGTACTTGTTAAGTTAAGCCTTGTTAAGTTTTTTTTAGAAATTTCTCTATCTTCTTTGAATATATAAATATCTCTTTTCAAAGAGTTATTAAAATTAATAGTTACTTTATCCCTGATTTCATTTGTAAGATCACTGTGTACATCGGATTAGTCTTAAGGAGACGATGTCAATAACGTCTGTTGGTATTTGAATGTCTGTTAAATTTTTAAACCAATGATCTCTATTTGTCTTCAGTTGGTTATGTTGTTCAGCAAATAATCATACAAATTTACAATGTTGTTGAGGAATGACATCATTGCTTCTGTATTTCAACAAAAAATTATGCTTAGATGTAGCCTCGGCTAATCTTCAGTTTGAAGTAGTCCATTTTATAAGAATTTTTTTGATTTTAGGTCCTTCCGGTTTATTAATATATTGGGAACAGTTGGTTTTACCAGTGGTGTTGAGACTATATCCGATCGAAGACTGGCATTCATTGAATAATTCATAATTTAATTTTTAGCCTGATGAGGTTGGCGAACCCATGCCAACTAAACGTCGAACAGCTTGACAAATAAATAGTGAGTTTTTGATTATTTGTCTTCTCCAATCTAAAATTCTTCTCCCAAATTCAATTTAACTTATTTCCATCCCCTAACGGTAAGTTAGATAATTTTTACAAAAGAACACTCTCCGGCCGTTCGGCAGGCGGCACCAGCAGGCTAACGTAAGGCGCGCGGGACGCCTTTGAAAGACTCTATTTGCAAACAGCTTTTCGCTTTTTGCAAACTTTTTTCTAAAATTATAACTAAAATTTGAAACTTTCATCCATGTGAACCTTCATGGTTCGCTTCAAAATCACAAAAGTGTGCTCTTATTTTAATTTTTGGTAAGTTACTGATCGCCTATTTTTGGAACCTATTTTTTCGTTTCGATATTATAAACTTTCATTTTACTTTTTCTCTTTTTTCACATAACTTTGTTTTTTCTTTATCTTTTACAATGATATTAATGACTCGTTCATAGAATAAATATAAGATTTTTATCGTCTCTTAATTTTTCTACTCATTGTCTTGGCGTATGAATCCCATTGTTTGATGGAGGAGGTTATGTTGAACTGTTACACACAAAGAAAAATTGTTCTTTCAATTTCCAATTTCAAAAGATGTTTAGGTAATAATTTACTTTTTTTTTATTTTTGTACACATTATATATAAGACCTTTGGGTGATTTTTTTCATTTACTTCTTACTTGTTCTGTTGCATTTTTTTCATGTTCTTTCAAGATTTCTCACTTGAACTGTTTTTTATGATGACTATTCATTGTGTAATTATTGTATTTAAACTTGCATCGCGGATACATATAAAAATCGCAGCATATGAACCTGCCGCCATATCTGCCAAAAAAGTTGAGAAGTGTTTTTTTGCGTTTAAATGCAGTTAATGATGTTAATACAGAAATTAAAATTCGGGAAAACGCCGTAATCTGCAGTTAACGGCAGAGAAAGCCGTTCATAGTAAAACAATATGAAATGATTAAATACTTACAAAGTATAATTCAGTCATGGAATTATAATTAATAGTAAATATAGCATATTATTTATACTATCATAAATGATTTTTTATTTTTCAATTATAAATTCTTAGAATAAAGTACTCTGCAATCTTAAAAAATCAACAATTTAAATTTCTGGACTGATGAAGTATTACAAATGGCAATTCTTGAATTTTGCTAATGTGGAACTAGAAATTATTCAATTTCCAAAAAATATATTCCAAAACTACGTAATTTGAAATAATTGTTTCGAATACTTTAATTGTAAAGATTTATAATAGAAAAATCTTCAATTTGAACGATGTACGATTACATTTTGAACAGCCTGAATGAATGATTCTTCAATTTTAAAAATACGAAATTCAAGCGTAAATAATACATATGTAAATACTAAATATAAATAAATTTCAAATCTGTTAAACATGAGCGGAATTCAAATTAATAATCAACGTGAAATGAAAACATTTTAAACATACTTGTATCATATTCAAAGAGAATTTACAAAACGAATTAAATTTGAATAATTAATAATAAATTTAAAAAATATTAAGACCTAAATAAATTTTACGGAGCACCTCTTAACAAAGGTTATTAGAGCAGGAACATCGTTGTAGCTTGTTCATACAATTTTATCTAGTCTAGGAAGAACTGGATGGGGCCCCCCATCAGGTGCCTCAAAATGTTCTATTTTGAGAATCTTATTTTTTTACCGGAAAGTTTGACAAACCTTTAAAAGAAAAATCTGTCCAAGTTTGATTTTGACAGTTTTTAAAAGTAATGAGTTAAATTGTTATCTTTTTCAATTATGATACCATTCATTTCACAATACGTAAGTCGAAAATGTTTGACTTAAAAATTTTTCCATTTTATATTTTTATTTTGAAGCTGAAACTTTTAATTTAAAGAATTTCAAAACAGGGGAAACATTTCGTTAAACCTCTAAAATAAATTATTTTCTATTTGATCACAAAAATCTTTCAATGTCAATAGTTAATTAGAAATCTTGGGATAATAACTAGGTGCATATAAATTGAAAGTGCGGGATCGGTACTTGCACTGCTCACGTTGTCCAGATCGCTCAGAGGAAAAGTGAAGTTGCGCAGTAGATATGTACGCAGCAATAAATAATGGCAGATGACTTATTCCTGCGCATCATGTGCGTAAACGTCAAAAACAATCAGGGCGGCTATAGTCTAGGGGCCAGGGGGGTTTCATGGCCGATGGAGGTCCCATACAACACCAAAGCTTCCTACACGTATTTTGACCTCCTGAATCCGAATTTGCAAGGTGTTTACTTGTGCGCGGCGATTTGCAAAAGATATTAATCAATTAATTGTTTAAACAGCCACAAGGTACCTACTACGTGTCTCTGAAATCTCCACCTCATCAAAGTAACACAAACTTGTGTAGCTAAATATTTGAAAGGATGTGGCATTGAAAATGTTTTTTATGAAACTGATTTGTTCGGCATGAACGTCATCGAGCAAATTTTGAAAGGAACTAATTATGCTAGATGTGTTAAAGCTCTTAATTACTTAGGGATCGTCCACAAATTACGTAACATGTTTTTATTTTGTTTATATCGTTGTGCCCTCAACTTCACAGAAATTTTATGCTCGTCTTTATTCAAACAAAAGAAAAAACGTCTTACGTAATTTGTGGACGATCCCTCAGCAGAAACGTTGGAAAGATTGCAATTTAAAGAATTCTTTGCAATCCGAGGACTAGAAAATTATGAAATCCAAATTTCAACTATAAATTAATTGCAAGAAACTATGGCAGAAAACAATTTTGAAGAGGCTAAAGAATTTGTCAATAATTTCAAAAGTGATTGCTGTAATTTAATGCTAGATTTTGGAAACTTTGTTGAGTAAAGGTGTGAAGAATCTGAACTTTTTAAGTACTGGATCAATATTCTCGTATTAATATCCTTAATGTTTGATCTAATTCATGCTGATCGCACAGGACATTAGCACCTTCATTTAAAAACCATCCGGAAGTTGATTCTTATTTTCCATGCTTTAGATCGTTAAAATTATGCACGCTGGTGTGCACTTTACTTAGCAGACATGATGATGTTAGCTAGAAATGCTTCCGAAGTGTATTAACAATTTTTGAAAGGGCGTTCCGCTGTATAAAACTGATCAATTTTTATAATGGCGGAAAAGAATATTTAAGGCACCATGAATTTTTCGCTGCAAATACAGCAACTTCTAAAATTTCTGTACACAAAATTCTGCAACACCTAAAGGAAAAAAACAGTAACCCATTTATGCCTGGCTCACAAAAGCTAAGAAACATAATGACAGAAGAGCTTGTACATCCGGAACCAGAAAAGCAGCTTCTGGACATCTTTGATAGAAGTATTACATTGTATACTGCATTCAGAAAAGAAAGATTTATTGATCGAACTAAATCTGTTTCAGGTCCTATAGCTAGAAACAGTTTGATGGGATTTAAAGACATTCCGAAAGCAGAAATCACTAAACAGTCGAAGAAGCAGAAAAATATAACGTGTGCATCGCAAAGAATACTTCTTATAGCAAAAAAAGAGACTATCCTATGGAAAAACTTTTATGTTACGATATTATTGACAAAAATGTACAAACTATCAATCTAGGATTCCAGTATGTATGTAATCAAACAAAGGAAGGTCTTATGACGATTAGCAACTTCAATATGTGTGCACTATGACGGCGTAAAGAGAACTGAGCACTCCTTGAATAAGCGACTAGAGGAGAGATAGAAAAGGCGATCAATTTTTTATTTTATTCCTACTTTGAAAAATCCATCAAATCGTCAGAGCATTTGAGAAGAAAAAAAACTGAATGCATTGTGTACAGCAGTATTTCTGGTGACAGATTGCTATTGAAACAAGAAGATAAATTCTGGGGATTTTCAACAGATAAAATTTGGTTGCAACTATATCTGCGAGAATATATTAGTATGGAAAAAGATTTGCTTCATGGTTATGAATCAGTATTCAATACAATCAATGATTATCCTTGTATGAGCAACAGGCTCTGAAATTATATTTGGTGAAGGTAAAATATTATTTTTATCATTTTTAAACCTTGGAATAATTGAAAAATTACATTTTATTATAATGTTGTGTAATATATTTATTATACTGTTCAGAAAAATCTGTAGAAGCAGATATTGAAAGAGAAGAAAAATACTTAGTTAAAGTATCGAAACTCACGTCAAATATTGAGACATTCAACGAACTACGATGTGGTTTCATAATTTTTCATTGCAAGGCAGTTTAGTAGAAAATTTACCACCTACTAGTCGAACGATAGAACTACATATACTTTGAGCTTTTTACGTTGTTTATTTGCAAGCTCACTGTTTGCATCAAAGGGTAGATCAACTAGATCCATTATTATACGGTTGGAAAAAGCAAGATGAACTGTAATGGAAATTACCTTCGCGCGCTTGGTAAGTCGCCGCAGACTGGATTGACTAGCGCGGTCTCAGAACTGGAGCGCAACCATGATTTTTTTTCATTGTACTGACCATATATCTGGTTTTAATTAAGATTTTTTCAAATTTAAAAAAGCATTGCATTCGTTCTTAAATTAAGAATTAATTGATCTGCGTCCAGTAATCGTCACCTGCTTAATTAGGAAAACGTGACAGCCTAATAAACAATACAATACAACGTCTACAAGTTTTTTGGTTTGGTTTGTTTGCAATATCATTGGTTCTATTCAAGATTATTTTAATTTTAAGAAAGCCACGTATTCTTTGATAAATAAGGAATCATTTGATATGCCACTCGCATGCTCAAAATCCATAGCAAACTGCAAGTTTTAGTTGAATTCTTACTCACAGTATACGTACCTCAGTGGTTTCACATCCGACGGGCTAAGTCTATCGCTGATATGAGTCGGCACCTCTTCCAAGCAATCAAATTGTCAAGGTTTCTTCCTCTGAAGTCCTAGGCTTACCGTTCGCCAAGACGCTCTCACTAAAATCCTGGAAGCAAAACATAAGCAACAGACAACATTCAGATACAATATTGTGCCAAAAATTAATTTTGGAGCTAATGATCACACAGAAATCATTGATAGGGAACAGACAGATGTTTCACTTACCATACCTCAAGTTTTAATTCCTATAACAGAGGATGGACCTCCACGTGGTAGGCTCTGGGTCACTTGAAGTAGTAGAACTCAGTGAGCTAGGAGCTGCACAAGTATTTAAGCATTTTACTCGAAAATACGCAATTTTGACTTTGGCGATTCGGTACGGACCTCTAAGTACCCTCTATTGATTTTTCATCGTAAAGTTACCCTTGGAAGGCATTGGTATCGATTTTAAGCCTATTTTTGCAAAACCTTAAATTTTAGTGCTTTTTAGTAAAATTTCGAGATTTCACCCTTAAAGAACAGACTGAAGATATTATCCGATTTCAAAATTCCAAAGTGCGCTGAGTTTCGGATTTGACTGGGACACTTTTCCGCACTCAGACGTTTCCTGGACACACAATTTTGGTTTTTCGCCTCAGCCTATTCAGGAGGTCGAAATACGTGTAGGAAGCTTTATTGTTTCGTGGGATCTCCATCGGCCACGAACCCCTCCCTGGCCCCTAGACTACTAGTAGTGGGAGCTTCAGGCAAGCGGAAGGTTCTAAAAAATAATACTAATTGCAGGGGATGGAACTTAATTTATTCTTATAACTTAGAAAAAAATCATTTTTGGCTGTAAGTTTAAAAAAAAACTTTGTTCCAATAACGCCATCGTTATCTACTGGAACTTCATTGGGGATTATATTAAAAATGGTTGGAAATTCAAAAATATTGAGTATTATTTGATTAAAAGTGTACACTGGGTATTGGTTAGTTCTAAATAATTTCAATCAATTTTGTTCATTTATTTTTATAAATTATTTTACAAATTCTTCATTAATTGAATTGGTACCAGCTCTTACATCGACGATTAATCGTACAGGATTTTTTTAACCGTTCTATGATAATTTTATATGAGGGATGGTTATAGTAACGCTTGAGGGATCGTCCACAAATTACGTAAAACGTTTTTCTGTCTGGACGATCCCTAAATTTATTTTTGCTCATTTTTGTTTCTTTATATTCTTGAACTTATAATTGAATGCATTTGATTTTTAATTTAGGCCTTTCTCTGAGTAACCCGTCTGGGAAGGGAATTGGAGTTGTCCGGATTCAACTGTTTTCGAGGATTCAATTGTTGGGGTTATAAGACAATTTCTGTAAAAATGACCGGCCATATTTCTTATTTGTAACTTTAAAATCTAATTAAATTTCTGTTGTATTTAAGAATTTTTCTAAAATTACAGTGTAG
The DNA here is from genome assembly GCF_010883055.1 of Belonocnema kinseyi. NCBI lineage: Eukaryota > Metazoa > Arthropoda > Insecta > Hymenoptera > Cynipidae > Belonocnema > Belonocnema kinseyi. The sequence continues at coordinate 60,900,139 of NC_046657.1, forward strand.
TAAAAAATATAATGAAAAGGTTTTTTCGAAACCTCATTCGTGTATATATTACTCTGAAATCGATGTAAAGATTACTATTCCTTTGATCTGTGTGTACACTCATTACTCACATTAAACACGTATAGCTATTTATTCATTAGGTGAATTACTCCGTTTTATTTGGGTTCATTATGTAAAACACTTCCATTTCTTTTCACTTTCATGAGCCAATTCACAAGCTTGAAAGCGATCATCGTAGTCAATATTTTTTAAATTTGCTGTGACAAAGAATGCTCCTCCATTATTTAATACAATATTTTTTATCTTTTAACCCAATCCAATGGACAAGTTTGACAAAAAATTTTCCAATTTAAAACTACGGATCCAGTATAGAGTATATGTAGTTTTTACAGGGGCAACTGTGTTTGCAGCAAGTTTAAAAGACATAAGGAACGTAAGGAACACAAGGAATTATAAGTGCTTTAAATTTTAATGAGAAATTTTGCAGTAGAACATCGAGGCTAACTGAGAAGTTAGACCTAAAAAGTCTTGCTCGCGAATTGAGCAGCATGAAGTTAGAAGTTGGCCGAAACTAAAAGCGAGCGAGCATCTTTTAGTTTTGGCCAACCTATAGCTTTAACATGCTTAATTCCGCGAGTTAAAACTTTCTAGCGCTAACTTCTCGGTTAGCTTTTAATTGTTTATATTTTTGGTCAAGTATCATCTAGTCGACTGCGTGCGTTGGCATCCTATCGTTAGGACGCCTGAATATGAAAACGCACAAAATTCTGCAAATTTTTACTGAACTTCACCATACAAAGGTAATTATATTCCTTCACTCCTTTCGACACCGAAGAGATGCCGTGGAATGGACAATCGACAGGCAGCTCTTGAACTTTTTTAAACTTTTTTAACTGGCTGGTTCATTTTAAAGTGACACAAGTGCAAACGCTGTATTCCCAACTATATCATATAATCGAAATTTTGTCCTATAGTCTCGTACATAATAATCAACCTTATATTATATTTTATAATTTCAGTGAACAGAATAGCAAGATTGCGACTAGATCGACATGGTTATTATGGTAAATATATATATAGATTTTTTTAACTATGGAAACTTTGTAGAAATTAGAATGTATTTATGTTTTCACATCCACTGTCTGTCTGTCTTTGAGCGGTCCTTTTGCGTCAAACCTGCAAATTGAAAGTACAAGGTCACTAATGTATTTTACATACGTATACGACAGCTTTGCGCAGGAGAGACTTATCCTATGCTGGGCATGCCACAGAGCCGCATTAAAGATGTGGCGTTTATAAAGATTAGTCTCCAAAGCAGATACAAACGTCTCATCCGGCAGATATAACCTTCTGAACTGCTTTTCCCGCCTGCCTCCTCATGGGTCTGCGTGGCAACCCCCGCGACATTGGAGCTTGGAGCAGCACCCTCTTTGTCGCCAATGGATGAGGCCGACTGGCCCAGTCGGTCCAGCATTCTGGTGGCTCCAGTGCCTGGCGTCGAGTTGTAGGCTGTACCGAAGCCTACCAGCCAAATCCTCATGGATAAACGCGGGAACACATCCAAACATATTAGTTATAAACAAACTGATCTAACCAGTCGATGAATTAATTATTCTCTAGAGTAATACTCCACCAGTTTAACGAAAGCCTGATCTTGGAACTTACTTATTAGCTTCCTCAGGAGCACCAATCGTGTCATTCCAGTTGCCCAGACCTGTAGGTCGGGTGCAGGTAATACGGCCTCCCCCTCCCTTAAGCTGCGGATAGTTTTTCGCAGACCGGGCTCCCGCCCCAAATTGAGATGCGCTGGAGTCACTCGGTTGGCACTATGTAGAGCCGCTTTTGTAGGCGAATCGGAACTCGTTCGACAAATTTAGCGGTGGGTCGCTCTAGTCCGCAGGACCAAACGAAAATTTTATGATTGCCTCGCTCGCCAAACACAACTGCTTATCGTGCAATTTGAGAACGAAATCAAAATTTTCTGCAAAATATATGCCTATTACGCAAGTATCAGTTAGCCCAAGTATTACTTTTAAATTGATTGAATTTCACGGCAGATACGCCTCGCCAATGACAGACTCAATAGTGCCATGAGCGATTATCACATCGCCTGCCTTTGAATGATCAATCTCATAACCACACGAACCGAGTATCTGTAACTCTACTGATCCCAGATACGTTCTTGATAAACCTGTGTCTAACAATAAATTGATTTTAGTACCCCCTATCTATATACTGACTTAGGGTCTCGAGTTGGTATCAATCCCTGATAGATGATCAGGTCTATTTTCATCAGAACTTCTACGGTCTGGCCCCTTCGTCCTGTGAATATCTGAGACTTTGGTAAGTCCAGCACTGAAAGATGGTTCCGAAGATGATTTCTGAATCAATTTAGGTTCACTAGTTGAAGTAGAAAGGGTTAAGTCAGGTACATCACTTATAGCAGAAATAAGGGTTTGCCTTGAAATACAAGGAATGGCGTCAGACCTGGGACGGCCCTCCTTTAGTAGTTTCCCTTAAAGTCAACTGTGGTTGGAGCCACCACAATTATAACAAGGTGCTTCAGCCTTTGGTTGGATGCTCCACCATGGAGGAGGAGTTCCTCTATTGTAATAAGGCTTAGTTGAGGCCTGCGCCGCACTCATCTTCTCATAACTCTCACCTCTATTAGTATTCGAACTGGGTCTATTATTATTATTTAAACATGCCCCACCAATAAGCGAGTCATAGTAGGCTCATCATGTGATGAGGACAATATTTGATAACATA
>NC_046657.1:60903007-60907388 GCF_010883055.1 Belonocnema kinseyi
ATCGGTAAATGCTGAGGAAAAACTAAATAAACTTTCGATTCTTTTCAAAATTGGTATAACGGGGTTTTCATGGACGCTAATTAAGAATTTCAATTTAGTAAATTAAAATTAAAATTAGTCGAGCAAATTTAGTTTACATCCATACCTAAATCTTCGAAATCGTAGATAAGATTTTAAATACTTTAATTTCAATAATGTCAGAATTTATGGTATTTATGGATACGCTAAGTAAGATTGAATTTAAAAAATTTCAATATTTCAATCACAATTTATGTGTCAGTGCTAGCCATAAGAGATCTGTTTTGAAGAATTACGAGAAGCGAGTTTTTTCTCCGCGTTCTCACAAAAGATATATTTTTTCATGACTTTTTGACGAGTAAGCTTTTTTCTCACGGCGCTTCTCAAAAAGGGCTTCTTTTCGCAGTGTTTACTAAAATATGTTTTTTATTACGGCTATTCAATGATGCGGGTTTTTTTCACACTATTTATACATGAAGTGTTTTTTTCACAGCGTTTACTAAAACGTGTGCGAATAGTGATATTTTTAATATAAATGAGCTTTTATTATAAAATTTTAGGCATTATTAAATCCGACCCCAGCTTTGGTTCTACCATTCCCCTCGCATCCCTTCACTTCAAAGGGGTTTAGAGTAGTTAGCTGCCCTACCAGCCAGTACTCTTTTTTTGAATTTGACACTTATTCGCGTGCTTGCATTGTTCTTGGAGATTTTGTTCCATATTGAGTTCCTACAATTTTTCAAATAGTTACAATTTTGTGATATCGAAAAAATACTATTAAAGATTATTATGCATTAAAATTCTTTTTGTGCAATTTTTATTGCCTAAAATCACATTAATAGTAGGTCGGGTTGAATGCGACCCCACCGTACCTTGTGTATCTTTTCAAACCACGGTACCAGTAGAGGGTTCATATTAGGAACAAAATTAATTAATCAATGCAATCTATAAAAATCAATGAACTTACTGGTACATTGATCGTGTTGTCAATTGTGAATCAGCGCGTGAAAATAGTTTCTTCACATGTAGAAAAATTAATAAAACACATTTTACCTATTTAAAATGCATACATTTTACTACATACTATAGCACTACCGTTGCATCACGTACTGAAATAATGTTAGCATTCTTCTTGTGGAAAATAGTACCTTACTGTAATACCCTATCGGCCGAAATAGAACACGTTCGATAATAAAGCAGAAAAATTTTGGCTGTGAAAGAAATCTAAAGTTTAGAGAAAAAATCTAAAGCTAGACCTGTCATTGAAAGTTGTAAACTTTACTGAAATTTATTGGAATTTGTGAAATTTCTTGAACATTAGAATAATTTAAAGAAATATGTGAAAATTATAAAAGTGAAGGAGAATTTATGGCGATTAATGAAATTTATGTGGAATATTAGTGGTTTGTAAATTTGGTATAGATATATGAAAGTAATGAAAATTGCTTGGAATTCAGATTATATGGTAATTTCGTGGAAACTTTTAATACCTTCGAAGAATGTTCTGTTAGACGCATGAATTGTGATAAAAATTGTTGTGCACATCTGTCTATGGCTTTATACGGTTTGTTGCCTTCCCAGCTATTTTAATTTTAGCAGGGCTGTTGTTAAATGATAGTTTATTTGCACCTAGAAGGAGAAAAGGGCCTTTTTTTACGAGTGCATGTTTTCTGTAGAAGTAGTAGGGGATCGCATAGCTCGAGCCGGTGTCGAGTCCTAAAAATTTACTTAAGGTGATGTCTTCTTGCAAAAAAAGGGGGGGGGGGCAAGTAAAATTTCCGATTGCGCGATTGGATTTTTCTAATGTTGTTGTTCTTATGTCGTTCTTATGTAACGTAAAAACAAGAATTCAAAGCAGACACATTGATGGGGCATTAGCTTTAACCTAAGACATGGATTTGTTCTTTTTAAAGCATGAGTAAATTTTCTAAAGATCTCCTGAATCACTCTCCATATTGCATGGTGATTAGCCGGCACTTATTAAATGATGTATTTATATTGACTTCAGGCGCACAAGAGACGATACACGTTCGAGTTAAACGTGCTCCTCGGCAAGAATTATTCTTTATTATAGCCCACTGTTCATCGAGGATATCTTTGAATCCTGAAAACCCAACTGGAGCGCTGCTAGGGGCCGCAAAGTGTGCCAAAATCTAATAAAAAAGGGCAAAAAATCGATTTTTTTATTAGTCGTATAAAACTTTGCTCAAGAGGTGTTTTTGAACTCGTTCTCCTGGTACGTAATTAAATTTTTTATTCAAACTATTTGAAATGAAATGAACACTCCAGAAGAACATGCGCAACGTAAGCTTTATAAAAACTCAAGCCAGAATGAATGCTCATTTAACCAGGCCAATAAGGTAGAGTTAGGTAGATAGACGTGAGAACCGGAGAAAGGGAACGAGAGATGAAGACAATACGAATCATTGCGAATCACTGACCTGTAATAATTAGCCCTTAGTAATAATATTTAAATCACTGTTGCCTGATTAAAAATTTCTTATTATTAGAAAATACTGTCAACTTCATAACTGAAAATAATAGGCAGATATAAGCAAGTGAAATAAATAAACTAAATTGGAAACAATTAAAGGCTCCGCAGTCTAAGCCTGTTTACTGACATTTTAGAAATCTTGGACGGCAAAGAAAAATCATTGTTATTTTTCAATTCTCAATTTTAAAAAAAATGTAAAATGTTTTTTGTTCGTTCATTTTTGTTTATTCTTTCTAAACCTGTTATCTGCAGTGTTCTGACGCTGGTTTTCTATTGCTTTCACCGGGCTTGCATGCTTCTGCGTTGTTTTTCATTCTATGAGCGAGTTTTATATGTAAAAATTTTTTAAATCACAAGCCAAACATAGATCTGCTTGAAAAATTTTAAATAGTTTATTGAAAAACTCGTCTGAGTGTTAGTAAACAAGACGCGTCGCTCACCTTCATCTTTACAGCGATCCGTAGACTACACATGGAAGGTGACGTGGAAGTAGTCACAAAAACTATCGACACACACATACACTTAACTGCACACACACTGACATGTGTCTCACTGGCCTATTCTACAAGTTGCCAGTAAGTTTCCTCGAGGCGTGGAAGCTCACCGTCGATTTCGCGACTCGGCACTTCAATGACGATTCTAAGGTCTTTCAGAACTGACTTTGCAATTCAAGGGGTCGTTCTATCGTGAACACCAAATCTTTAACTAATTTCCGCAGTCTCAGGCAGAGCTAAGCGCATTTATGAAGTAGCAGATGTTTGAAAATACGAAGTTGATCGACTGAGACTGAACTTGTCAACCGTGACAGGTTCTTCTATTACAGGTTTTAATTTATTGTCATCAAGAAATATCCTTTCTATAAGAGAAATTTTGCAGTCCTTTTTAATGCACTTAAAGTCAATAGATATGGGACATGAACAAATGCAGGAAGTCAGAGATTTACTACCGCAGCTATAATCATTTGACATTTCACATTTGCATGTAGAAATGTCAACATGTTCAAAACAACAGCGAAAAACAAATGAATTCGAAATATATAAATATATATGTATAGGTACAAGTAAGCACTGAAAAATGAAGTAAAGTAAAGTAAAGTATTTTAGTAATTGAAGAAACGAAGTTTTTAGTATAAAGTTTTGAGTGAAAAACAATTGCAGTACAAGTGATTAGGATTTTTGGCGATTTTACAAAAAAGGACAAACTTCTGGGAAGAAGTATTTTCGAGGTGAGTTAATTTAACATATACTGCAAAAAGGAAAAGAGCTTCGTTTTTGAAGAAGCCCAGAAATCAATAGAGGATGGTAAGATTGTATTCATTATTTAAATTTAGAAAATTTAGAATTTTTTACTTATTATTTTAGTTTATGATTAGAAAGTGGATTAGAGCTAATTTGATTTAAGATATCGAGCGCCGCTCTGCTCTCACACGTGGAGAACCCCGGCTTGACCATCATTTTCTGTTTAAAATAATTGAAGTGGAAAGTTTTCCATTCAAAATCATTTCATATATTTCTTAAATATTCCAAACGTTTTCGATTCGAATTTATTAATAACGAAAATGATGGTCTAGCCGTGGTTCTCTATGCGTGAGAGCTGAGTGGCGCTCGACAGCTAACTTCACAGCGACTCTAATCCGGTATCTAATTATAATCTTTCTTTAATAAATATAAACATTGATCTTTCTCTCCTTATTTATCGACCCGTCTTGAAATTGCAGAACATTTGAGAGCATTGGTAATTCTGCCTACTTTATTACCAAACACCAATTTCATGACTAGGAAAAGACCTGCTATCAATCAATCCGAAAAAGAAAAAAAGGTTTTTATTAGTTTTAATTACTCCAAAATCTATATTCAGTAAGATTTGTTT
>NC_046657.1:60907488-60912641 GCF_010883055.1 Belonocnema kinseyi
TTTAATATTAACATTTCAGTTGGGAACAAACATTGACGACCATATGAATGCTTTCCGGAATCAGCAAAAAGCAAACGTACAGCCGTACATTATAAGCATTGAATGCGGGAGTGGGAAATTCAGGTATTTCATTCAAGCTGACGGACATTACATTCAACTGAATCATCGCGCTGGTCCAATTTCAGCTTTTGATCTTTTATATAAACTCCACTATGTGCTTAACGTAAGCTTCGCGCCTTCCTTGATATTTTTTTCTAATTTTCTGGAATGTTTCGTTTATAAAACCTCAAAAGAGGCTAAAAATTCAATCCGATCCTTGGAAGCCGCTTTAAATAGTTTTAACTTTTCTGCCGTGGATAGTATGGAATGCGACTAATTTACGCAATGTGGTCCCCTGTAATTCTGTATGTCCACATGTATTTATCACTATATAAATTGAACTATTTATAAAATTAAAATGTTTTTATTTTAAAATTAAGTATTTCAAATCCGGCGGGAAAATATGAACCAATCAGGTTCTGTGTTGCGAACATGCGCGTGTGTTCGAAAACGACTGATAGATCGGTCATTTTCAACTGAAATATCAATCATGTTTCACTGAAAAATCAGTTCTTTCGCCACCGAGCGCCAACTTTTGGGCTATTGATTGAATCAGTTACTTCCAGTGGATAGATTGAATCAGTAGTTTTTAACTGATTATCAGTGACTGACTTCCTGCTTTTTCGATCAGTCAGATTTGACTGGCGATCAGTTATTTTTAACTGATTCAGATTTAGAGAGTATCTTTCCTAGCCGCGCGCGGCTCTCAAGCTTTAGCGCGCCTGTGGCGCGCGAATGTTGGCTCTCGCGCTTCGCAGTCGACAATGTATTTACCTCGGGCTACGTGCTCGGTCTTTGTTCACAGCCCTTTAAAAACTAAGAGACAAAGTAGCGACAACAGGAAGTTAATGATTCTGAATTCTTTTTTGTTAAAGGTCCTTCGGCTTGAACGAACACATTCTCATCACGTATCGCGTGCTTCGCACTCTAGTTTTTCCCTGAACTTGTATATCATTTCCATAAATGGATATTATTCTAATTTATAACATGCATTCGTAATAAAACTGTTGTGGTTTTATTGTCTTGTATAAAAAAATGCGCATTCTTTAAACAAAATTTTGTTTTTGAGCATTTAATTGCAACTTTTGTCATTTTTCCATAAACTTAATTTGCTCATTTCTAATGTTATTTGTATGATCTAAACTTTACACATACGGTGTAGGGCTTTTCAGATTTGAAGACATTTGCAAATATTTTTTGCAATAGATTTTTAATATTGATCAAATTCGTTTACATTCTCTTTAATTCTTTCCTAAATAATTTTTTTTTAATATTATATTTATTTTTGAAGATATTATCTTAAAACTATTCAACTTCTACTTTTTTCAATTTTTTAAAAATGTTTGTTTAATTCGGAAATATAAATGAGAAAGAAGATTTTTTTTTAAGTTGAACAGCTTTTGTGAATTCAGTCTGTCGTAGCTTGTATCATTTCACCAAAAATTAAATTTTTTTATTATCAATGTTATTTTTCACAATTAAAATAAGAACTACCTATCATATTAAAAATAGCATTAATACAATTTTTGTTGCTATACTTTCAAAGAAATAATTTTATCTCTTTATTTTTCCTGAGCTTGTGTTTAGGTCCTTTTTTATGTCCTAAAAGAAAGGACGAATTCGTTAACCAGCAATTTTTGAAAAAACTTCAAAAAGTGAGCGCGCTTTGAAAATTTTTAAGACGACTTTTTTCTGAATTTAAAAATTCTATGTACGGAAATTTCTAGTATTAAAAAGAAAAGACAGTTTACCTTTATGACTTTTTTCGATAAAAAGAAGATTCTCAGAGTTAAAGCATTTTCAAAAATTTTTTAATCAACCGAAATTCAAAAGTTTGAAGCCAAACAACGCAATATATAAAAGAATGCCAAGAGCATAAAAACATTGCTTTTCAAAATCCGTAAAAGACTTGTCTTACAATTTTTGGATTTTCTTAGAAAATCAAAAATTAAAATTTTGATTGCCCAAAAAATAATAAAAAATAAAAAAAAATCCATTTTGTTGTCCAACTATGCTGAATACGAAAAAAGGTGAATTAACAGAAATTGTGAACGCCGAAAAAATCTACAAATTAATTAATAATAATATCTTGATTAGACGCGTACTTTTTATTTTACTCGTGAAAAGTAAGGTTAAAAATAAAAAATATATAACGAAATTGTGGAAAAACGACTCAAGTTAAGAACAAAAAATATTCAACTAAAATTCTGCACCTAAAAAATATCTAAAAAAATTTATTTATTACTTTTCAAAGGGAAGCGTATTTTTTGTTTTAATTACAAAAAATTAAAAATTAAAATGAAAAATTTCTGTAAGACGACAAAAGGATCGAAAGCGAAATGACACAAAATTCAAATTTTAAACCAAACGACGCAAAATACGAAAGAAAGTCGTAACGAGAAATATTAGATTTGAAAAAATCCTGCAAAATTTCTCTTAATCATTTTTCAATAGGACTAGTAATTTTCTTTTTATTTCTCGAAAGTAGTATGCAGAACATCAAAAATTAAAATATTAAGCCCATATACAACGCAAAATAAGAGGAAAAGTTTTTGAGGATTGATTCTCATTTTTAATTAGTTTATTCATCGAAATTGGTGTGAGAAAATCAAAAATTCCAATATTACGTTAAAAGAATCTAGATACGTAAATTCTAAAAGAAAACTTGTAGGATATTTGGTTTTATCCATACAGAATAATATTAAAACAAAAATCCTATTTTGAACATAACAGCGGGAGATAGATAAAAATGTCTAAAGGATTGTAGTTTTTTATAACATTCTCAGCATTTATGATTGAGAAAGTATTAAAATGGACAGAAATTTTACGCCTCAGTTTTTCAACATACCTCCAGGTTTTAATACAACCTGAATTCTGAATCCGAAAATCAAATTTTGGCGATTGCTTTTTTCTGTCTATTTCTTCCGTTCATCCGTCCATAAACACATCAACTCTCGAATAAAATGAGCGGATCAAATCGAACTTTAGCAAACTTTTTTAGGTAATAGCAGAAAGAATGAATTTCTAACCAGCCATTTTGGATATAAATTCCAAAAGTCAGAGCTTTTTTAAAAAATTTTGAGAATTACTTTTAGATTTAAGAATTCGATGTACGAATATTAGTAGCACTTCTAAACCCCTTTTTACGATAAAAAAAAATGATCTGATTTACAGCATCTACAAAACTTAAAAATGAACCGAAAATCCAAATTTTAAGCTAAACAACGCACGGTATGAAAAAAGTGGGCAGAAGGAAAACGTTCCTTTTTGAAAGACCTACAATATTTTCATAACAACTTTTAAAATTTTAAAGAACAATCGATTATTCGAATTTTTATTGCACAAAAAATAAGTAATAATACAAAAATATAATTTTAACCACTATGAAGATTCAGTTTCTAGTATTGTTTGGTCAACATTTAAAAATTAAAAGTTTGATAAGTAAAATGTAGGTCATAAAATAATATTAGGAAAGCTCGGTACAGAAGAAGGTGATCGTCTTTAGGGTTTCTAAAAACCCCCGGAAATGCATAAACGGAGATATTTAGGTTTTTATTGAGATATTAGAACGTAGTCCCTAGGGACCATGAATAACTTCGTAGAGTAGGATCTTTTAAATAAGTATGCATTTTTTATGGAATCTTTCGCCTTCTCCCATGTAATCGCTTTCTGTATTTGAGTAAGATCAGTAGTTTAATTTTCAAATAGTTACTAATTCAATTAATTCTCAAAAGTAATTAACAACGATAAATGTTGGCAGTTAAATATATATAAATTAGGAAGTACAAATTTTAATTTGAACAATAGTTCTCGTCCTTCTTTTATTTTAGATATATTATTTTTTACAGGAGTGCGAGCTGAACCAAAAGTAATAACTGATTATGATGAGCGTTACAATTTGAATCAGTTTCCCTTGGGTCAAATAGTGTCACGAAAGGGCCGTCCAATGATTATCAATACGGATCCTCGCGATAACATTCATAACACTTGTAAACTAAGGCCAGATGAGATTATGATTTATAAAAGGATGAGGAAACGAAATCCCAGAAGCCCAGGTAAAAGTTCTAACAATAAATCCTAGCTAAGATAATGAATTTTCTCAATGACACATTGTTATAAACAAGCGGGCAGTATCGGGCCACTTTACCAAATGACTTATTGCAAATTATCCTTGACTCTAAAAGGTGTTAGAAGAGCTGTCCAAAATATAAAGAGATAAAAATACTTACAAAATACCGTTAAAAAGCTCATGCAATTCTGAGTTAAATGAGAGGTTGTGGGTATTCAAGTATGACGTAAGAAGACCAAAAATAAAATTCTGATCTTCAACTAATTTTGTAAATCATATTTAATTCTAGAGATTAGATAGGAAAATTAATTGATTTAATATTTTACAAAAGCGATGTTTAAGATTTTCGCATACTTGCACAAAAAACTATTGTGTCGTAAACTCGGAAAGATTTCTAAACGATTAATGACTCACAGTAAAAACTCTGGGATTAATTTTGTAACAGCTAATCTGAAAATGGGGTTCTCATCTTGCTCTCAGATTAGGTTCGACACGATATTCGATTGTTTTTGCCGTAAAACTGTAAAGCAATTGACAGCAGGTGACTTTTCATGCCGCAAGTCTGAGGGAAGCGATACCTTTCTTAGTTGCAGGTACTAGGCAGTCTGATAAGTCTCTGAAAAATAAAACACGGAGACGTTTTTTTGGCCAAAGTCGGTTTTATTTTTCAACATACTCTCCTTTTAGGTCGATACAGCGAGTTAAACGATTTTCTAACTTTTTTAAACCGTCCGAAAAGTACTCGATCGGAAGGTCTCCAAAATACGCCTCAGTTTCAGCTATGAGCTCCTCATTTGAGTAAAAACGCTTACCGGTGAGCCATCTCTTCATGTTAGGGAACAAGTAATGGTCGCTGGGGGCCAGGTCTGGTGAATGCGGTGGATGAGGAACCAATTCGAAGCCGATTTCATGCAATTTTGCTTGTGCAACTAAGCATGAATGAACAAGCGCATTGTCGTGATGATAAAGCGGTTTTTTCTTCTTC
>NC_046657.1:60912741-60919531 GCF_010883055.1 Belonocnema kinseyi
AGTGTAGTAGTGGATCCAGGTTTCATCCATGGTTATGAATCGGCGCAAAAACTCGATCGGCTTACGCGAAAATAATGCCAAATTCTGCTGGGAAGTTGTCACGCGAATTCGTTTTTGGTTCGCTGTGAGCAAACGCGGCACCCATCGCGCGCAGAGCTTCTTCATGCCCAAAACTGAGTGCACGATATTGCCCACACGTTTTAATGATATGCCTACAGTATTAGCTACCACGCTCAATTTCACTTTGGGATCATTCAACATCATATCATGGATTTTTTCGACATTTTCTGATGTAGTGACCTCTTTTGGGCGCCCAGATCGTTCAGCATCAACTGTGCTCGTACGGCCACGACGAAACTCGGTAAACCACTTATGAATCGTTCCAATCGACGGTGCAGAGTCCGGGTAATACTTATCCAGCTTGGCCTTGGTCTCGAATATCGTTTTCTTGCGAAGATAGTAGTATTTGATCAAAACTCGAAAATCAGATTTTTCCATATTAAAAAAAAATCGGAGGTTAGTCGCTTCTCAGTGCTGTAACTTGTAAATGCGTAAACATAAATGGCTGAAGTTTTGACAGGCGTCATTTGAAGGATCAAGCTCGACGAAAATGGTTCACATTAGTGAATACTAATGCGATCTCTTAGAATTTTCAGGTACTTATCAGACTTCCTAGTATATGGTACCCTGAAATTAACGTTAGATTCACATTTCATTTTTACTGTACTCCAATCAAGTACTTCCTCCTAAATGAGACTTCAGTTAAATTTCAAATTAGGAGATTCATTTTTCTAGTCTCTGTCAAAAGTTGAAGTTAAAGTAGAAAATTTCTTAAAACATGGAACCTTATGTAATCCTTCTCTTGTGATAATGCAATAACCACGAGGCTAAATTCCTAATTTTGTATTGATCATCAAGTTATTGTTTTGATACTATCCTTCTGCAGTCTATCTAGATTTAAGAAATCTTTAAGCAAATAAATGCACAGAAATCACTTTCGCTCACTTTATTCTAAAACTAATATTATTCATTCATCAAACTTTTCTTTATCGATTCAGTGACTTAATAGATTGAAAGCAAATTCCTATATTATATTACTACTACTTTTTAAATGTAAGATATAATGATTCTAAGCAGGAAATTTGTTATTTGAAATTATTTGAAAAAATCGTGCACCTTCTCGAAACAATATGCACGGGATAACTTTTTTATTTTAAACGCTTGAACTTGGAGACTATGACATTAGGAGCTTCAAATATAAAATAATTGAAAATTGTATGGCACAGTAGCACTATTCAAATGTCATTAATAAATGCCGTACAAATGAGAGAATTACAGCAATAAAAATAAATTTTTCAATGATGGCTCTTTAGTAGTAAACAGGGAATCGCAGCACATTCCAAAAGAAAACTAAAATTTCTTATGAAAAGAACTTTGGAATGTAAAAATGCCTAATTTAATGTCTGAGAAACAACAAATTAGTATGGCTAAGGAAAACCTTTTATACTAATACTTAAATTTCTCGTAATTTGAAATGTCATTTAAAGTGACTGGATCAATTTTTTCAAAGTAATCGATGAGATCTGTTTGGAAAATTAAAGAGTGTCCTTGAAAGCAGACAATATCAAAATTTACAATGTACACTGAGGAAAAAATACTTTTTGAATCAATAAAATATTGGTTTGATGCATCGAACGGTGCTTTCATGCTCCTTCAAATGCATACATAATCAGTTTAAAGACATACGTTATTGTTAATTATTTTTCTATTTAAATAAAATATTATTAAATTATTAAAAAATTTATTAGACTCAACTGAAAAATTTACGACGCCACGCTATGGACGATACCATAAATACTGATGGTATTTATTTGACACTTTTGAACTTAAAAGGGAAATGCCAAATCTGTAGCATTTACTTTTTGATTAAACTATCATGAATCGCTGGTATGTCGAAAATAATTAGACACGTGATAGATATGGATGTTTTCACGATGTTTCATTTTGATAACAATAGATATTTCGGGTTACAATCGTGTATAAAACTACGTGTTGTACACGATTGGGGCCCGAAATATCTCTTTTTATTAATGAAACAAGTGTCCCGGCTTTTCTGTAAGTGGGCCCTTGTTTAAAAATTATAAGTGTATGAAAATCACAGTCGCCGGGGCTGCCAAATGTCTAGCGAGTCACGCGCTACTCTTTTCAGCCTGCGTCACTGGTCCAGCCGTAAAGGGCCTATCTAACGAGTAGGGTGCCGCTAGTTCAAATTTTTTATTTTACACCTTTTTTTGTCTTTTATTTTTTTTTTATTTTTCGCATTATAAATATGTATATTATATTTTATTATGAAAAAACTGTGCTTTTTTATTTTGTTTTATCACTTCATTTGTTTATCAAAAATAGAACTTTAAAGATACATTGTTTCAAAATTCAATTATTTAGCAATGTTTATGAAAATTTTGGTAATTTTCTTCAGATGTTCAGTGTTTGTATATATTTTAAATATTTTAATGTATACTGCCAAATGAGACGACTGAAAAATTCTGAAGAAACAAATTTCGGACACTATAAAATTCCCGAATGATAAAATGCCCATCAAAAAATTCCGAATTATGAAATTCCTGAATTATAGAAATTAAAAAATTGTTGTTCTTTAAAAATAAATATTGTTTATTTATTAAAAACACAAAGATCAAATATCTGTATTAAAGAAATTTTGTATCAAAGTTTGAACTATATGTGAAAATTATTTCTTGAATTTTAAATAACAATAATTTCATAAAAATGATATAAAGAAATTAGTTTAAAGAATGCACATTTTTAAATAAAATTGCTCATTCAGAAATACATTCTTTTTAATTATTGTTATTTAAAAATTATTTGATACGGTTTTGAACGTTAAAGAAATCCGATATTTCAGCCTAAAGCATTAGCTTGGAGAAGTTTATGGATCGGGCCGGAACTGTTTCCTCTCGTAGATGGTAATGCCAAAACAAATATATTTTTTAAAACAAAGATACTATAGATATGTGCCGAAAGTGTTCAGATTTCTGCAATAAGAATTATTTTCGATCTTCGACAAACACTTGTTGTTGTCATACAAGATTAATTAAACATATCATTCTTAATACAGAAAATCCCGTGTTAAAATTTAACTATTTTAAATGATTATTAAACCCAAATTTTTGGAGTGCAATGAAAGATTTAAAGATATATAGTTTGCACCAGCACTGAAAAATCCTTTATTCAAGAGTTTTTTAATACGCAATTGTTAGTGGTTAATCATAAACTGTCATATTTTTTTCTTACAGACTAATCATGTGTCGAATAGATTGTACATAATTTGGCTCCTCCTGGGGGTTTTCTTAAGTGAGTTTTTCCAGCCAGGATGCACTAAACGAAAATCGCATGCAGGTGCAGGCGAATATGGGAGCTTGTGACAATAATAGTATTATATAAATTTTGTTTCTTGTATTTCTAAGTTGACTTATTTTAAAATTCTTCCGCTCATCTGGCATGCACCTAAAGTAGCCGTAATGTGGCCACTTCCGTTCCAGTGGCCTTCCTGCATGTGCACTTCGTCACCGAGTTACATGAAAACTTTACGAAGGTGGTTTTTTCGTTAAACCCTTTCATCATAAAATATTTACGAAAGAGAAAAGTGAAAAGGAGAAAATGGTACAGGGGAAAAGGGTAAATAAAAAAGGAAAATGATAAATGGGAAAAAAGAAAAAGCATAAAGGAAACGGGTAAGTGTTGAAAAGGGAAACGTTAAAAGGGGAAGATGAAAGAGAAACAGAGAAAGGGGAAATGAAAAGGGAAAGGAAAAGGAGGAAATATAAAGTTAAAGGGGAAAGGTAAAAATAGAAAAAATGGTAAAGTGATTGGGGAAATATAGAAGGGGAAAGGGTAAAATAGAAAGGCGAATGCGAAATAAGGGAAAGGGAATGGGAAAGAAGGAAAAGAAAGGCGGAAAGGGTGAAAATAAAAAAAAACATTAAAAAGTGAAAGAGGGAGACGGGAAAAAGAAAACAAGGTTGCAGGGAACGGGAAAAGGATGGAAAGATTTAAAGGAAAAATGGAAAAGAAGGAAGCCAAATAATAAAACGCGACAGGAAAAAGATAAAAAAGCGAAAAAGATGAAAACGAGAAACTGGAAAGGGTAAATAGGAAAGGGGAAAGGAGAAAGAAAAAGGCGGGAATGGGAAAAGAGAAAAATCAAAGGGAGAAGGGAAGAATAGAAAAAATAAAAAGGGTAAAGGGAACGGGGAAATGGAGAGGGGGAAGAAATAAACGGGTGAAAATACAAAGTGGAAACGGTATGAGGTAATGCGGAAAAGGAAAAGGGAAGGGAAAAATGAGAAAGGGAAAAGGGTGGTAAGGGAAAGTGAAAAGAGGAAATGGAAACAGTAAAGAAGATTGGGAAACGGGAAAGGAAAATACATGGAAAATGAGAAAGGGGGAAAGGGGAAGAGAAATGTCAAAAAGTGGAAAGGAAAAGGGGAATGAGGAAATGGGACGGGTAAACGAGAAAGGGGAACGGTTGAAAAAGGGAATGAAAAATTAGGCAATATTTATTTTTGCGATTGGTGACAACAAATTTTTTTACGAAGTTATGCTTATTTGAATTTTGGGGTTTGTTTTTCGGAAAAACAAAATGTTTTTCTTTATACTTATATAAATTTTGACCCAATTGAGATATTTGAGATCTTTTTTTGTTCAATTTGTACTATCATGAGGAAAATACTCTGTGAGTTTTATGCGGCCTAAATAACTTTTGTGAGCAGGAGAATTTTTTTTTATGAAATTGACTACTAGCATTTTTTTTGCAAACAAGAATAGATACGAAAAAATTTCCAAAATATATTGTACACAGTTGAGAGAGTATTGAAAAAATCCTTTTACTCATTTATGACATCTTGCACCATTTTCGAGAAAAGTACAGAAATTTAATTTTCATAAGAAAAAAAATCTCTTGATCTCACAAATGGTTTAGGCTAAATCATCCTTAAGATCAAAAGAGTTTTTTGCTTTTGAAAATGGAATTTCTGTATTTTTCTCGACAATCGTGCAAGATATCATAAATGAGTAAAAGGACTGTTTGTAGAATTCTCCTAATATAGTTTCTGATCAAATTAATTATAGATCGATTATCATGGAAAAAAGCGATGAGAATCATGGTTTTTTGAGTTTATCTCAGCCAACATTCAAATTTTGCAAAATTTTTCAACAAAAATTGTAGAACTCATTGAGAAACAAATTTTTGATCACATGAACTATTTTCCACAAGTGATAATTTTCGCGAAAATTAGTGATAAATCTAACCGTCCATAAGAGGTCCTAAGTGGCGACGACGGAAATAAGTACTAGGAAGCAAGCGACGTTTCCAACATTTCGTGCGTGGAAGCGGACGGAACCCCTGTGGATGCTTTCAGAAAAAATCTTGGTCAAACCCGTAGCCCTTTCCAGCGTCTAGTAGGAGGTAGGGCGGTAGGGCACTCCCTTTATTGGTTACAGAAAGAATGTTTTTCAGGTTAACATACTTTAATATTTTCGATTAGTTCCTTAAACGGATCAGTATCAATTTTCTAAAGCCAGCGCCAGAACAAAAATGCACAGAGATGGTCAGCAAGATTGCTCTTGTTCATTCCTCCGTGTGAGAGAAATCATCGCATCTACCTACAAGATGACTCGGAGTTTTAATTGTGTGCTTCGGTATCGTGATTCAGAAACTATTTGAAATGATTTACAGTTGGGTGGACGAAACCACAATCTTCGAGACTGATGTAACTTCTTTAACAATCGGTGCGGATCTCCGTCCCTTCCAACACATGTTTTTTTATTAATTTCATCAGAGTATTCGGATCAACCTTATTATCGGGACTGATTTCTAACCGATAGTTGTAGGGATGTCCTCTGTGGATCATTTCGAAGATCCATGATCCTTCCACTATATGTCCTTACTCGTAATTTCGACGGCTGATCTTGCAGTCGTATATTTCAACTACTTTACCAACACCTCCGCTGCGACCTTCCTCTTCGAAGTGACTGTTAAGAGAAACCATTTATATCTCCCTACAAAAAAGAGAAGCTGTTTGAAACAGTTCCCCCGAAATCGGCTCTAAGTTTACAATGCGGCTTGCCCGGATCGCTTGTTCAAAATTGAAGCATACAGCGAAACAAAAGGGAAATAAGCAAATATGTCGCTGCCGAAATAGTCCGGGAGCGGGCAATGCTGTCGTATGCACTAATATGTCCAAGGATAAAAGGGTGTTATTCTTATGTATTTTGAGCCGCTGAATTCGAAGATACCCGGCTTTTTTTCGTTGAAGTGGTACGTTTTGTTTAAATCGCATTTTTTAAAATAAATTATTAAAAATTGACTTTTTCGATCTGGAAAATTTGTTTCTAGAAGATATGGCCCATTCAGAGACGAAAAGGACCCAGCGGAGAGATGATTTACGCGACTAATATTCAGCACTTTTCCGACGTATTTGCTGCTCTTACGCGCCGCGCGCGTCTTAGTCACATGTGCTCGGCCGCGCGCAGTCGATATTTCGGGAACGGTTTCGAATTCAAAATAAATATCAGTTCAAAAATAAGTTATTATTGATAATAACAATCTCTGTTTATTGATCGGTAAGTTCCTTGAGTACGTTATTGAATAAACTATAAATTGAAATAACTCATCACTTGGAGCTATAATGATTTTGAAAATATTTCTCAAATACTTTGTTAATCTAATAACATCCACAATAAAATTGTAAATATTATAAATACTAAATTT
>NC_046657.1:60919631-60926222 GCF_010883055.1 Belonocnema kinseyi
TGTGTTATGTTTATTTCTACTTTTTTTTTAATTTCTCAAGAACTTAATGAACATCACTTTATCCCAGCCCTAACACAAATGCACGATTTATCTCATATGCAGGCAACGCAATGGCAACTCTATACAAATTCGTCAATCGGTGGCAATAGTATGTGCAAAACTTATCGATGAATAAAAAGGGATGTGACAACGACGCGCGCGGCGCGCAAAAGCAGTAGGCACGTCGGAAAAAGTGCTGACTGTTAGTCGCGAAAATCATATCTCCGCCGGGTCTGCGTAATGTTGAATTACATCATGTTATAAAGTAACTTTTAGATAAAGAGTAAATTTTTCTCAATTTTTTAAAATATATAAGTCAAATGTTGTTAACGTTCATACTTAGTGAAAAACGTTAACTTTCGGAAATTAAAAAATTTATATCTTTTAAAATATGTAGTTTACGAAAAAGTTGCTATAGACTTTTTCGTCTTTCGTCGTGGTACAAAACGTACCACTTTTCCGAAAAAAGCCGAGTATAATTGGATTCGGCGGCTCTGAATACATAAGAATAACACATTTTAACCTTGGACATATTATTGCATACGGCAACATTGCCCGCTCCTGGACAAAAATGTGGCACCTCTCAAACCACATATTTTTCGTAACAGTATCTGTGTGACGATTATTACCTGCTTTACAACTCAAGAACTGGTTGAAAGTCATTTCAGATTCCAAAAAAGTAATCTTCTCTTTGTACTTAAAGCAAAATCTTTCAGTTGGAATGAGTTCGATTTGTCTCAAACACTGAAGTATTTCTCTATTTTTTGATGAATCATACTCAAACTGAAAATATTATGTTTCATCTGTCTTGATTAGTACTCGGGAAAAGAAAACCTTGAGAATAATGAATGCACGCATGAACCACACACCTGTAAGTACTATGAGCGCGGACGGAATAGAAAGACTTATAGAAAGACGTATTATATATTATCAAAGAGGAAAAAAAAGAGCAAAAAAATCAAATAACAGATCCTTCTAAATTTCATTATTTTTAATTCTTTTTTGATAAATATAAATATTCTGCTGCTTACGTTCACGTGAAGAGTTGTTTTTGGGTAATTACAATGAGAGGGAAATTTGCAAGTGTCATGTCATTAATTTAGAGTTCTCAATAACTTTTACATTGTTTAAGGTGGTTTTCCAACTTTTAAAACGTATTTGATGACGAGGGGAGGGTATGTATGGCTTAGCGGTAGTTTTTGGGTAGCGTATTATATATTATCGGAGATCAAAGAAAGAGAAAAAAATATCACCTAACAGTTTCTTCTAAGTTTTATTATTTTTTATCCTTTTTTCATACATATATGTTTCGCTGCATACCTTCACGTGGAAGGGTAGTTATTGGGGGAAATTATAAAGAGGGGGAAATTTTCGAGTGTCATGTAATTAATTTAAAGCCCTAAATCATTTTTACATTGTTGAAGGTTGTTTTCCCATTTTTAAAACTTTTTGGATCACGAGAGGTCGTTGTGTAAGACTTAGGGGTAGTTTTTTGGAAAACGTAATATATTTCATCATAGAGCAAAAAAAAGCAAAAAAATCTCAACTTATCGTTTACCGCATTATAATTATTTTTAGTGAGATGTCGTAGGTGGCGGCGCGGCGCTGAGTGGACGGACCGTAAGAAATAATCTTTTTAAAAGGCGCCAAATATTTTCGTTCTTATTTCTGTTTTTAATAGCATTAACGTGGTATTCATTGTATCAATCTATAAGTTTTGTTTGTACTAGGTTTCTTAGGTTGCAAAATTCAGCTTCAATACATGTTTATTTGTGTGCTTACTAGTATCATTCAAGTTAACGTTTAAGTCTCCTGTAATAATAATATTACTATATTTCGGTACAGACACAAGAATTTCGGATTAAAGTTTGTTACGTAAGAGACATTCGTAGGGTTATAAATAACATCTACTGACACATTATCTTTGTCATTATTACCCGTGGCTTCAGTGAACAGAAATTCAACAGTACGATAAGTGGCACACGCGCTGACTTCTACCCCGACACCCCTAAGACTGTCATGAAAATATGAGCCAATCCTTCCCCCTCTCCGCTCATATCTATCTCTACGAAATAGCACATAACTGTCAAGGAAAACCAAGGAGGAGGGGTGATCAGGTGTTAAACATGTTTTAGAAACAGCAATGAATTTAAGCGATTCGTCTTGAAGCAAGCAATATTTTTCATACATATGTCTACCAGGAATTATGTAAAAGAAAAAAAGTTTTGCTATAAAAAACCTAACACATCAAGACAATTGCTTAGGATATTGTATTAGAAATTCTTAGATTAAGTATGGTTTAATCAAATGAATTTGAAATCTTGTTTAAATTTTACCATTGCAAAGCTGCCTCTATGAGATGTGGAAATTTTAAAAACCTTACGATTAGCCAAACATATTTCAAAAATAGATCTCCATTCGATTTACAATGAAATATCACTGAACATAAATTCGCGAGAAGTCGCAGAATTGGTCGTTTCAGGAAAAGGTACGTTTCGATTTATTCGGATGCCTTTTGGCTTATGTAACGCACCAACAACATTTCAACGCTTAATGGATCATATAATTACGTTAATAATAAAGGACTGCAAATTGATGAAGGCCAAATACAACCATTTGTAAAGTTTCCTCGACCACAGAAAATTAATTAATTATAGCGCTTGGGATGAATAGCCTCTTGGTACAGGCTATTTATGCCACATTTTTCGGAAATAATAGACTCCAAAATAAATTATTGAAAAAAAGTTGAAACTCGGAATAAACTTATGAATAGGAAAAGATTTGGAAGCGATAAAGGGGGTTTTTGACGAGAGCACCTATCCTGGCTTGCCATTATTTTAGATGACCCTTCCAGTTAGACACCGACGCGAGAAAAGGGACGTAATGCGTCAACGCTGAATTTTACAGGACCAGCGATTGTAGCAGAGCTCGCAAACCAGCATTTAAGTAGTGGGGATGCGTCTATGAAAAGCACGCCTTCACCTACCACTACGCTTTCAGGAGCCGTAGCCGTGAGCTTCGCTCGCATTGATTCGCTTCGGCTATACCCAGTAGTGATGGGTGGTAGGGCTGGTTTTTGCAAACCTAATGTATAAATTTTATTTTTTGTGTTTACGTTAATATTTAATCCTTATTTTGCACTCATTTTTATTCTTATCATTCAGATATAATCCATTATAACTTTTAAGAAAGCCCAAGTGAAATAGTTATTTATTGTTTGTCTATAATAGAATAAGAAAATGATATTTTCCCTTTATTTTATGAATCTTTTTATGTAAAACAATTTAAAAATATCAGTGTTTAGTCCACTGTGTATAAATTATATATAACTTTTTCACTTGGGAGATCACTGAGAGGAAAAATCATTTATTAACTTAAAAGTGAACTTACAATATAAACATTTTCAACAGAATATAAAAAGCACACTATTAGACAACTTATTCTCATTACAGAGTACTTCGTACTACACAAACTTTATTCACATCATCTTTTAAATTGACAACATTATTCCAAAAACAATCGAATCTAAAGATCATTCAGCTTTACCAAAATAACCTAAGCCGCTAATTGTCATCCAACGAAAGTACTGAAGATGAATGTTTTCGCCAATTTTATCCAAACAACCAAAATTGTTTTGAAACATCCTAAAATTTTTGAATTCATACCCTCTCTATTTTTGACAAAACAGCGGACAAAGCATTTATTACGCGGTTCCCTCGCCGCCATGCTCATGCCGGCCAAGCGGCAGAAATCCTGCCGTGCAACACAGTCAAAATACCAAAAGAAAAAAATTCATATCTGCGAAACGAGAACCAAATACCTCCCACATCTTTTTGCGTTTTGTTTAGGGATGTTTACAGATTTTTTTGTGCAAATTTCGTCTAATTATAATTAGTTTCGTTAAAATATATATATTGCAACCGAGTTTTCCAATTTTCCCAATGTCAAACCTGGCCAGGGGAGGCCCAGTACGAAAACTCAGATTATAAAAAGGCAGCTCCATTTGCCTGTCAAATTCCCGTTCGACATCACCGGAGTTACCTTATTCGTCAGTTACGCTCTTCCGACTCCGGAACTACCCTCGAAGCTCGATAATTTATTTTACAGGCCCCAGATAGGGTTGCCTCTATCCGAGCCATCTCGCGTCCATTCCGTGATGGTATCTGATTGGCGCTACGTCTCATAGTTGCACGCATTACTGCGCCACACTGGTGTTGGCCGGCCCTTCCTGTTACGGTAGTTGACGACTACTGACTTCGTTGATATTTGACCAATGTTTACCACCTGTCAGTTTTCTCGCGTTGACACGTTTCTACAGTTTATGCACCAAAAAATAAGCACAAGCTCGCCAATTCTTGATGAGGTTAAAATATACGGGAATCATAAAATTCCCGCACGAAATATCGTGTGAGAATGATAATCATCGAGGATACTTTGAAAGAAAGTGCGTGTCTGCTGTATTCTATACACTAAAAACAAGAAAACAAGCAATTTATGATATGTGACAAGAATTATCACAGCCAATCTGAAACCATCGGACGCGTGACCCAACAGTATGGACTGCCTGATTAGTCGAGATTTGAGTTTAATTTGGGTTTTTGCAAACAATGAGGAGTCATCGAGCGCAACGAACAGCAACTACCATTATATCCACAGTTGATGGCAGCTGAAGAGTTAATCGTTTAGGTTAGTTCTCGTTTACTGCAATACTCAATCACTGGCCGAATATGATCATGCAGCAATTCCTCATTTGCTACAATAGTATGTCGATTTGCTGCTACAGGTAACAAATATTGTAGCACGTAGGTTGGTTATATCCATCGACATAAAGAAATGGACCGTTAATGCTGCGGGGAAAACGGTAATGGGCTCTAAAGAGAGAAAAAACATTTGAAAAGACCTATCTCTTTCCAGATAAAGCTGAGTGGTCGAGAATATTTTCTTTGGGTGAAGTTTGCCGCAGCACAGGACCGTCCTTTGTGTCGCGAGTGCTCCAATAATGTGATGTTTATCGCACTTTTCAGAATTGATTTATTTATAATCTATTTAATTATAATTTATTGTAAATGAATATAAAAAATGGTGGCAGCCTATGTAGTTTGTGTGCGTTGTTAAGGCACTTATATTGGCAAATATTTTCAGACGTAAGTAAAGTTATTGAATATAGTAAAATAAAGAATGGTACAATAAAAACATAACCTCTAAATATGAAGTTTTGTACCTATCCAATACAAATGGTTATTTTTAATGTTATAGAAATATTGTTCAAATTCTTAACAGTTTTTACATTATTTTTGAATGCACAAAACGATTATTATTGTAGCATTTTCAATCCAATTTCAAGAAGAATTGGAGGTTACCAAGTTTTTAAAATAATCTATCTGAAACAGGTTATTTTACATGAATGTTCTTTAAAATTCAATTTATTATAACTACAAATTTCTAATGTATTGTTTATCTTTTTTTTAAATTAACCGTACAGAATATTCAGGCAATACCCGGGGCCACCAATTCACTGGACAGAGTCCTAAAATAGATAAAGGCAGGTCTACGTCTCATATGTTTTCTCTCTCTCTCTAGAGCCCATTTCAGTTATACCCAAAGCGTTACCGCTCCATTTCTATATATCGATAGTTATATCACTCAACCTAATATTCTGAGGCAACGAAGCTAAGCAATGATGCCCAGCGTCGGCTGCTGTACATCGACATTACACAGCAATTTTTTTAGGAGTTCCGTGTCACAAGCTTTGTTCTCCATGGCAGAGGGGATACCTGAAATTGACACATTCATACAATTACAATTGAATCGGCTGATATCATTGCTAATAAATTATACTTCTGTGCATTGTCATAATTACCTTTAACTTCCGAGTCCAAAGTTTTGTCGAAGATGACTTAATTTCTTCCAATGCTTTTTATTTCTTGCGATGCTCTTGGTTTCCCTTTGTTATTATTATTATTATTACACCATTAGGCCATTTCCCTTTCGAGGTAGGCGTGACTCACTCGGCAGGGGAAAGAAGTAGTGTGTGGAAGGGATAGAGATTTTTCAGATTGATCCAGAATTATCGTGCTATTTAAGTAAATAACACGTTCGTTCCGCAACACTGCTCCGACCCAGGTTGCTGATCAATCTCTCTAGCAATCACCCCAAGCGAAGAACCTCACGAAGTCGTTATGTAAGGCTCCCACTTGGGTCCATTAATAGCCAAGGTCAGGCGTCATTCACTCTACTGATACTCTTTTTATTAACTATTTGCCGCCATACTTTCCTGCCCTGGCATACTTCTTTAGCTTCTTTTATGTCCATGCATTTTTTCATGCAGGATCTCGTGTTTCTGTGACTTCTTATGTCTCTTCTAAGTAGGGTCTCATTGACACATTCTAACCATTCTTTCCGCGGTCTACCTGTGGGCACGTTGCCATTTACTTTACCTTG
This sequence comes from Belonocnema kinseyi, assembly GCF_010883055.1. NCBI lineage: Eukaryota > Metazoa > Arthropoda > Insecta > Hymenoptera > Cynipidae > Belonocnema > Belonocnema kinseyi. Next base: position 60,926,112 of record NC_046657.1, read on the forward strand.
ATACACTTATTTCGTTAGTCGTTCATTTGGCATTCTCTCAACATTTCCGAACCATCTTAACCGATTTCTTTCCCATGTGTCTACTAGCGTCTCTTCTGCACCACATTCTTT
>NC_046657.1:60926322-60941929 GCF_010883055.1 Belonocnema kinseyi
ATTCTTTTACCTTGAGATCATTTACTCCCCTAGCATTCCAAACACCCAGTCTCCATTCGTCGCCTGAAACATGACGTTTAGATTTTCCGTGTGCATGCCTTTCGTCATTAAAAGTACAGTCCTTTCCGAGGCTATTTCGTAGTTTGTATTATTCATTGTTTAGATTATACGCCCAACTAACACCTTTATGCAATAAGTTTATTTTATGAGTCGAAATCATGTCAAAGTTAAGTACCAAATCGTCATATGGTGGAGATTGTAGTTCTAACGCCAGTCCCACCACAAACTTCAGTTAATAAGGGAGCGTTGGGAGAGGGGGGAAGTAGAACTGGAACCGAGAGAGTCGTCTTGGGTTTGTGTTTCTGTTTTCATCCTTTGTTTTCTTTCTTTTATCGTGAAATTATAATGAATTGCTATGAATTACTCATCTTTAAGTACGTTTCCGAATTTCCCAGTAACTGCATACCGAAGCACAATTTTAAGAAAGTGTATTTATACCAAATTGAAAATTTTCTATTTTGCTTTTTCTCCAAACGATATGGGTGCATGTTTCTTTTTCGCGAGGACACACTTTGACACCATAAGCCTCACACTCACAACTGGAGGCAGGGAATAGTTAATCACGTGACTAATTGTGAGTGGCCCATGCGTAATCAGAAAGAAGTCGCGCGCTCTTTATAAAATATAATTACTAAAAACTGATGAAGCTCTCATATAAATTACTGTAGATCAAAATTCATTAAGTTTGTTCTTATTCATACAAAAAGGCTGATTGTTTTCCAACAAATCGTAAATTTTTATATTATCGGAATAAGTTCAAATAGTAATTAATCCAGAACAATTGTGGCGTCTCTGAAAATTCTGTATAAAACTAATATTATAGTTCTGCAAGACGAAATTTATTACAAATATTCTAAATGTCAATTTAACATTTTTAATCAATTCTCTTTTACTGAAGAAAAATTCTGAAAGATCTTTTTTCAATTGAAGGAGTTAAAAGATTATAATGGCTATCGACTGTAACGTAGTAGCATAGCAGACCGGTTGGCACGTTGAATCTCAAAATTAACAAATACAAGAGTCCTGTGAGAGCAAAGTAAGATCTGCTGATACAGCAAACTGGATATGTTAAAACAGCAAACTTGAGGCTAGCGAGGTTCTGCTATGTTAGCAGAGCAAATTTATTTTTTTTCGTGTGAAATTTGAAGTTTAAAACTATTTTAAATTGAGAGGTTTAATGATTTCAGATTAAGTTATTTTTGGTTAGAATTTTAAGTTAGAAACATTACGAAATTAAAGTATTACATTTTCACATTCTCATCTGAATGAGAAGGTATTTGTTTTATGTGGAAAATGGATTTCGCAGATTCCATCAAATGTCGAAGTTCTGAGAACTCCAGACCCAAACAAAATTTTTTTATCTTCGTGCCTGTCGTTGGCGATGTGTATTGCATTTTCCTTTAGCACACTTCTTAAGCTTGTAAAAAGAAAGGACGAGTTAGTTAGCGAGCTATTTTCAATAAAAATTTAAAAAACTCGAGCTTTTTCGAAATATTTGAGACTATTTTGTTATAAGATATAAAAATTTTATGTACGGCTGATCACGATACTTGAAAAGTAGAAAACTGTATACTAATAACTTTTTTCAATCAGTAATCCCGAGAAAAAAGACACATTTTGAAATAAAATTGTTAATAACAAAATTGTTTTCACATTCTTATCATTTATGATTGACAGAGTATTAGGAATGTCCGAAATTTGACACAACAGTTTTTCAACGGATCTCCACGTTCGGAAACCTCCAGAATAAAAAAATCAAGTTTTTGCGATGGCCTCTGTCTATTCGTCCGGCCGTCCGTTAAAACAATAATTTTTAAAAAATGAACTGATCAAGTATATCTTTGGCACAGATTTTTTGTCCTTTTAGGACCAAAAAAAAGTGAGACCTTTTTTAGTAGATTTAAAATTTTTATGTACGGATATTCCAGTACTCAAAAAGGGGATGGGGCTTTAGGAAATTCAAGAAATTTAGGAAATTTAAGGAATTAAAAAAATTCATGGAATTTAGGAAATTCAATGAATGTAGAGAATTTAAGCAATTTAGGGAATTCTGGGAATTTAAGAAAATCAGATAATTCAAGGAATTAAAGGAATTGAAAAAACAATATAATGTTCTTAAGTTTCCATTGCCGTGTCGGATGCGTGCTATCAAAGAATAGATTATTTTTAGCTTCAATAAAGCAAGGTCAAAAAGGTAAATTGTATACATGATTCCAATTTCTTTTTCTTGAAATATGTAACCGTTCTCTTGTTTCAATAAGGCTGAAGATGTGACACATTCAATTATAAATTACGAAGAAAAAAGTACATTTATTTTTGGGGAAAAATTCACATTTCTTTAAATACTCAAAAAAGTGTTCAAGTTATTGAAAAATGAATCTTTAGAGAAATTTGAAAAAGATTTTTAAAAATGTGAACTATGTAAATATGGAACGATCATAATAATAAGTGACGAAACCGATGGAAAGTTTAAAAATTCTGAAAAATGTAAATGTAAAGAAGGATGTTCTATTTTACAGCAAGAAAAAGACACTTTACAAAATCGTCTATTTCTTTCACTTCATATCCCCAACTAAATGCAAATAACTACGTTTGTCAATAATGTGAATCTGGCTAGTATTTAAGCATAAACCATATGCATGGAAAATCTTGTCAGTTTGTGCTTTTGATATTCTCTCAAAAGCAGTGCAGTGACTTTACAAGAATGAAAAATTTAACTTTAGCTTTGCTTTTAACATTGACGATATCGCTTTACTCCGTTCGTAAGTAGAGTGTCTAATAATTCTAAATTAATTACACAATGAAATACATTACAGCGGTATATCGAAAGGATACAAAATTTGAAATTTCATTTTAAAACCTGCGAAACACATGTTATTATAATCGTTCATCTTTTTAAAAATTTTTGCGGAATTTGTTTAAAAGGTTTCAATTTAAAATTTACATGTGCAAAAAAATTGCAACTTTTTACAAAATATGTTTCCTGTGCTGTGATTCTTGTGAATCTGAGTGCGGAGTAGGCAATTCTCAACCATAATAAAAAAAGAGTCATGTCCAGCATATGCCACACGTTGTATCCAGATGTGCACGCCTGATATTAATAACTGTCTTGAAATTTGGTAGAGTTCACGTTTTGATAAATCCATGATTAGTCAATAACACTAAACCTAGAATAGCTTTGGCTAACTCAGGACTAACGGTCCTGAAAAGAATTATAACAAAGCTGAAGGAACTCATTGACCAAAGTTTCAAACTAGAATTTATTGCTATAATTATCTCCATAACTTAGAACAAACTTGCGAAAGTAAAATTCGGGACTTTAATTTGAGCAATTATCAGTAAAATTCACAGTTATTTGACTATTTATGGCCTGGGTGATTGTGTCGACAACCAACACCATGTATTAATGAAAGAACTCTCTATAATATTGTTTGTGACTCGATTTGAAATAATTAAAAAATTCCCAGATTTATTATAAACCAGATTTATTATATAAACGACCATAAATAGGAACCCATTTAGTATTCTTATTTAAGAAAGTAGGGTAGTGTCGTTAAAAGTTCCGCGGGGAAAAAGTTTCCATCCTACCCTACTAGAACTCTTGCGTGTGCTCGTTAATTTATTTATTTTTAATTTTTTTGAACACTTTTGAATGTCTTATATTTTTCTAAATGTAATATTCCAATGAAGTTTTTAATGCTCCACCAAAAATTTTATTTTTGGCCATATGCTCATTTTTAATTTTTTGGTATAATTTCATTATTTTTCATGAAATATTCATTTTCTTAATATTAATTTTTAAATCATATATATTTCTCTATATTTACACCCAATAATTTTTAAATATTTAAAGCCATTCAATTTGATGAAGTAAAATACATTTTATTATTATTTTTTTTTTAATTTGAACATCAACGAATTTGATAAAATTTTCCATGTCGATACTAATGATATTCCTACATTACGAACAGAACGCAAAAATAATCTTTTTCCTTTCTTTGGTACCATATCAAACATACACAAGAGAATGATATTTATAAAATAATTTTTGATTTGTATTCTAGCAAAAATTGAACAATTAAAGTTATGAGGAAGTATTCTTAGTACTAGTTCAGGGTTTGCTTCACAATCGGTGCGTTACTCTGCTTTTTTTGGAAATCATTGTCATTGTCATTGGTGACTTGCTTTTTTGTTAAACATTTATGACCTTTAATGGTACACCGAAAAATTTATCATTTTAATAAATTTATACTATCACAGTTCATAATGTGCATTGCTATTGAAATATACTTATGTTTATTATCTTGTTTTTTATAATATAAAAAAATACGCATCTTAGGTGAAGTATTTCGAATTCTCTTAAATAAAATGTTAAGCTTGTATAGCTTTTGCAAACATTCAATTTTTTGGTCCTAATCTTATTCGTTACGATTTAAAAAAATCTACTAATCCTGTCTACAAATTATCAGAAGTAAATTTAAAGATGCTTTTTTTTTAACCTTTTTTGTCTTTTCATTGTTTATCATACTCTGTGTCGTTTTTCGAAAAAATAAAATTTTTTATTTTCAATGTTATTTTCTTCCATTTAAACAAAAACTCACTGCTTACGAAAATTATAACTCTGCTTAGAGGAGCTACTTCTATATATTTATTTTTTTAATAGCTTGCGTCGTTTGTCCAAAAACTTAATTTCTTTATTTTCAATTATAATTTTTATAGATAAAAACTAAGTTTTCTATCTGCAATTTATCTATGACAAACTTGTTTAGCTACAAACCAGAGCGTTTGATTTTTTACTATTTTTTGTGCAATCAAAATTTTTAATTTTTTAAGACATTCAAAAGGTTGTTACGATGATCTTGTAGCGTTTAAAAAAAAATTGTATCCATACTTGACTTTTTTTGTCATGTCCAAACGTAAAAAGTTCCTTGAATTATGTCTGAGAAATTTACGAAGATCATTCGCCGCGGAAGAGGGAGTTATTTATGGTTGGATTTTCAAATGAAAAGCATAATTTTCGAACAAAGATGAAGAATTTTGAACACAATACTAGTAAAAAATGTTTGGCCAGTATTTAAAGTTTCAACTTGAAATGATGAATCTGAAAAAAAAGTAGTCTAAAGGAAAATCGTATTCGAAAGAGCAAATAAATTGTACGAAATATTGCATTACTACAAACTGATCTTTCAACATTAAATGCAGATCAATAAAAATCTTTTCATCTAAACTTTCTATTAAATTCTATTTGATGAGACTTTTAATATTCGTTAAGAATATTTAATGCATAAATTTCAAATTCCTTTTAAAAAGCTGGACTATCTACTTGTTTTTTTTTAATCATTGACACAAATTTTTTTCTGAATGAAAAAATTTGGATATTGGGAATTGAAATTGGTTTCAGCAATTTTGAAACTATTTATAGGGCTGTATTAACATCCCTTAGAGATTCATGTAAAGAAAACGACATTACCTAATAATTAAAAAACAGGAGTTTTTTTATATTCTCATCCTAATAAGCAGGCATTCGTTTTATGAAAAATTAGTCTTTGTATTCATCCAATCTCAAAGTTTTGAGAATCCTTGTGCCAGAAAAAATTATTTTTATAAAGGGTACCTGTACGTCTCTCTGCAGTCTGTAGAATGAAGACATGATTATTTTTGAGAAAAATGATGAGATTGGATTGAGTTTGGGCAAGCGTTTTCAATACCTAAAAGGAAACAACAATTTTGTTAGCTACAAATTTTGGATAAAAATTCCAAAACTTAGAAGAAAAACTTCATATTAAAAAACTCTAAAAGAATACTGTAAAAAAGTTTGAAACGTTCTTCAAAAATCACAAATTCCATTTTTCCCCGCATAAAACATAACAAGAATAATAAAGTCAATTATGCAGACAATTTATATATAGGTGAGATAAAAATTTAATTATGAATATTCTCTTTTTTTATAAGACCCTTTAAAATTACATCCTTTTCTTGCTATATTTTCTTATTTCTTATTTTTTTCTTCAATTTTCTTGACAGTTTTGTTGTTGTTAAAAACTTATTTTTTAAACTGAAAATACTCTTGTTTATTATTTGTTGAAAATTTACGTCCTTTAGCTCAAAATTGATCTATTTTGTCAGAAATTTATACTTTTCTTTGTGTTAACTTCATATTTTTGTTTCAAAATTTAATTATTAGGCTCAAAAGTCCATTAAAGTTATAATATTTAATTAAAAATTAATGCAATTTATTATAAAATTATTCTTTTTTGATTTGGTAAAAAATAAATTTTTTTGATTAAAATGTAATTTCTTTGGTTGGAAATTTGTTTTTTTTATTGTAAATCATAAGAATTTAATCTTCTTGGTAAAGGCTGGCAATTCAACTTTTTGATTAACATTTTTTTTTAATAATGATTCAAATTTCAGTTAAAAGTTCATTTTGTAATTACAGAATTAAAAATTTTTTTAAATTCATCTTTTTGTTGAAGATGATATTTATGCTTTGTCTCAAAATTGTATCTGTTTAGGGATATTAGAGATATTTTAGAGTATACTCTAAAGTATAATATGTATATACTTATAATTAGGTAAAAGAACTTTAAAAGATTAAAGCCCTTTGTTGTTTCCTGAAAAATATTAAACTCCACTGGTGTTAATTTGTCCTTTTCAGAATTAATGCAATCTACATGACTTTTAGGATAATAGCGAGGATAATAGACAGGGAGTTAAATATTTCGAAAAAACCGCTTGTCATTGTGACAGCACATTTTTTAAATACTCGAAAATCTCGGCTATTTTAGAATCAGAGATTTGTGAAAAATATATTGTTTATAATGCTATAAGCAATTAATGGTTTATCCAACAAAAACATGTCGCGAGGGTAGAAACTTTTATTTATGTCAGTTAATAATGAAACTTCCTTATGAAAAAGAAGTATTGGTAAGCATTGGATTTAATACTTTTTTGCAGATAAGCGAACTTGCATAACCTAAAAGTTAAACTTCACACTGAAAGTGAATATTCGTTATCGTTAGCGAAAAAGTTCCTTTGGGAGTAGCTAATAATCGGACATACTCTGAAAGTGGTAAAATTATCAAAAATTTTTTTTACAGTCTAGAATAATATTAAAAAGTGATAAATCAAAAAACCATGAAAAATAGAAAAATTTAATAAAGCTATGTGATGGTTCAACGTTTTTATCTCTATTGAAATAGTAACAAAATCAAGCTATGAAATTGAGAACGTGACCTAGTCTGTCTCCAATTTAAAAATACCACCTTCTCATTGTTTGAACAAGGTTCAGAAACATAAAAATTTTTTACAATCTCAAAAATATAAAAAGTCAATATGCAATCATTAGGGACCAAAATATCAATTAATCATGCATATTTCTTGAGCAACATGTCAAGAAAGTTCTGGTTTTAATTTTCAATATTTTTTGTTGTATAATTTTCTTATCATCCATACAAAATTACAATTTTCTAGCAAAATTTGTAAAAACTATTTGCCTTGAATACACCATCTTAAATAAATGTGACATCAGGCCCCCATCAAGCATTAGAAAACAACTAATTCGATCAGTTAGGATATTTTTGATAAATCCGAAGTAAAAAGCAACTAATTGCTTAATGCAAACAAATAAATTTACTCAGGAATATATGTAATAATGACATTTTTTTGTAAAAATTGAAAAGCGTTAGAAAATACAAAATTTTAGTAATAATAAAACAACGCGATGTTATAGCATGCCTAAGTTGATTAGATTATTAGGAAGGTCACATTCTGAAATAGCAAACGTGACCTAGTCTGTCTGCAATTTTAAAACACTGCTTTCTCATTTTTTGAACAAATTGAGGAATAATGGGGTATTTTCACTCACTTAAAATTACAATGGATCAGTGTCTTCGAAATAATTATGGATATTTAGGATTTTCATAACCTACTTTTTACCTTTTTTGATTTTCAAAATTGTTTTTAGTTGTATATTTTTTTATTACTCATAGAAAGTTGTGAGTCAGCACAGGTGAGTTGAAAATTAATAATTCGATTAGTCGAGATATTATCTAATTCAATAGTGAAAAAAAACTTTTTACTTTTTAGAAATAAATTTAATAAGAGCTATGTATCATAATTAAAAAAGGTTATGAAAATGGAAAACGAGAAAAATAGAAATTTTGCATGAAATGAGGCAATCGTCTAGCATTATTAATGATGTTGAAGCAATAAGAAGGTCGTATATTCTAAAACTGTAAGTCTGATGAAGTCTTACTCCAACATAGAATCATTGTTTCACTAAATAGTTGAGTTTCAAAAACAAAAGTATGAATTTCAACCAAGACAATGAATTTTTCACACAAAAAGAAATGTTAAAAGAACATAAATTTTCAACCAATTATTAGATTTTTCTACTAAAAAAAGATCAACTTTTAATTGAAAACATTGATTTGCAACTAAAAATAGTATACTTACATTCGCAGTTAAGGAAGTTAGTGCATAAAAATATATAAACAAAATATATGAAATTTTAATCTAAGAAATAATTCTTTATTTAAAATGAAAAAGTAATCAGTTTTTGACTAAAATTATGAAACTTGAATGCCAAAAAAGTGAATCTATAGCAAAGTAGTTGTACTCTGGAAGAAAAATCTGCATTTTTATTAAAAGAAGATTATATTTCTCCTGAAACAGTTTAATTTTCTAATAAAACAAATGAATTTTTAAACAAAATACCTAAATTTCTCAATGAAAATGATAGAATCAAATATTCAGTTAAAGAAATTAATTTGAAAGGAGATGAAATTACTGTTAAATAAAAGTTCAATATTCAACCAAGCATTTGAATATTCAGAAAAAAAGATGAATTGTCAAGTAAATGATTAAATTTGCGAATGGAAAAGTAAAATTTTTAAGAAAATCATTGAATTTTGAACCTAATAGGAGAAATTTTCGTCAAATGAGATGATAATAAAACGGGAAGGTTTATTAAAAACAAAGGAAAAGCGAAGTGTTTAAAAAGGAGAATAGGTGAAAGACTGAAGTCTGAAATATGTCAATATACAAATTTGTACTAAATGTTACACGGAGAAAATTTGTTCATTAAAATTTACCAAATTAGTTCGGAAATTGAGGATATTACTGCATTTGGATAAATTTTACAATTATTTAAGGATTTAATACAAAACAACTATAAATATTACAGAAGAATTATGTTTAATCTCAAGGCCAAAAGTAAAAATTCTGATATGTAATAATTGATATAAGGATTGTATTATTTTCATACAAGTATATCATAAAATAACGTAAAGTAATGAAAATGTTTATAAAATGAACTATATAAAGTTTATTTTCGTATGATATGCCCGAATAATTTAAAAGAAAATATAGATTGCCGAGTTTTTTAGAGATATTCTCTTTTATTATGAGAGAAATCACGCAACAGTTACGTAAAATGTGAACCGCTAGGAACGTGAACATTGTCAGGGCTAAAGTTTAAAGCCAAGTCCCTCGTACAAACTTTAACATTTTTAAGTTTCGGGTAATATTTTAGGATTTCAGAAAATATTTAAATATATAGATCAGTTTCCCTTTTGTGATTCTATTCCTTAAATTCTAACCTAATTCAATTTAACATATTTGATATAAATTTGATTTTAATTTTCTGATGTTCAATTTTGCAAGAACTTCAAATATTAAAAATTAAATAACTTGGGGTTCTAAGGTTACAAAATTTGTAAAGAAAAATTATCCAACGTTTTTATATACTTCCTCTACATTTATAGGTCCGTTTATCAAGAAAATCTTAAAATAAGAAAATTCGATGAAACGGGGACCAGGCTCTCTGCGATAACATAAAGTATGAGGGATGTCGCCGAAGACCCCAGAAATTTCTTTATTGCAATAAGGATTTTAAATATTTTTGCACGAAAATTTTGTTGGCTTAACTTTTTTATATCCTTTATCGGATACAACCGTGAGGAAATAGTTCATGGCGCTATACTGTTTTAGCCTAGACCGCCACGAGTCTATACTGGCGCTATCTCGAGAAACTATGTTGGGGCAGTGCGCAAATGTAACGCTCCAAGCTACTAGCCGCTATCTACAACAGCGGTACTGGCGCGTTCTAGTGAATCTAGTAAAATCTAGTAGATCTGGATGCGCCCTAGATTGCAAATTTAATACTTATTTTTACATTTCAATTGTTTCACTATTGCATATTTTATTCGTAATCTATAAATCCTTTGAGAATAAAAAAACATAAAATAAAGCCAAGTGCTCACCAAAATATTTAAACAACGCTCAATGAAGCATTGAGTAAAATTATTAAATTTAAAAACTACAGTCATGATTCGTAACACTAATTCTCTGACTTACAATCAATAATTGGAAGACTGAGATTTGCTAAAGAATCAAAAATATATTTCCAATTCCACCAGATGAAATAAACGAAGAAGATCCATACTGAACTTCATTATCGTATCTCCGCAGGCCTACATTGTAAAAGCATCCGTTCTAGTTATTAAGTGGCTTTCTTATAATTTTTCACATGAGAATTGGTAGAGTTTGCGTTTCTAGTTTCAGTGATATTGCGACGTGCGTTTTTTAAAGTGAATTATTTTTTGATAATATATTTACGCGTAAATTGAGAGAACTGAGCGACTCAGAATGCAAGAAACTTAAGCAACAGTAAATTAGCTTTGCAATATTATTTTCTCTCTCCGAAAATAATCGCGAAAGTTCAAAATGTTGCGCGAATAGGGTCTTAAAAGTTAAACATGGGTTGCGTAGTTCAACAACTTATTTACATGTCGTACATGAAATTAATCTGTTTAGAATTGGTCAAATACGGCGATGGCTTTATATAGGAAAAGTAATGAAAAATGATCTTTTGATAAATGGTCGTTAGCATAAAATAGTAAAAACAATTAATCGACGAATAAAATATCCCTGCATGCATTTGTCACATAATTGGGAACCGAATTTAATATTACTTTGATGGGAACTCCAATAATCCTCTAGATTTTAATATATCCGCGAGGGAATCGAATCCACAGGATCCTCCAATTCTACTGGGAACGGAAAGTAACACAGAGGGATCCCAACAGAATTTTGATATAACTTTCCCTTTTGAAAATACATCCGAAATAAATTCACAAATAGATCCTCAGGAGGATATCGAAACTGACATTGAAGATGGTCTAGATATAAAGGGTTGGGAGGACTTAGTCAAAGAGTTAAATTCGGTAAAAAGCACTTTAGATAAGGTGATAAAAAAACAGGTCCAGGTTGTTGCTACCGTGAAACAAAATAAATCGAGACTAGCTAAACTAGGTCCGAGCATCAAAGAATTTCAAAAGATCTTAGAGACTAGAGTTGAACGAAAGCTGGTAAAAAACATTCAAAAACAAACGGAGCAATGCGAGCTTTTATCTAGAATTAATGAGGGACACGTAATCGATGTGGATAGGCGGGTTGACAATCTCCGTCGTGAAACTTAGAAGAAACATTCAACAAGGGGAAATTTAATAATTAATAAAATGAGTAATGAAAAACGATTAAAAAATTTAGAAAAAAAGCAATCTTACACACAGAGATAAGATTGATTCCTTCGAAGCAAAATTTATTATAAAAATTCTGAAAAGAGAATGTTCAATACCAGATAAGCAGGGAATTTGAATTTGAATAGTATTAATCGCGCAGTAAAATTACTCGGGCGGCTTACGCTATCCAAATAACAAAAAATGCTAGGGATTTAATTCCCCCTTCTTCAAGCTCAGAAATTGTTAACAAATTGTCCAGACACTTCACAGAGGACATAAAAACTGTAATAAAACTGTAAACATAAAAGATGGTGTCCGTGTCGTAATGACCGACAACAGTAGTTAAAAACTAAAATTTCAATGAAAACCGGAATAGGAACCCTATTTATAATAATAATAATCATGGGACTTATTACGAAGACCATTATCCTTCCCAATATTAAAATCCTCCAACTTCCATAATGAATCCTACTACAAGTAGTTCCCACACTAAAACGCCTCCCATGTTAAATAGTAACATAGAAAATAAGTCGGTCTTGCCACCCCTCATGAACCCACAGCTAAGTCAAAATCTCGTAAACTCCTCAAATCCAGGCAATTATATGCCCAGATCAGGACTAAATACATTCCCACCTAGTTCTAAGCCCCGACAAACAAGCCAGATTCAAAATAATGGCAGCGTCGCCTGCCAGGAAAACTTATAAGCATCGAGTTTGAGACATAATTACAAGAAATGTTATGAACGTTGAATGTCCTAACGACATATAGAAGGAATTATTAGAAAATGAGGATAATGTAATAAACAAAAGATTAGACAACTTTCCCCTTATGAAATTCAATCTAGAAAATAAAATTGTAAAAGCCCTGATAGATGCGGGCAGCGAAGTCACCTGTATATCCGAATAATTTTATGAACCAAATATAACAGTTTAGGAGTGGGTAAAAGCTGGTAGCGCGAAGATAAATATGTTGATCACATGGGGGGGTATAAAAATGAGCATACCATTGAGTTCGAAGAATTGAAGATATTATCAAAAGAAACGATCATAAGAAAAGTGGAAGCAATCGACATTTTAAATGCTAGCCAAAAGCAAAGATTTGTAGCATTAATTTTAGAACATAAGAATTTATTTAATAAGAAACACAGCCGCATTAGTAAAGGGTTTAGATTTTGTTCTAAGAGGTATAGGAGATTTCGTGATAAATTTCGTTAACGATTTAAGATGTGTATCCAAAAATGTGGATCAACACTTTCATCATTTACACATTCTTTTCCAACGACTAGAGGAATACAACATCACAATCAAGTTTGAAAAATCCAATTTCTTTTGCGAACAGGTCAAATTCCTAGGATACATATTAATCCCGCAGGGTATTGAACCGGATCCTGACAAGGTTAAAGCAATAAGAAAATATCCACGACCTAGAAAAGTAAAGGATTTAGGGGGTTTTGTAGGCCTTATTATTTTTTCCATGAAATTTTTTAAGGATCACGCCAAAGAAATCCTCTTACTTCTAGAGCTTTTGAAGAAGGGTGTGATATGGAAATGGACCTCGGAAAGGAAAAAGGCCTTTGTAAGGACGAAGTAATTGTTCTGCGAACATATTCTCCTTTACTAACCTGATTTAAGTAGGTCCTTTTTCTGACAAACAGATACCACAGATGTAGTGCTATGCGCTGTTCTATATAAAATTTATAATGAGGCAGTAAATCAACCAGTCTCTTATGCCAGTAGAATCGTTTGAGGGCCAGAAATAAACTACTTCACTACTATGGTACACAGTTCACCATTAAAACTGACCATGAATCACTTCTGATTTTGCAAACCTGTAAATTAATTAGTTCAAGACTCACACTATGGATTTTCGCCATTCAGGACTACACCTTTAATGTAGAATACTATAAGGGGAAATTTAGTGTCGTAGCAAATGCATTAAGCAGAATCCCTTTCAATTTTCATGACGAAATCCCTGACACCAACCAAGGTAAGGTCTTCTTGTATCATCTGGCAAAAAGGCCATCCTCTTACCTAATAAAAGCTCTTCAAAAGTTCGCTGAGGAGCAAAAAGAGGACCCTGTCCCTTAGAAAAAGTGGTGTATCATTCAGAAGAGGGATCTAAAAAATACCAAATTCAAGAGGTATTGTTATATTTTGTTCAAGAACAAACTAAAAACTTTGCTTAACTCGCTCAACCGTTAAGTATGTGATAGATAAATTCCATGCCATGTACGGTCACATAGTCCCTCATATGTTTCCGTATGCTGAACGAAACACCCTACTACCCCAAATGTTTGAAGGTAATTTCGCAAAGAAACACCAGTTGTCCTTCCTGTCAACTAAATAAAGTTGTCAACCAAACATTTTACTCAGAGATGAGAAATGTGACCCCTTAAGCCCCGGGAGCTGCTCTCTATCGACTTCTACGAGCCACTGTGGGCAACAAAGGGGGGATTTGAATAAATTCCTTCTACTGTAGACACGTTTAGCAAATTTATCAAGCTGTATCCTATGAGAAGAGCAACCACCAAGAATGCCCCTTATGTAAAATCTTGCAGGACTACGCCCCCCCCCCCCACAGTTCGGGAAACCTAAACAGATCATTTGTGATCACAGGACCCAACTCACCTCGAAAAATTAGATAGACGTCCTAAAAAATTAGAATATCCAGCCGATATTCTCATCAATACGTCATCCACAAGGAAACATGGTAGAACACATTCATTTCGAACCATCCAGATTCTTCCGCTCCCTCTTAGAAAACAAACACAACTCATGGTGGAAATGGGTGAAAATCGTTCAATCATGCATGAATAAAACTCACCATGATACCACTGAATTCACGCTTATAGAAATCCACTGCAAAACGAAACCCTTAACATATCTGACAAAAGTGGCTGAAAATCCCCACTATACCACCAGATATTCCTTATGATAGGAAAATCGTATTAGTCCGCGATCGCATCTTTCTTAAAATAAAAAAAGATTCGAAAGGTTTAATAAGACCCACAAGCTCGTAAAACTAAAACAAGGCGATATTGTCTGAGTCAATCTTCTAAACCAATCTCATAAGGATAAGAAAAGGGTTGCCAAATTCATGAAAATCTATAAAAGCATCTTTATTATTAAAACCGTCATACACCCTTAAACGCTGATTCATCAAGACCCTGTCTCCCATGAGATTAAGGGACAATGCCACACTCAGAATTTACAACTCTAAATTTGCAGAGAGGAAGACGCTAATACTCTTACCTAAATCCGAGCGATGAAAGCATTCTTCTTTATATGTATGTGAATAGCGTTAGATCCTAAACTGGTGAACTCACCACGAATGTCCGAACCTGTCCAGGGATAGGAATAGTATTAATATATAAGCAAACACACCCTATACGCACACTCTATAAGAAAAATATACAAAAAAGGATTAGTCTCTATTATAATACAAAAAAGAATCTATCTATGAAAACGTAAGATTTATAAGTATAAGAAAAAAAAGGAGAAAAACATACGCAAAAAAATGTACGTCAATAGAAAAAAAAACAAGAAAGGAGGAAACCTGTACCAATAACCTAGAAAAAAACAAAAATAAAAATTTTCATTCTTCACATATACACAATATTAACACCTATGTAGAAATACCTCTAGTGGAGTAGCCACTAAACCACATATGACCACGTCTGAAAACACCGCGAATAACTTAAATCGGTTTATTCTGTTCTGCGTCAAATTTGTTTAAAAACATTCTTCAGGTTTCAACTAAGAGCGGTGAAACAATGGCAGGAGTCTAGTCATTTGAAAAACCCTTGACAGAAGCGAATGCAAAATCCCGGAAATCGCCCACCAAAACTTTATACATTTGGCGCTTCCAGCTTTTTTCCCGACATTCTTAAGACCTTAACAAGGGTTGTGTGTAATGGCAGAACTTCAGCATAATGGAAAATCCTCGGCAGAAGTAATTTAGTGGAAAGTGTCAACTTAATTATGAATACATGATTGTTCTCTAAACTTGCTTGTTGCAGCTAT